>NW_017728906.1:174541144-174562407 GCF_001723895.1 Crocodylus porosus | reverse complement strand
ATTGAGGTCCCTTCCGACCCTAGCATCTATGAATCTATGAATCTTAGTTTGGTTTACAACTCAGTGGTTAGCATTCTCTTGGGAGGTGGAAGATGTGGTTTGCAGCCCCCTCAGGCTGAGGAGAGCCTATAACTCGGGTCCCCATTCTCTGGGCAGGTACTGTAATCAGTAGGCAAGCACAAAATGTGGTCAGTGGCACTATCGCTTGTTCTGGTATATTTGTTTTGAATGAACATAGCTCCAATTCATGTGGGTGAAGCATGTCCCGAGCATTTACCTGTGACCCCTGTGGGGCATGTGCAGGGAATCTAAAATGGCATGGGGCACATGAGGAGTGCCAAGCTGCTTTGCTCTGCCAAGATAGTACTGTGGCTGGACATTCACAGGAGCTGAACTTTCAAGTACTTAAGTTTTCTGGCAAAAGTGTAGGTGTCTACAGACTCAAGTGCTGAAGTATTATGGCAGGGACTTTATGTATCGTTCACTTGGCTTAGGCACCTACATTCTTCTAGATGTACATCAGATGTTTAAGTGCTTTTTTCCCCCTCTTGAATCACCTGGCATTCCTTTTTAAAAATTAACTGTAACTTCACAAGGGAAGATTTATGAAATTGGGAAATGTGGCAGAAAGTTCTCATTGTGGCTCCAGAATTTTTACTGCATATATTTAGTTGATCATCTTTTTTAAATGTATGCACCTCCATGAAAGACTTTGGCACATCTTTGACTGCTAGATACTTCCTGAAATACTTCACACAGCAGAATCTCAGATCATAATAGCTTTTATGATTATTTGATACCGACAAATTAAGGGAACCTTTTGGATGTTGATACTACATGCATAACATAAGTCAAGGTGCAGGAAAACAACACAGGCACTGTTACTGCTGTGATGCGGGGGGGGCGTTATTTGTCTGTCATTGCCTTTTTGCCTGATTTTAATTATTTAAAGTGCACCATGCTCTTCAGAATGTCCTATGCCTTCTGGTATTTTCCACGTTCATAATTCTTTCTACTGAACGCTTTTTTTTAATAATTCAGTGCTCGTAGCTGTTTTCAGATTGCTGCTTATAGATGGACATCTTCACACCCTGCTTCCAATTCTTCTCAACTGTTTAGCAGAGGTTACTGCTGGGGGTCCATTGCTTGTCCTGTGAAATCTTTTGGCAGTACATGTCTGCTACCCCCTGCCAACTAGTCAGCTAAGCATGATGGTGATTTTTGTGCAATTTATCTACTAGATATATTTTTATAAAAAATGCCAGTATTGTAAGCATTGGATAGAAACTGTCCTAAACTTCTAACTTGGAACAATTTTCAGAATCAAGCAAGTTATGCAAAGGTGAAGGGATCTCAATTTCAGTCTTATGAACAACTTAGTTCCATAATACATTTGACTGTTCCGCTCTTATTCCTGTGGTATTATATCTAAACTTCCTTGCTACATTTTGGCTAACGTAGAATTACTTACCATGTGTATTGCCATGTCACGTGACCTTCTACTTCTTCTAAGATCTTACCTAAATTGCATTCTTGGAAACTCTAATCTCTGAAATGTCCTGTGGACAGCAGGAGTCAGATCCTCTGACACAATCTAGGGAGCACATGACACTTGGCACCCTCTTCCATTTTTTTCCATTAAGCTTCATTGTATGCTGAGTTCAGTTACCACGGTGCACTTCCTGCACTTCATTGGTGTTGGCAGTGCGACTGTGGGTGTCCTAGTATATGAATTGTTTGAAATTGTTCTACTGTTTTATAAAGTGCTTTCAGTGGCTTTTGGATGAAAGGCAAAAGCGCTATTGAAAGCATGAGAATTATGTTTAGTTTTTTTAACATCCTTCTTCACTATTGTCATTTTGAAGAGGTTTGGGGCATACTTTGGTCTATTCTGATTCACTGCTATTCATCAAGTATAAAATTTAAACTCCTTTTTGCTTCCTTAATTCTAGATTTTAGTTTGTACCACAGTCCATAGCAAACTGATGTTTACGTAACTCAAATCCCAGTGTAAACTAGTTGTATTTGAGACATGTCTGCTTCATGACTAAATCTTGGTTTACAATTTGAAGAATTCTTAGGTAACTTTATTTTTCTGTTTTAACATAGCTTGTCTTGGGATCTTATCTTCTAGTCCACAGAAATTGCTGTTCATTCTGCAGAAAACATTGATAAATTACCTGATACACTGGCTTACCTTTAAGATGGGTACGGAGAGCTTCTCCTGTGTTTCCTGACTCATGCTTCTTTGGTCTTCCAGGTCAAGAATTATTCTAGGGTGACAAAAGAGACCATACAATTTTAAAGTATATTCAATTTTAGCAAATGTTTGCTGAATTAGAAAACACTTCTTTTCATAAGTGCAGTCTGCATTGCCACATGGCTATAATGCAACCAAGAAATTGAATGAGACTTGTAAACTTGGCTTTTGTTTGTAATTTTAGCTCACTTCAGAATCTAGTATTAGAACACATACCCATTTCACATTCTTATACTCTAGTTTAAAAAATAATGCTAAAGACTTAAATTCTTTTTAAAGCCAATATCTGAACTTATTCGCATATCTGTTTGTACATGGTTGGTGTCAGAGATGTGGCTCTCTATCAGAAATTGGGTTTTTAGTTGATTGTTATCTTTTTAAAAAAAGATTTAAAATAAAAGCTATTTTCCAGTAATTGTCCGGGCCTTCCATCTTGTTACAAGGACTCAGGGGGAAAAAAGGAAGAATCCTGCTGATATTTATGTAAGTCCTAAGGTTTACCTTCTAATCTAGAGAGCTTCCTGTGTTACAGACCAAAGCAAAGGCTGAGGCCAAAGTTTGAAAAAGTAAGTTTGAAAATTGCACCTTGCCTCAGAATCCAGATAGGAAGCAGTGGAAGAAGAGGAAAAGAAAATAATACCATCATTGGTGATTGCTCACCCCCTTCACGCCCTGTCAGAATATTTCTCCTGCTGAAATATAAAACCAGCATTTGGTATTTGACGGGACAGTTTTTACCACCTGGTGCTGCTTCTAACACCCTATAACCAAAGGAAGAATGCTTAAATTAGAAGAAGTCCAGCGGCTGATGTGAGGATGACAGGGTTGCTGCCTTACTTGCCTTTGAGGGTTTTAGATGTGGCCGGTGGAAGGACAGGGTTTCTCCCAATAGACCAGGATGCTGGCGAGGGATGAACAGAGTACAGCAGCCAAATATCCTGGGAATTTGCAGTAAGTTATCATGGGACTGGTGAGGAACTTGGGGGGAAGCCCAAAGAGGGCCTGATGGGCAAAGTAATACTTGAAAGTAGGTAAATGAAAGGAACTGGCTGAATGGCGGAGACTAGTTTCAGAAGGTCGTCGTTGTCGTCTTGTGTCCTGTCCGAGATCGATGATGGGTATTTAGCAGAATTTGCAGATGTGTTAGAATCTGACAGGGCCGTGAGATGAGTGCTTCTGCTATGGCTGCTGTGGCAGTCAGAACTCTTCGAAGGTCTGTTAGTCCTAAAGGTTCAGCGGGGGAAGTATGCACCCATGTTTCTAGGCAGTTGGCTCAAATAGGATTCTGAAAAAAGGGAAGAGTAGTTTTCTGGAAAGCTGACCATCAGAAGAGGTCCCCCTCTCCTCCCCACCCCACTCCCCATATCGTATTTACATTTGGAAATGTCGCTTGCAACAAAATGTGAACCACTTTTCTGTGGGTTGCAAAACATACTCTACAAAGGTGGAAGTTGGATAGCTGGTCCTATGTGAGTAGCCCTGTTGGGGAAAGGGCTTGGTCTCCAGTTCCTGCTGAACCTCTGGGTGGGGCACACACCCCTTTTCATTTTTACCACTTGTTTTTAGTATTTGCATAATAACATTTTTTGTTTTAAGTTTTCCTTTCCTTTTTTTCTTTTTGCTCCTGCTGCTGCCGCTGCCACCACCCCAGTGCAGAGTAACATTAAAGGATATGGCTGCTTGTAACTTGCTTGGGATTAAATGAGTGTGTGCACTCCTTTTTTAAAGGCCTTCTAAAATATCCTCTAATCTCCAAACAGTTGGCAAATCTCTTTCAAGGCTTGGGGCTACTGTCCATGGAGAGGAGTACAATAAGGTACCAGTCGTGACTGGAGCTCTTTTACTACTCTAATGCCAACATTAACATGCCAAATGTGCCTCCAGCTGACTGTAACAACCCCCTAATTTTTAGTGTAAAACAACCAGAAGCAGTCAGGCAAGCATGAAGGACATTGACCCACATGTGCAACAGGAGAGAGCAGAGACTATCCTCAGGCCCATTTGGACAGTGTGGTACATGAATGGTGGGATAAAGCTCTGGGGAAAGCTGTATCTTTCCTCTGTTGTGGCACTGTAGAAGAGAGATGCTGGCAGTAGGGAAGATGGATCTAAAAGGTCAGGAAATAGGACACTTGAACCTTGGGAATGATGGGAAAATTCTGATGGAAGGTAAATGCTGACTGGTAGAGTATGAACTTTTGAAGTACGACAAAAGTAGTTTCCCCAACCACCTTTTGTTAAACTCAGGCAAAGCAGGAAGCAAGTGTGGTTTAGGGAAGCGAGAAGGGTTTTCTCAACAGCTTGGCTCAGTTTGGGATCTCAGCCCACACAACGATGTGGAGGAGGACTTCCCAGAGCAGGGAATGGTAGGGGGACGCTGAATCTCTGCCTGAAGGCTGGATTTGATGACTGCCTCTAACTAACTCCTGGGCAGAGGATTTCCAGGATGGAATAGAGGGAAGTGTGCGTTTGAAGGGAAGGACCAGCTGTGTTGTCTCTTCAGGTGGACAAATTGTTACTATAGAGCCCTAGACATGGTAACCAGCCCACTAGTAGGAAAGCAGCTGCAGGGAGGGGGTGAGAGGCAGCAAAAGGAATCTGGCAAGTCATGTGGAACCAAGGCAGCAGCAGAAGAAAGCATCGGGAGCAGCCAGGCAGCTGCTAAAAAGCAGACGTGAAGCAGAAGGAATCAGCATGTCTACACTGAAGCAACCGGCACGCATCACATCACACTTCAGAGCTGGAAACAAGCCAGTGAGGCACAACTGCTCCCAAGCTTACCAGAGACTGAGGTTTTGAGAACGGTGGCAGAGCAAAGCTCTGGAGTGGCCTCCTCGGCATACTTCCCAAATATGGAAATATCTGAGGGAACAGGGTTGCAGCATACAACTGCCATGGTGTAGATACAGCGGGTACAGTCCATTGAGCTAGCCTTGGCAGAGAGAAGTTGGTTAGGTATTGGGGTTAATGTAAGAGTACAGGCAGCCCCCGCTTAGTGCTCTTAATTGGTTTGAGAAAAACCGAGCGTTAAGCAGAACAGTGTTAAGTGAAACCCATTTTCCCATAGGAATTGATGTAAATAAATAAAATTCATTATCGGGGTGCCTAGAAGCAGCGATATGAGCACCTGGTAGCTCAGAGCCAGCTTGGATGGTGCTGTGCTGTTGCTGCCTGCCCATGCCTGGGCTGCAGAGGCAGTGCTGTTGGTCCCTTCCAGGCCGGGGGGTGGTCATTGCCACAGTCATGGTTCCTCCAGGCTGGCTCCCCCTTCTCCCTGCTGACATAGCCCAGCCTGTCCCCATACAGCCCTGCTGGCCCTGGCCCTGGGGCACCAGCGCAGGCCCTGCACTCATGCCCACTCGCTGCCACTTGCCTCCCTGCTTGCTGCTGCCATTTATTTCCCTGCTTTCCCACCTTCCTGCCTGCCCACTCTGGCACCATGTGCCTAACTGTTGTAATGAAATTTGCTGAGCACTAAGTGGAATCGGGTATGAATGTGAAATGAGTGTTATAGTGAAACAGCATTAAGTGGGGGTTGCCTGTAGTTATGTTTATACTATGCTGGCAATATTTTCCTTGCTTCTAGCTTTTCTGGCTGCCTCACTCCCCTGCCCCCCCCCGCCATGTCAGGGGATTGTTTTTTGCCTTCCTCAGAGTCACTGGGTGTTGGCTGCAGCCAAGACGGGATGTTCACTGGGGTGTGCCAGTGCTCTTGGTGGAGCTAAAACCTGAAGGTTTCTGGTTAGAGCATGAGCAGGCACAATGCAGCCTGCCAGGCATTCTCTCCTGCCTGCGGAGCCCCTAAAAATTTAGAAAATTAATACTGATCTGGCCTGGGCTGCCTGTCATGTGGCCCTCTGGCTTGCCAAAACTCAGTAAGCAGCCCTCTGCCTGAAATTGCCTACCTCTGGGTTAGAGGGTCACCCTCCCTTGTCACTGTATTTGTGGTTAGTAAGGAATTGTGCTGACCCCATCCGTGGTTGGGTTGGTACAGACTGACGGGGTGAGGGGGAAGGTTGTCTTCGGCAGCGGGGCGGTGACTCTCCTTTGGATGGCTCAAGTGTATTTTAACACCCCTTGCAGCAGCACAACACTGGATACTGCCATCTATCCCCCTGCTTTCCGGGTGGCAGGTCTAGTGTGTGTAGCAGAGCTGCTGGTGTGATTGTAGCGATTCCGAGAGCGGCTGTGTAGGGGGCGGTTTGGAGAGGGATGAGCCTGCTTCAAGCAAGGGTTTGGACTCGGTGTCTTCCTGCCCCAGGGACAAGGGGGCTGGACCCCACGATCTCCCGAGACCCCTTCCAGCCCTGGTGTCCATGAAATCTGGGACCTTCTCTCTGATCCGTGCGGGGCAGAGATGTGTTTACGTGTATCCGGTGTTGCTAGGGCCTTTGCTTGTTGACTACAGCCCAGGCGGGGGCTTGGGCGCGGTGTCGAAGCTCCTGGCTCGGGGGTGTTGCCTCTGTTCAGTGTCAGCCTTGATGCTCACTGTATTTGGGGTGAGGCTCTCGACCCCGTGGTCGGCTGGCCTGGAGCGATGGGGTGACGGTGGCCTCTTCCTGGGCTCCCCGCAGCACGCGTCGGCCACGTGGTTCAGAGGCAGGACGCGGGCTGCCAGCGCCGAGACCAGGGCTGTGCGGGGTGTTGGGACCGGGCGCACCCTGCTTGCCCCGGGGTCGCCGGCAGCCCGACCTCGCTGCGGAGAAGTGACCCGGCGGCAATACCGCGGCGGGGGCGGTGCCTGCTTTGCCTGTGGCCGCCTCACCTCGGCCCGTCCTTGCCGCCCGCGCCAATGGGAGCGGGCGGCGATGGCCCGCCCTTCCCCGCCACCAGCCAATCTGGGCCCGGAGCCTGGCGGCGCGGCGGAGTCCATTGGCCGAGGAGGGGGCGGAGGTGTCTGTGCTGGCGGTGACTGCACTCGGTGGCGGCGGCGGCGCGGGCCGGGATGGCGGCGGCGATGAGGCGCGGCGGCGGCGGGCTCCCGAGGCTGCTGCGGGTGAGGCGGAGGCGGAGGCGGGAGCGGCGGGGCTCCGCCTGGCCCCGGTGCCGCAGGGCAGGAGGCGGTGGAGAAACTGGAAAGCAGTCGACCGGCGGGCGGAGGTTCAGGCTCCCTCTGGGTTCAGTCTGAGCCCCGCGGCCGCCGAGGTCCCTGAGGAGATGATCCGTGTCCAGGCCCCTTCTCGAAGCTGGTTAAGCTGTCACGGCCGCGGGCCCGGCCGTGAGGGCACCTGCTCCCGGGCTGTCGAAATAAAATCGCCAAGGGAGGCCCCCCACTGGCGTGAAGTTTGTTTGGTTTTTTGTTTGCTTTGCTCTGCTTTGTTTTGTTTAATATTTTTGCACTTCAAGTTAACAAAGCGCCCATGGCTGAACCATTAGAGGATGAGTCTCTTTTTCATATCCTTCAGGGTTGAATATCTGGCCCATGCCACGTTTTTGAGTAAGTTGCGATCAGCTCAAAAGAAGCAAATTGGAAAAGTGGAAAAACAACATAGGAGTGAGAGTGGGTAGAGTATCTGAAAGTGTTTTTTTAACTATATTTGCACTTGATGTTCTTCATCGAGCGCATGATGTCCTTGGAATGACCATTCGTTTAAAGTCAATGGACTATATTGCCTTTCACTACATGAAGTGCTGTGGCCTGTAATCTTTCCATGTACATTGTCTAGTACAGTAGTTGAATGATTTCTAAACTACTAATTTAAAGTTTTATAATCCAAAGAGATTTTTAAGTGCTTTCTTAAAAACCCTGGGCCATGATCTTCCTGGTGTTATTACGCCTGGTAATAAGATGAAGTTAGCTGTCCACAAATTGGTCTGGTGTTACAGATTGCCTAGTTTATTCTGTGATGCTGGGATCCTTTACTTACCACCCTCTTTCCAATCACAAACGTAGTGAAACTGAACCTTAGAAATGAATTGCCTCTGATGCAAAGGAGTGCTGAATAAATTTGCTGATAACACTGAATGGAGCAAAGTCCCAAGAAGCAAGGGAGGTGAATAATTAAACCTAATAATCTAGCCACACTTATCTCCTATTCATTGGGGTGCCCATAGCAGACTGTCAGCTGTTCTGCTTGTCCATACAAGTAGCAGAAGTTTTCAATCCATACTTCACACAAATCATCTTATATTATTTCACTTGCCAGAAAAGTATTATCATAGGGTCTAAAGTATGGCCATGTCCATATGAGTGCGGACATGTGGTATGTAGTGCCACAGACCCTGCACTGCTACCTTGCAGTAAGGGTTTTTGTTGACCCCAGGAGAATTAAAACACACACTACAAAAAAGCAGGGCAGTGTGCATGGTGGCAGTGTGCAGCTTACGTCGTCATGTCAGGGCGCACCGCCCAAAACTGGAGCCTAGCTAGTCAGAACTGTACTCCAGCTGCTGGCCAGGCTCCCACTGCAGAAGCGCCATGGCTGTAACTCCCTGGGGCTGCTGGGGGGAGTTGCTGGCCCCAGCCTCCCCCCCCCCCCCCCCCAGAGTAACCTGCTGCGCACCAGGGTGCATGTGTCACGGATGCTTCTTGGGGACAAGTAGCAGCAGCACAAGGTTCTGCTACTGCTTGTCCCTGGGGAAACAAACATCCGTACTCATTGGGATGTGGCTTATTTGTCTAACTATAATGAAAACAACCATTTTATGATGTACTTGTTTTTTAAATATTTTTCATATTTTTTAACTTGACAAATACGGGTAATTATCAGTGTTTCCCACTTATTGAAAACCTCCTCAGTCTTCACAGATATGAGCTGAAACATTAAGATGTGAAAATTTACAATTTTGGAAATGTTTTTCTTTCCAGGCTTTGAAGTATGCAAAGCGGAGTTATGCATCCCAGCGAACTTTAAATGTAAGTAGTGTACTCCATTTTTGCGTACTGGATAAGTGTATAACTTGCTTTACTGCATTGTTCAAAGCCAGTCCTAGCCTGTTGCTTGTGTAACAAGTATCAGCTCTCTACATGTTGCTAAGAGCATAAACTCATCATTGCAGTGGTTCTCAACCTTTTTAGTCTCAAGGTGTGAAGAAATCTCCCTCTGTCTATCCCTGGATTGGGACATTTTGTGTTGGGGGAGAATGTAACACCCACACACACTGTGGTCAAGTGTTCCTGGATTTATTTTGCTGTCTGTCTTGTTTGTGCTGTATAGCTTGCTTCCTCTGGAACTGGAGAGGACCCCTTCCTTTCCCCCCCCTTATTGTGTCCAGACCCTTTGTCTTAAGTTTCCTTCCAAGAAACCTGTGGAACCGGTTCAGGGACTTTGGTCACTTCACCAGGGATTGCTGACCACCCTTGAAATGATTCAGTAGCGAAACGTAGGGAGTACGTGGGGGTGCACATGCACCCCCTGAGAGCGCTGGTGCATCCCCTGTCAGCCAGCGTTCCCGGGCAAGGGGGCAGGTGAGAGGTGCTGGTGGTCCCCCTGAGAGTGCCAGGGGAAGCGGTCCCCCCACGGCCAATCCTGCTGACTTCGAAGAGCCAGCAATGTGCCACTGCCAGCTGCAAGACGGCAGGATCGGCTGCGGGGGGACCCCCTCCCCCCTCGGTCTGTGGGATCAGTCATGGGGGGATTGGTTGCAGAGGGATGCCCCCCCCCAACTCTCTGACTATCCAGCTGAGGTGGGGGGGCACCAGTTGCCCATGAAATAATTGGTCTGCATCAGCAGGGTTCAAATAATGCCTGGGGTTTTTGCCCACCTAACAGTGCACGGGACCCCCATGGTACCCTTGAAAGGATCTCAAGGAGCCCCAATATGCCATGGTACCCTGGTTGAGAATCACTGATTTAGCACTTAGCATTTTCCATCTCTGTTGTCTGTTTAGCAGCTCCCTTTAGCTGCACGCTAATGGTAAATTCTGACTTTGTAACTAATTTTACAACTTTCAGCTGTGCCAGAAACAGCGAAGGGGAAGCAGATATCAAAGTGCTGTTCTTCATTTGAAAATTATTGTATCTAGTCAGTTTCAGGACTGCTAACTCATGGTTCAGTAAATGCTATAAAATGGCTTACAACTAAAACTAAGCGTAGGTAATATATATCAGTAGACATGCAAAAACAGTCCGTTGCAACCAGGTTCTGGTCAAAACATTTCAACATTCTTAATATTTTGTTACTTCAGAGTTCAGCAGATAGTGGAAAACAAGATAACAATTATTTGCGTAAACATTTCATGTTGCACTAGTGCAGAAAGGTTATTACTGCTTTGTGGTTCACTGTATTGCAGATTTTCACAAACATGAACAGCAGGTATTGCTCCAAAGACCCTTCAGTTTAAAAGACAAGATATAATCTTGGAGAAATGACAGTGACTTTTACATTTTATTCCTTTCCATTAGGAAGTGGTGATAGCAAGTGCTGTAAGGACACCTATTGGATCTTTCCAGGGATCTCTGTCATCAGTGCCAGCCACTAAACTTGGTTCTGTTGCAATCAAAGGAGCAATTGAAAGAGCAGGTATGTGCAAATATTTGTTCACAGGAGCTACACATGACCAGATGAACAGTATTAGTTTGTGTCTTGTTTTGTAAAACATGTTTCTTAAAAACGGGGAGCATTGCTTTTCTTTTTGCATAGATTTTACTTCTAGCTAAGCATGTGAAAAGTAGGTAAAGCCTGATAAGTTAGTGTCTGTCTTTTTTTTTTTCAGTGTTGTTTTTAAAAATGGAATGCTAGTTGGTGGCTTATGTGAAATAAGTTGTTATTCCAGTTCCTACAGGATGGATGTCCACACCACAAAATTTGATAGTCTGTGTGGCAGTTATAGATTGACCAGCCATGAAAACTGAATCAACCTACTGGACTGAGGATTCAGTGACTGGCAGGTCACTGAAACCAGCCCAGATCTTGCCTTTGCTATTCTTGTTCTCTGAGCGAGGTCATTCTGGGAGAGCACTTTGCAAAGAGCCATCATTAGAGCATATTTCAGGTACAAAATGGTGTGGAAACCCATCTTGATATGGTTCTTTCCACTCTTGTTTAGCCTTGCTATGATGGATATCATGCATTTTATTTATATTTTTGGACTGTAAACCTAGAGTGTTTCTCCTGTCCCTTACAAAATTCATGATGGGTTTATTTTATAGGCATCCCTTTAGAAGAAGTGAAAGAAGTGTACATGGGTAATGTCCTGCAGGCTGGACAGGGGCAAGCTCCAGCAAGGCAAGCTGTATTGGGTGCAGGTATTAATTCTCTCCTTTGTTTCTGGACTTGCTGCATAAAAATAATGAAAATGTAAGAAGCTAGTTGCATTTAAGTACAGATTGTAACAGACTTTGTTTTTCTTTAGTTTATTAAAATTCCATGAAAACTGTTGCTAATAGTGACAAACAACCACTTATGGTTGTTAATATGTAATGGCTCCTAAGGGCTACAAAGAAATGTAAGCTACAGAGAAATATTAAAATAATATACATGTTTATCTTGTGTAATTATATACTTACTTGCTTTAGGTTTAGCAATCTCAACTCCTACTACAACTATCAATAAAGTTTGTGCTTCAGGAATGAAATCAATCATGATGGCAGCACAGAGCCTAATGTGTGGGAATCAGGTATGTGACTTTTTTAGAGCTGTTTAATTAGAAATATGATTTTTTTTCCAGTTGTGGAGATGTTGAAATCATGACTTCTGAGAGATCAAACTAATGTTATAATATTGCCCTGGTAATTATACTCCAGTATGGGTTTGTGCTAATACCACTTGGCAAGTTTTTATCAGACTATACAACCTAAATTTGTAAATATATAAATATGGCTTTGTCTAGGTACCCCCACATTTATAAATTGTATATTTACAACTTGTCTTGCATATATCTTTAGAGCTGAGCACAAAATTTTCTGGGAGTTTTGAAAACTAAAGGCAATGTTTTATTTTGGGTTGAACCAAAATATACTTTTCTAAAAACATCAGTTACAGCCATTTGGCTTGCTAACACTGCTTAGCTGTTTTCAGTTAATGTCTTCATTTCTGTTCCATAAAAATATAAGTAATTGGTTTGTTTTTGCAGGGGCGGGGAGGGGTGGTCATTAGAAATATGTTTGTCTTCAATGAGCTTTTTGTTGACAACTTGTGTGGTACAATTTGCTATAAAATATTAACTTATTGTGCAATTTTTGTTTGTTTGAGCAGGACGTAATGGTGGCTGGTGGCATGGAGAGCATGTCTAATGTTCCCTATGCAATGATCAGAGGAGCTACACCTTATGGAGGAGTAAAGTTGGAAGACTTGATTGTGAAAGATGGGCTGACTGATGTTTACAACAGCATCCACATGGTAAGTTCTGTTATTCAAGACCTGAAAACTTTTTATTTAATTGAGTATTAACCCTGAGCCCACCATGCAGCTAAAGAGTTTATCTGCAATGGTTTAATTGTTAGAGCTGGCATACCTGGGAATGAAAGACAGAACAGGTTCCGGGGAGAAGAGTTCTTCTCTTTACAGAATCCTTATTGTGACTGATGTGCAGAAATTTGGTAGAGCATCTGGATGCAGATCAAGTGTCAGATGTTTGTCTAACTGTTTCAAGTTTTTTTTTCTTGCGAATCCAGCACATGGGTAGAAAGGAACTGAAGCTCTAGACTTACTCCACAGAATGCAGAATCATTCAGTTGTTCCAGAGTGACCGGTAAAGTAGCTCAACTTCTCTGAGGTTGTTGTGGTCCACCCATTTCTCTTCTTTAGTATGTATGTGAGGTTCCAAGATGATTGGACTGAGATTTGAGAAAATTGGCATGCTTATCTGACCTTCACAAAAGCTCGTAGCTTTATGATGAATTCAGAAAAGACTAAAATGTGGCAGATGTGTACGTAGCAAAGCATCAACTGTTCTTCTCATTGCAGCAGTATTTTCAGTCTTTTGACTTAATTCTTCACAATCTTGGGAGTGTAATTGGATCACTTTGCTTCGCTTTGTAAACAGCAGCAATTGTCCAAAGAATATTTTATCATTGTCTACTAGCCTGAGTATTGACGTTTTTACTCTTTGATATTCTTTTCCACAACTTCCTGGCTGGTGTAGCAGTATATGTTGCTTTAGCTTGTACTTAAAACTACCCAGATTTTTCAGCAAATGCAAATCCTGGTTGTCAACATCTGATTTGGGGCATGCAGAGAACAACACACAGTTGTACTCTCTGTTGGCTTCTAATCTGCTTCTGGGATCTTGATTATGACATGCAAAGTCTTGAAGCTTTAGGGATTTCCTGTGCTCCATTGTGGCAGCTGTAGTCTGCTGGAAGTCATGTTTGGTGGCTCTGGAGGCGTGGTAGGGAGCACACATGCTGCAGTTTAGGAATTTATTCGTACTTATGTTCTGTCAGAGTGCAGTGACCTAGATGCTATGAAGCTTTTGAATGTCCTGGGTAGATAGAGGAAGATAAAAATTAACTTGTTTGTACCAATCCTCTATTTCATCAAACAGACTGATCTCCACACAGCGTTTGTATTTATTTAACTTGCTTTCAAAGCAGCACAAATGTAACCCTAATGTTCATGGAGGCTCTAGCAAGGTTAATTTAGTGACCAGCGAGAAGAGGGGTCTAGCTCTGTGACCCTCAGAATACAGGTGGTCCTTGGCCTTATGACACAATTAGATCCTGAAAACCGTGTCTGAAGTCGAACTGTTGTAACTCAGAACCAATTTTCCCATAGGGAACAATGTTATAAATGGGGGATTGGTTCCTGAACCAAAGCCCCATACCCTATTTTCACCAAAAATAACCCAGAATTTTATACTGAATCAATTATAGATGATAAATATAGCTACATTAATGTATTTATATTGTAAATAGCAATCATATTGATTTGGAAGGACTTCTTTGAGGTGATTTTGCTGGACTTTTTGAAGGGTTCTTGGCTGGAGTTTTCTCAGGAGTCTTGGCTGCAGGTTTTTCTGGAGTCATCTTCTTTCTTAAAGAAAGGGGCCAAGGAAGTTTGGACAGATGTTCTCCAGGGAGATGGGCGACACAGCGAACTTGTTCGCTGGTGTGGCGTCGCGCAGGATCAAGTGTTGTAAAGTTGAAACTGATATCAGAAAGTTGAAACTGGGTGTCAATTTATAAATGTTGTAAGTGCGAAACATTGTAATTCAACGTTGTAAGCCAAGGACTGCCTGTAGTGATGTGAACTGCTTGGATCAGGTGATTGGTACTGGGGATGTATTACCCTTCAATTCTGTCATCAGTTCCCTAGCCCTGTTTGTAGTGTTTGACATTTGTAACCATCTGCTGTAACACCTTTTGCTGTTCAGTAACTTACAAGAAATGACACTAATTGTTTCAGTCAAGTGTACACAGTTGTCAGACTGCTGAGAATCAAGAGCTGACAGACTTGGGATTGAGCTATCCTTTTGGTCCAAGAAGTAGTCCCACCAGAATAGGAAGGATACACATTCATGAGACAGTACAGAGGTACCATTCTGTATCTAAATGGAGGGATTAGACTTCCAAAGTGTCAGTCAAAGCCCTTTCATTAACATTAAATTCAGAGATTTTTAACTTTGAAAGGCCTCCTCAAGAACATTGCTCTATGGCTTTAACTATGTAAGTCCAGAGAATAGTCCACCAAATTCTACTGGTGAAGTGACCGTACCAGCAGCAATTGTCATAATAAAACCAGTAACTGTCAGAAACTGATATCAGTGTTGTAGGTGTCAGGAGATGGGCATGGGGTAGTTAGCTTTAAGAAGGGGTGCATCTAGAAGTTTGAAAAGGTATTGAGGTGTATTATCACATATAAAGCAACACACATTTTTATCCAGTTAAAAAATAAACTAGATGCTTTACTAATGTGCCAGGGGCATAGGGTTGTATCATTCAGTTTAAGATAGAAGCAAAAACAAATAGAACTTCATTGGAATGAGATTAAAAACAGTCTGCTGGGCTGTGAAATAGGAGTTCCATGACCAGGAGCAGCTAACAAACAACAGAATTGCAGAACAAAGGATAGCTTGACCGGTAGAACATCAAGACTATTGAAAAGGAGATAGGGTTGTTAACACTTATGGAATGAAGTTTAGAAGATCAAGTAGATCAAGTAGATTTCAATGAGCCATGAAGTCAAATGACTCCCTCAGTACTGCCTGACTAGAAATGCCACTGCCACTGCCAGGCAGTTGGTTATAAACTGTGGGTGGACTGGGAATCAAGTGCACCAGTGCACACCCCCTGAATCCACCCCTGGCTTTAAGCTATGTTTGTGAATGTGACTCTCAAAATGATAAACTGAACACAAATGGTTTTCCCCAAGGGTAACTGTGCCGAGAATACCGCCAAGAAGCTTACCATTTCACGTGAGGAGCAAGACACATATGCCATTAGCTCTTACACAAGGAGCAAAACAGCTTGGGAATCAGGACTACTGGCAAAGGAAATTGTTCCTGTCTCTGTTTCACAAAAAGGTATCAGTGATTTGTTTTCTTAAAGGATGCTTGTTTTTCCAGTGGTGGATACAAACATTGCAGCACAAATCTGCTAATTTCAGGAATGGCTTTTCCCCCCATTAAATCTGCATAGGAACTTTCTGGGAAACTGTGTTATTTTATAGGATTATAGGAAAGTATATCTGGAAGGGGCCTCATGAAGTCATCCAGTCCAGTCCCCTGCATAAGGCAGGATCATCCCTGACCTAAACCAACCTAGCCAAATATCTATCCAACCTGGTCTTGAAGATTTCTGAGGAGGGGGTTTCTACCACTTTTCCACTTAGCCTGTTCCAGTGCCTGACCACTCTTATAGTCAGAACTTCCTCCTAATCTCCAACCTAAATTTCCCCTGTTGCAGCTTGAGGCCATTGCTTTAGTTGTTTCCTATGGTCATTTTTTTTTCATTTTCTGCTTTTACTGTGGCACGGGAGTTGTCCGTCCTTGTTCTGTCAGGTATATGAGTGGTTTATAGGGTGCATGTACTAACTGATGTGGCATGGTGTTTGTTACTGGACTTTAATATTAGACCTTAGGTCTTAGCACTGAAGTGATCAAAAACACTTAGACAAGAATAATCCATTCTCTCACGAGAGTGTTTATTGAGCACAGCAATTTACAATTTCAAGCATATGACAAAGAAACAACAGAAAACTTCACCTAAAGTCTAAGCTAAGATGCAACCAAATAAGACCCAGCAACAACACACACGCTTAACCTAAATCAAGATGTGACAGAAATTTTGCATAAGTCTTATGTAGTCCTGAGGACAGAGGATTTCTGCAGCCAGGCATTCAGAAGTTCTAGGGGAGTTCGCTGGTCATCTTAGCTGGTGAGAGCAGTCCCACAGATTTAATCTTGGCCAGGGCTTTTATGGGTGATTTGCATCCTCCTCTCCCCCTTGGATGGTATGTCTTTCATGTATTCTGTGACTCTCACACTTTCAGCATCCAAAATTTCTGTTTCTTGCCTCTTGCAGGTTTTACTTTGAAATGTAAATGTAGCTTCCTGCTGTCCACTTTGAAATATAGCCCCCTGAAGGGCCCACAGTTGTTATGACTGTGCCAGGTCTTTGCCAACAGTATTGCATCATGTCCATTTTATTTTTAATTATTTTTATAGCCAGAAAAGATCTGTGCTCTCCTCTCTGCACCCTGCTGGGAGGATTAATTGATAAAGGTCTCTTACTAGTCCTCTTGCAAAGAAATGAGAATGCTAGTATAAACTTGTTAGTTTTCATGCATCTCTTGATAAAATGCAACTATTTTTTACTCTAAAGAGAGACATGTCTTAAATCATAGTAACATTTAATTTAAATAATCTGTTTAGGATGCCTAGAATGACTCTGGCATAGAATAGGCATTATAGAACTTGCCATTTAGTAGATTTTTTTGATGAATCCAAGACAAGAACAGTTTTGCCCTGTGTATGCATCTTTCTATGCCAAAAACTGACTGAGCTGGTTTGCTCTTGAAATTGGTTTACTAAATGAAGTCTCAATTTCAGGGAAGCCAGATATAGAAATGAAAGAAGATGAAGAGTACAGGCGTGTTGATTTCAGTAAAGTTCCAAAACTGAAGACTGTTTTTCAAAAAGAAAATGGTAAGTACAATATAGCAAATACCAACTTTTCCTTCTAGAGAGAAAACCGTGATATTCTCTGCATGTGGGCAATCAGTGAACAATGCAGTCTGCATCTGAAAGTACAAGAAGAATTTAAGCAGACTATGACTTCTGAACTTGCATGTTGGCTAGGGTATTGGGACTAAAACATGCACAATAACTTTTCATTAAACTTGGGCTTTTTGGTGATTACCAAGTAATATGCTAAAGGAGAGGACAAGATGCATCATTTTTAATCAAAAGATTTCCATTGGTTCTCATAACTCTACTTGCAGTAGAAGGTGACCTGCTTTCCTGGAAACAGGAATTCTTGTTATTGCTGTCTTTTGATTGAGTTCTTCTAAAATATCCCAGTAGGAGGATCTTGCTTTTTTCTGCTGGTCACAGTAGGGTTCAGATGTTCAGAAGAATGTCTAAACTGTCAAGATCAAGTTATATTACTTAATAACACTGTTTCAAGTTTGGAACCACTTTGGTTGATAGGTGAAAGGCACATTATTTTTCTCCATGGCACTGTAAAGGTGAAGATAACATAAAGGCAAGTGTCTGAATTTGTTAAGCATCATTTATACTTGGCAGCATCCTCCATGGCATGGAGAATTGGCCAGTGGCCAGCAGTGGAGAAATGCAGTTTTTTGCACACTTAGTTTTGTTGGTTTTTGTTAGCTGCGATATCCTGAATGGCTCCTGCTTATTAGGGCTGTGCAAAGCTTTGGATCATGATTTGGATTCAGAGATGATTCAGATGATTCGAAGGCCAAATCCATGAATCTGAATCAAATCGCTGGAAGCTTTAGGCTTTCCAAATCCATTCGGAGCTTCTGAATTGATTCAGAAAAGATTCAGAGATTCGGCTATAGGGTATAATGGGGAATCAATGAAATAACTATAACTTTGTTGTCTTTTGGCTGATTAAGATGGAACTTGCAGGGATGGTAGCCCCTGCAGAGACCACAAAGCCTGCCAAGTTTCACAGAGATAGGTGCAGGGGTTTGGGGGAAACTGCACCTCAGGCTGCTGACAAGCAAAATTCGTGACATGGGTGACACTGTGTGTGTTAAGGTGCAGGAGGGTGACAGCTGCAGGCCTGCTGGCCCCTGCTGAGGCCACGAAGCCTGCCAGGTGTTAAGGAGATAGGTACAAGGGCTTCTGGGTTCTGGAGCCCTGCACCTCTAGCTGCTGACAGGGAAAACTCGTGACATGGGTGCTTGTGCAACTGTGTCTGTCTTGGAGCACATGGTGTGTGGGGAACACTGTAGGCCTGGCTGCTAGGCAGCTGTGTTACCAATCAGTCATGATTCACTCAGGGACCAGCTCAATACACAGTAGCTAGTTAATGAGTTAATGAGCAAGGATTAACACCTGCAAAACCATAAACTAAGGAGAGGAAAGAATCCATAGAGCCAGGAACTGCTTCTGCTCCAAGACAGAGACAGTTGCACAAGCACCCATGTCATGAGTTTTGCCTGTCAGCAGCTAGGGGTGCAGGGCTCCAGAACCCACCTGCACTGATCTCCTTGACAGCTGGTAGACTTTGTGGCTTCAGCAGGGGCTAGAAGGCCTGCAACTTCAACTCTGCTACTCCTTAACACACATGGTGTCACCCATGTTGTGAGTGTTGCTTGTCCACAGCTTGAGGTGCAGTTTCCCCCAAACCCTTGTACCTATCTCCTTGAAACTTGGCAGGCTTTGTGGCCTCAGCAAGAGCTACTATCCCTGCAGTTTTCACCCCACTGTGGCTTAACACGCACGTGACATGAGTTTTGCCTTCAGGGCTTTGAGGTGCAGGTTCCCAGAAACCCCTGCACCTATCTCCTTGAAACATGGCAGGTTTTGTGGTCTCAGTAGAGGCTACCATCCGTGAAAGTTGCATCCAAATCAGTCAAAACACAGCAAAGTTATAGCTATTTCATTGATTCCCCATTATACTTTATGGCTGAATCTCTGAATCGGCTCCAATTCTTCCGAAGCGATTCAGCCGAATCGAACCAGAAAAATGATTTGGGTCTCCGAATCAAATTTCTGGCATCCGAATCGGCCGAATCTGAATCCAAATCAAATAGTTCCCTATTTGCACAGGCTTACTGCTTATGGGTCTGGGATGGGCTGTCATTTTTTTTCTCCTTGATGCTGCTGTTAGTTTGGGTGATTTTGAACTGCAGGGATGACCTAGAATTGGACATGGAGTTTCCTTATTCATGAAAGGCTAACCTTAGAGGAAAAACGATGAGGTTCCTGTAGCGAGGGACCCATATCAGGGGATGTGACTAGTAGTAGCTGATTCTCTTTTTGCCTCTCAAAAATGTTGTTGCACATTAAGGAATACCACTGCTTTTAGCAGTGATCCTTCTGTTCATGATCTTTCACTGTACAGCAAGGTGTATCAGTTTAACTAAAAGGGTGCTTCCAAATCTATTTGAAACTAATGCAAGAAGACCTCTGCAGACAATTGCATTGGCAAAAGATAGCTGAGCTGTTGTACTTTTCCTCATTTGCCTGCTGTTCTTGGTGCAATTCTTTGTTTACAGGGACGGTCACAGCTGCCAATGCCAGCACGTTGAATGATGGAGCAGCTGCTTTGGTTGTGATGACTACAGATGCAGCCAGGAGACTTAATGTCACACCGCTGGCACGAATAGTGGGTAGGGATTTTTCTGAATTACACTTCTCAAGTGCAGTACTGAAAAATACCCCTCTAATTTTGCCATGAGACTACAAATCTTGTTTTAGTTGGCGGGGCTGGGGGGGTCATGAAGGTAGTTCATTGGATGGGATGGTGCAGCTACTGTAGAGTCCAAGTTATATTTTTGAATTCAAGGAGACTAACACACTTGTAGGAAGGTCTGGTTATGATCAGGAATTCAAGTTTGGAACCAAGTTTGGTGTTTTTGAAGTAAAATCTGAAAAATTTCACCCTGTTTGTGCAAGGCTATGAACTGTAGACTTACAAGAGTCATTGTAAGAGTCAAAATTTCTCTTTTCTTTAGTAAGTTAAAGTGTACTGGGAATGTGAACTTTGCCATGACCATTGCTTTTGGGAAGAACAGTAGCAGTTTTCAGTAGTGTTTATGATCTTACAGCTTTTGCAGATGCTGCTGTGGCTCCGATTGACTTCCCAATTGCACCTGCATATGCTGTTCCTAAGGTAGGAACCAAATTGATCCTGGCTGAACAGGAAACTGCAAGCTTGTCTAACTATGGGATGTGCCAGTGACCCACCAGGGATTTTCCTAGTACAGCTAATGCTTTTCTCATATGTATGCTTATTGTAGATATCTGGTGTGGATGGTACTGCAAAAGTGGAAAAGATTGTTTATATTGTGATTGCTGTAACCAGGAATTATTCCCATGCAAAATGCACATTCAGCTTTCTGGGTTTGTTCCTCAGGGAACACAGGCACCTTTGAAATCTGCTCACTTTTAAAGACAGTAAAAGTACTTCTGAGTACTGTACTTTCCCCTCCTATGCAGTGGAGACCCTGAAGTTACATACCCCAAATAAATTGGAAAAATGTAGAAAAAATGTCTGTTACACCATACAAGGCATGTTTATATTCAGCACTGAAGAAATCTGAGGTAAAATCTCAGTTGGTTCATAATTATTCTAAGTCTGTCAAACAAGAACTTGTTTAATAAACTGAGGTCTTAACTATACAGGAAAGTCTAGGGCATGTATGTATGTATATAAAAAAAGTGTTCTCCCAGGTGGACACTTGTATTCTAATAGGAGTGCTTTTTCAGGTTAGATTTTGCTTGGGGAGGGGCTTGGCTAAATCGGAATGAAAATTCTCACCCATATCACTGATAGCTAAAACTTTCTGGTGTAGGCAAGGCCTTAATTCCTTTTAGGGAAATGCATAGTTGGCGTGCATCCATAGATGCTTCTCGAGCAAATCCTGGGACGTCATTCTCCCCTTGTACTCGGCCTTGGTGAGGCCGCAGCTGGAGTACTGC
>NW_017728906.1:174522359-174540747 GCF_001723895.1 Crocodylus porosus | reverse complement strand
GACCCCGGCTGACTTCCTGCCCTTTGGGCAGGGGGCTGGACTCAATGATCTCCCGAGGTCCCTTCCAGCCCTAATGTCTATGAAATCTATAGTTGTATTTGGGTATAAGATTAATTACCTTGACTAAGACCTTGACTAAGACCAAGTTACCTTGACCAGTATGGTTGGTAACTTTCCAAAAGAAAGTTGAAAGCGGGTATATATACAGGAATTTTTTCTAGGTTCTCAGCGAGGCAGGTCTGAAAAAGGAAGACATTGAGATGTGGGAAATCAACGAAGCATTCAGCGTCGTGGTCTTGGCCAATATCAAAATGCTCGGTATTAATCCACAGAAGGTGAACATACACGGAGGGGCTGTTTCTCTTGGACATCCAATAGGGTATGTAAAGCAATGTGTTGTTTCTGGCCCTGCTGAAATAGGGGCCACAAACATCACTTGTGGCTCAGGGAGTGGAGATGGGGTGTGTGCGCTGCAGGCAGCACTCCACCAGTCTGGTCCCAAGTGCTGGCTCAGGGCTGATCAGAATCCGGTTCCAAGCCACGTCTGCACACTGGGACCAACACACAGGGCTGCCTGGGGTGGTGCATGCACTGTGTACCTCGTATCAGTCCCTCCTGCTATTGCCAGTGCTTTTTTATAGGTGCCAAGTCCAGTCCATGCACTGCAGGTAGCACAAGTTGCAATGGGGCCAGCATATAGTTCATGGGGTGGTCTCTGTTGAGGGTGCTGTTTGCAGCACAGGGGGCCTCCAGACAGCCTTGCATGCTGACTCTGGCATAGCCTGATCTAGACCAGCCCTAGACCCAGTGTACAGGACTGGTCTGGCACAGGTGTTATGTACAGCTCATGCCCCAGACCAACCCCATGTACCATGAGCAGCATCTGCAGCACTGCATCTAGTCTACTGCATGCAAGGTCAGTCCAAGACCTGTGGGCCTTGCTTGATAGCTCTAGCTTAACACAAGGGTGCAGTGCTGCACTAGCACTGCTCTGTTCCTGTCACTGAGCAGCTCCCAGAATCCTGACTTCCTCCAAGCTAAACAGTGTTTTCTTCTATTCTAGAATGTCTGGCGCAAGAATTGTGGCGCACATGGTCCATGCACTGAAGCAAGGACAGCATGGTCTTGCAGGCATTTGTAATGGAGGAGGTGGAGCTTCTGCTATACTGATCCAAAAGCTGTAGATGGCTGTCTGAAATGTTAAGCCTTAAACTTAAGTATCTTAAATGGTGGCTGTTACATTTTATTTAAGAATTTGCAGACTACATAAAACTATGGTAGCTGCAGCTTAAGTATTTCTTCAAAGCAAGTCAGAAATATTGACATCTGTTTTTTATTACTTCAATCTGAATGAAAATGTGTCTAATTATGGAAAAAAATTAAAAACGGTCACAAGCCAATAAAGGTTGTATCCTTACTCTGATTCAGGACTTCCATGCACGTGATTTACTGATCATTTTCCTTGGTTATATATTGCTGGTATCAAGTTACTTGCACCTCTTTAACACAGTTTAATTTTGAAGTCAGTAAAAGCTGCTTGAAGCTTTTTCATGAAAATCATGGTGGTTACTTTCTAAATGTTTTAGTATTGCAGAAGAATTATTTTCAAACAGCATGGGAGTCTATCTTGGCCCCAGCTGTATACATTTCTCTAGGAAGTAGCTGGAATATCAGCTCTCATTGAGAATTTCTGCAGTGCTTGTTTAGCATTGGTTACCTCATTGTTATTAATAGTAACCAACATCAGGGGGAAGACAAGTTTGTCAGCCAGAACTGAACTGTGCGCCAGCTAGAATCTGAATCACTGCTGTATAGGCAGGAGAACCACTAAATCTGTGCAGCCTGATTCGGGTGGCAAGACATCATTAAGTGTCCCACTCCACTGTGCTGCAAACTCAAAGATTTTTTTAAAAGAAAGAATTGCTAAAAGCACATATATTTATACTATTCATACTAATGAAACAGGCCTTAGCATCCAGTTTAAATTTTCAAGGGGCCTGCTGCTCTTCACCAAGTTTATTAACAATTTTGATCCCAGCATGGAAAGCTTCTTGAGCAGACAAAACAAACCTAGGAAGGACTGAGAACACACTGGAAGATGTGGATGCAATTCAGAAGGATCTTGACAGATTGGAAGTTGGGCTAGAGCTAACAGAATGAAGTTCAATATGGAGAAATGTGAGGTGCTACACCTGGGGAGGCATAATAAAAAACCCAAATACAAAATGGGGGACACCTAGCTGGATGGCAACACTGTGAAAAAGGACATGGGAGTCCTGATAAGCCAGACTCCATATGAGTGTGTAGTGTGACACAGCTTCAGAAAAGGTGAATGCAATTTTGGTATGTATCAATAGAAGCATTAGGTGCAAGACACATGAGGTGATGAGGTCTGTATGCATATTACACAAGTTTTTAAGGCCTTGGACTTCTAGAAGATGTAGCCCTTTAAGAAAACCTGTTGCTGAAGTACCCAATCTGTGTGGTAATTTTTCAGCTTACTGAAAAACAAACTGTGCAGACAGTTACCAGGGGAGAGCAGAGGTATCACACTCAGGCTCCATGTGATGTGCAGACTAGCCTGGGCTCCACAGGTATCACCAAGGGCCAGATCCAGTCCACATCTTTGACACTCCTGGGATAAATGATCCTTTCCTTCTGAGATCTGGTCAATTTACCTAGGAACTTTTTAGGGAACTAGTGGTGCTCATGGCCAGCTGCATCGCACTCAGACGATTATACAGCAACACTTAATTCCTGATGTCTACCACTTCCTGTAAAGCCACTTTGAATTCTGACCTTCACAGTACGCTGTAGGGGGGCTTATTTCTGTTCCTCCCAAAGGAATGAAAGCAAATGAAAAAAAATTAACTTGCATTTTCCCCCCTAAAAATAGCTATTACCCATAATAACAAAACCAGAATACACAGGCAGAGGCTGTGGTAGATAACGGTAGCTTAAACTAGCTTCACAAGTAGCTACAAATGTTATTTTTTTAGCTTAAAACATGGACAGCTGTTACCTACTCAAAGTTTTTATAGCATATTTCTGAAAAACCCTGTACACCAATCTTAAAACAATGTTGCTTACAAGCTTAATTATTAGAGCTTGAGCCAGGAGTTGAGCATCCCTGGTCTACACTATCAAGCAGGGATGACCTGGTTTATTAAACTGGTTCAAGACTTGAACATGAAGCAGGGGAAAAATGGGCATAATGGTAGAGATTTTTCCTTAACTTAATCATAAGCTTGTCTCTGTTTCTCCAACCCAGCATTATCTACTATATTTTCCAGGAAAAAAGACCACAGAGGTTTTGTGCAACATAAGGAAGGAGGAGAGGGTGTTAATCAGTAATAGAAAGGTGTCTGTGAGTATGGAAGAAATAGTGTTTTCCAAAAAAAGACTGCACATTAAAACATCAGCCATGCCACTTACATTTCATGCTCTAATAGTCAGTGATGGTTATTAAAAACAGACCTCAACATTCATGTTTCACACCATTCATACAACATGTTTCTGATAAATGCATTTCTACAGGAACTGGGTAAAATGAGTAGAGCAGCCCTCTACAAAACACTACATTTGATACACAAAATTGGATTTAAACAATATTTATTCAAGCCTTAAATGCTATGCAGTATTAATTTATTGAATGGGTTTAATATAAACAGCTACTGCATAATATTTTGTTCCTTAGGAATCCTTGTATGCTATTTGAAACATTGCCCTGTCCCTGTACAGATCTCTTGCAACAAGAAAAAGCCAACTAATACATTGTTTAAGACTTCAACAGTGTGAGAACAGATGAAAAAACATGCCCCAGTGCCTGTGAAGAAAAGCAGAACTATTGGGGTCTACAATGCCCAACGCTGTGCCCAACTTTTTTGCCCCTTGGGCTAGATGGGCAGAGGGACCAGGTCTGTCTGTGGGTTGGACCCAGCTGGTAAGCTTGATTTGGCACCTAGGGCCAGTGTGGCAGGGATCTGATCTGGCCACTAGGGTGAGCTGCCTAGTGGGGCCAGGAGTTGCCAGGCCCTGATCTGGAAGTGGGGGGAAGTACCCTGGCCTCAAACAAGGGCAGAGGAGGGAAGGGAGGGGGCAGAAAACAATCCAGCCCCAATTCAAACTTGCAGGTGGGGGTAGAGAGGAGGAAAGCCACCTGCTCTGATCATGGGATGAAGGAGGGAGGTAGGGGGAAGAGGGTGGCTCGGAGTGGAGTGGCCCAGCCTAGCCTCAATCTGGGTGCAGAAGGGCGGGTAGGGAGGAGGAGATAAGGAGCAGCCCAGCCTGATCCAGATGAGTGGGGGTGGGCCCAGCTGATCCTGCCAATGCAGCACTGGCCCATGGGGCTGGATCCAGCTGCATGGAGGTACCAGTACTCCCCCAGCCACCTAAGTTTCCTGAGCCACAGGGATTCCTGTGGGCTGGATCACTTGGCTCTGCAGGCCATATCTGGCCCACAAGCTGGCAGTTGAGCATCCCTGGTGTACACCATCAGAGCAGGGATCATAAGACTTAGTTTGTTAAACTGCATTCACACCAACTGGTGCCAAAGTTCAGGATCAATGAATGGAGGATCTCCCCCACCTCCGAGTGCCCAACCCAGACTACTCCATACGGTAAGTAACCCAAGAGTAGTTTAACAGCAGGATCTATATTTATTCTGATTAAATGTAAAAAAAAACAAACCCCAAAAGCAGATACTATGGTATTTGCATGTGTGGCTGAAAATATATGTGAAGAATGCAATGTAAAGTATAAGTTGAAAAATAACTTCCCCATTAGAAAGTATTTATATTCTGCCTGGCTATATTATTATTTTAAATATTTTTGCACTCTCAAGAATCATCCTAGGGGGTTAGTTCTGCATTTGAAAATAAATATTTTACCTTGGATAGTGGCTAAATCTATATTGCCTGTTCAAAATTTGGAAATATTATTTTTCTGTGAGATAAATCAAGATGACTTTCATGGCTCATAGTACAAGCTGCAAAAAAGTGTCTGTTTTTGCCTCTTTTTCATCTGGCAATAGCTTTCTAAACAGCAATGCAGTTTTCAAAAAGCCTTATTGTTTGGAGGGGTCTGCAAAGAGGCATACAAATTTACCAAGTGGTGAGCGATTATCTAGATCTGGAATGTCCTGGCTCCCCTCCCAATTGTCTTGTTTAAATTCAGCAATTCAAGTCTTAAAAAAATTGTAAGCTCCAGAATCATCACCCTACAGATTCCTGATCCCTCCCCACCACCAAGTAACTAAGCAGTTTAGCCAGGTATGTAGAGAATTCTGTAGAACAGACCACATCTGGTGTTCTGGGAAACTAAGAACATCTGGTTGTTTACAACTCTTTTTACAGTACATTTATACAATATTTACATTTCACAAACAAGTTTTACCTGTACAGTTCTTAAAATTCAATGGCTCTATGCTTCTGCAAGTGCTTTCTCAAAAATAATACCAGCACACTTCTATTTACAAATTAGCAATCTGTTTCAGAAACAGCATGATTTTGCTATAAAGTGAAACTTCAGTGCACTGAAAGTGCAGCTCACCATTTAGAATTTGTTTCTCTTCCCACACAAAACCTTTGCATGGCAGCACCCAGTTTTATACAGTCACAGTTCAGCTTTATTCATCATAATGCAGAGATAACAAGAACTTGTCCACATCCATTCCAGCTGGAAAAGAATTTGGAAGCTTCTTTTTCTGTCAGGAGGAAAAAAATGGCTCACATTAAAACTGAAGCCAAAGAGTATGAAGGAGAAGAAGAGGCTCGCAAACATCATGGATACTGCTTTATGGTTTCCCATCTGCATTACCACGGAAATAGACATGAAGCTTATTCAGAAAACAAGCCATGCTTGCACTGAATTACTGTATGGAAGTATTTTCATTGTATGTTCCCAGTAGCAGACATGCAGCATAATTCAAGAACTAGGAGACCGGAATAGATGTACTGCTTCATTGCTTTCAGAGACATCCCTTTGTTAGTATGATCTAAGTTCCTACATTCATAACACATGGATTATGCTCATCACAATGGGCCACCTCTGGGTAAAACGTGTTATATGGCTTAATATTGCAAATTACAAAAACCAGATGTGCTTTATATCTATAGGCTACTTTTTAATCTCAAGTAAACGTCTTTGCAATTCACCACTGTATCTAACATCCAAGGTAACATTTCAAATTATATGAGATTTTAGGTGTAGTGCCCTGTGGACACAGGAAAAGGCTGAACCCCAGGCCTGCCCAGTGCTGGTTTAAAATGCAAATGGTTCATTTTTTTGCAATGAGTAAGTTTCTAAGGCTAGGGACAGACATTCACAAAGCCTGAGCCTGAATTGATTCAATCTCTGCAGGTTAGTCTAACCTGGCTGCTAAATTGAACTGATTTGTAACTGCACAGGCATCACAGACATGCAGGCACATGCCTGCAGTGACTCAGGCTAGAAACCAGAGGGGTGCTTGAGGAGCCCTTCCTTCCCTTTCCACAGCACCAAGCTGAGGGGGATGTGGCCAGGCTCCACAGATGCTCTGATTACCCCAGCAGAGAACTGGTAACAGTGTTCACCCCGAACTCCATGTTCATCACAGATATTACCTGTTGATTCAGCATGGACAGTAGCCAGCATGTGGTCTGCTAGCTAATACATAAACACCTCAGCAAGGCAGAGGGGAGTGGGGGGGTAGGAGCGAAGCAGCCCAGTCTCTGCCAGAGCTGCAGCCGGGGAGCAGAGGGGAGGGGCCAGCCCTGCTGTGGAGCAAAGTGCCCCGCCCAGCCCAGAGAGCATGTCAGGATGCCGTGGGAGTCTGGTTCATCTTAAGCCAGCAAGGAGTCTGGGACTAACACTGCATAAGCTGGTTTGACCCAAATCAGTTAAATCTGATACTACATTCAATCAGGTTCATCTCAAACCGGTTTCAGCCATTTTTGAATTGGTTTACATGCACTGAGTATCTGTTGTTCCAGCTTTAAACTAGTTTCTGATCATTTAAACCAGTTTATGTGCAACGTTTGTTCCTAGCTTAAGAGACTAATGTGACCTTGCAACACCACAGGCTCCAGTAAAGTGAAGGGTGAGTGCTCCTGCACAGGTGAGGACAGCACCTGACTCTTAAGAATTAGTCATGATGAGAAGCAGATGGGTTCAAAAGGATGTCACTGGTACTAAGAAATTTGCATTAAGGGATGTTTGAGTTTTGGGCTTGTAGCTCTCAGCCAACCAATCCTAGATCTATACTGGACTGGAAAATACTGACAATACTCAGATAAAAAAGTAAGTATCTGTACTTGCCTTTATCTTCTTCTTTTTCATTGGCGTTGTAGAGCTCTGGAGATCTTTTCTGCTGGCAGAACGAGAAAGTCTCTCCCCCTCATTCAGGTCCTCCAGCTTCCTTTTCTTTCCTGTGCTTCTTAAAGACCTGAATTGCTGGGTATTGTCCTTTAGAGGAGTTGTAGTACTAGTCCTTGCAATAGCAGCCCGTGACAGAATCATCAACGTATGGGCAGCCATACTGACACTATTTTCACTACCTGTTTCACTAGTTGGGCTGCAGGCTGGCAAGTCTGGAGTAGCTGGAGGAACCATTATTCTAGGAGTTGTGCTATCTTCATTGTAACGTCTACATGTTGGTGTCCTTATGCTGTCTGTGGTATCATCTGTATGCCTATCCCCAACTCCTGATGGTGTACGGGGTACTGGTAAATCCCCGTTTTCAACCGCTTTGCTAGCGGGGCTATTCCACTGAATGTCATGTAACATTTCCACAGCTTGCTTTGTTAATGGGCTTGCCAGGCAAAGGCCTTGGCTGGAAGATTTAGCTTGGTCCTGCTTTGGCTCCTTTGAAGACAGGGAAACAGTTCCTGAACTTTTGCTACTGCCATTAGACAGTGTGCCTGTTTTTTTGTTCACATCTTGTACTGAGGCAGCTGTTTTCTCATTCCGAAGGCCAGTGTTCTGTTGGCCATTGGACAGTTTTGCAGCTTCCTGATTGTTCTGTTTATCATCAGTGTCTCTCCTTAATTCATTCTCTTTGTTTGCCGTTGTCTTGTGGAATGACTCTAACCCAACTCCCGAGGCCAAAGACTTCCTCTCAGGCTGTGCTTCTTTCACAACTGCACCTCTATTGCTACCGATTTCAGGCTTACATAAAATTCTAGGCAATGTTTTCTCCTTCTCTCTTTTGCTAGGCTGTATTTTAAGAGATGCAGATGTAGCACTAGGAGAATCTACAGCAAACAAACTGTTCTCACTCTTTTCCTTTTGCAATGAACTCATAGCTGGAACCTGGGCATTTCCTCCTGGAGCTGGCAAAGCGCTGTCAAAGCAAAGTACTCTCCGGTGGCTTTCATTCTGCTTGGAATTTGAATTTGTGGTCTCTCCCACTGCTGTAAGAGAAGTCTCCTCAAGTTTCCTTCCCTGGTCTGCACTGACATTTCTATCTGAATTACCAGTCCTAAAATGAAAATAATCAGGAACAGAACATGATTACTATTGTGCAAAGTTAATTTTGAGGAACTGTTAGTTCTTTTAAACCTATTTCTCTATTTTGTAAGTATAGCTTATATATTTGCTCTAACCACAAAATGAAACCAACGTGGATTCAGTTCATTCAGGTGAGGGCACAAAGCCCTCTACGCTACAAAGTTCTGTTGGCAGAGCTACGTCAGCTAGGTGCACGTAAGCCAGGCAATGCTCAATAGCATAAAACAAGCAGAGAACTCTAGCCTAGCACTGCCACTCCTACGGGCATGCCCCGCTGCGTGCATGTGCAAAAGCTCCAATTCAAAGAAAAACCCTTCAAGACCTGCTAGAAACCAAAAAGAAGGAAAAGACCCCTGGAGAGTTAATTCACTGCTGTTAATGAGGCAGTTCTCCCCACCATGTTCTAATAGGAAATCACTAGTTGGCACATGGCAAGGCAAGTGGTTATACTAACCTTTGTATTCGAGAACTTGGATGGCTCAGAGGTTCTGCTGTACTGCTCGCTGGCTTTCCTGAAGAGTGAAGCTCTCAGTTATTACTGTTCACATTTAAAGTAAACCACCTCAGAATGGGTCCAAGAAAGAAACATCCCATTTCTTAAAAGAGCCAGTTCAGGTGGCAGAACAATTCATCAATATAGTAGCCACTTCACAATACCTTTTACAGTTCTAATACTTACAAAAAAGTGGCACACGTGCCACTTCAATGAAACTACGTCATGTTGAAACAAGTAGAGCGAACTTTGATTTATAAATGCAAAGAATGGGTAAGTGGAACGAATCAAATAAATCCAGCCTTGTTTAAAACTGCCAGGGAAATGGGTAGTTCCTTGGTCACGTGCAAAGAGAAAGATGGAATGTATATGCAAGGGGCTTGAGAGCACTGGTAAAATTTTACAGGGTAGGTCTAAGCCAGTGGAGGCCAACCTTTTTGGCAGGTGTGTCACAAATTAGCCCTGCACCCACCCCTAGCATCACTCCCATCCCCTGCTCTGCTCTGCTGTTTGCCGTATTCCATTGTGGACCTGTCTCCTCCCCAATCTGCCATGTGACACACACACAGGCTGCCCAGGCCCTAAAGCCATTACTTTAAAATCTCCACATAATCAGAATCAACTTAACTCCCTTGGTGTTGAGCTCATGTCCCAAAGACACAAAACACTGTACCTATGTTAGACTTGCTCCTTGCTCCTGTACTCTTCTGAGCTTTGGGAGGGATGGGTAGTTTAGGAACACTTCTGTTGCACACAGGGTTTGAGATAGGCACATGCAGAACCTTGAAAAAAGATCATGTGTCACATTATGGTTGGCATGAAAGCTGCTTCCCTCCCCCTTGTTTGACTGCAAAAAGATGCAGATATTTCAGAGCATTTTACCTGGTGGGAAGGTGCTGAGAAAGTATTTCCATTTTGTCCTACTACTGATATAGGAATCATCCCTACCATTCCTTGCAGAACAGGCTGTACTGGAGATGCAATGATGATCGCAGACCCTACAAGTTAAGTAAATATATTTATGTAGAATAAAAAAATATTTTTTTAAAGGAGAGAAAAAGGTTCTAAAACTTGCTGCCTCTACACAAAACATATAAAAAAAACAGCTTACTTACAAAAAACCCTGGCTTTAGGATTTGATTACAGCCATGGGCTGATAAAAATGGACTGTTAATTTTAAAAGAAAATGTATAAAATTTAAATGATAAGAAAATGTGTTTAAAATTTAAATCACTGTTAAGTCAAAAGATTTATAATCTATTCTTAAAAAAAATGAGAGTACGCAGTACATGTATGTTGCCAAAGTTTTAACGAAACTAGCTGCTGAATTTGTACAACTTATTAGCTAGGCAGCTAAAATGGGAGTTTACTGAAGCAGTAAAGCAAATTTTGAGAGCAGGAGCCTCTTCTGTTAGTTTAGAGAATATTTCCTTCATTGCTGTTTACTGAACTGTATCTATAGGAATATGTAGCAAACCTCTAGAAGAATATAAGAAAAAGAAATGTGAAAGCAGAAGGGAAAGGGGAAGAAAAAACATTCAGATTAGCTCTAGAGCAGGGGTTGGAGCAGTACAGGGAGTTGAGGATAAGTCCTAGGCTGCACCTGGATGTGGAGGGGGCTAAGGAGGGGAGGGAGATGAAAGGGGAAGGGGCATATCTGCGGGGCACACATGGTATAGCCTAAGGGATTAGAAATGGGACAACTGTTAGGTTGCTGGAGAGGTACAGTGTGGTTCTAGTGATAAAAAGGGTTACTTTTATTTTATTTTATTTTACTATCCATAACAGAATCATAGGTGAACACAGCAAGGACTAAGAAAAAGGTTAAGCAACCTTAAAAAGATTAAGCAGCACAGAACTACTGAACTTCAATGGGAAACTTATTCAAGGTTGTGAAACTAGGAGTTGAAAAAGCAGAAAAGCCCACTTTTCTCTTCCCATCTAAAAATGGGAGTGAATGAAATCTACCAGTTCTAAATTCTTGAAGAGCAAAGTGACTATATGGTCCATTCAATTCTCTTATTACAAATTATAACTTCCTTTAAACATGCAGCATGTGTATAAATTAATTTCTTCTGTATCCAGCAAATTGGAGAAGTTTTTTTTTTTAATTAAATACAGCAAGCTTTAATTATTGTCAACTAATAATAATGTCAGAAAAAAAGTAAAATGTCAAAACATTAGAATGGTTTATTTAAATCACGATTCAAATTGGTAATTTAAATTAATGTTCCCTGTTACAAGGCTAGAAATCTTCTGACTGCCTGACACAAAGCAGCATGTTATACAGCTACACTGGCATTTTGCAAACTGAACATATTGTTAGACTGACTTTTGATCACAGTTTGATTTATATTTTTTGGAATAAAAGTATATTTATATGATAGCATCTACTTTGTATCTAGATCGTATTTTCTCAACTGAACTTTTTGTTGTCTTTTATAGTTTAGCTCAACATTGCAGAGAATAACTTCCTTTTATTTCGTGACGCTTTAAGTTATACATCTTTTAATAAATTACTGTCACTTTACAAAAATAATAGCTAAAGTTAAAGTTGCATAATAAGTACTTTCCTCCATGTTGTTGACCCTTGTCTTCGTTTGGGCAACTTGCTAGGTATATTGAACAAACTATCCTTCCCTTCTGATATATTCCCTGTTTCAATAACCCTCTCCTTCTAATACTTGGTCTACTTTAAAAGCTTACTGGTATAACTGCCTTTACTGAAATAATTATACCAATAAAAGCCCTGGCATACATAGTATTAGACCAAAATGAAGATGTTTTTATAAAATAAACAGAAGAGTATAACACCAATTTTTCTATTTGAATACATTATTTCCCTTTTAGTCTGTTACTTGTTTCATACTTGACATTCAGTGTGACTAGTTCTCTTCTACGTTTCTTTCTTTTGGAGAAGGAACAGAACCAGTTGTTTTAGGCACTAGAAAAAGTGTTTCTAAGAGCAGATAATCAGATTCTGAAATGTGCTTTAGTTGGGAATATTTTTAAAAACAGTAGGTCCCTTCCTAACCTTACAACTTTAATAACTGCGATGTTTTGCCCCTGAAAGACGAGTCCTTAACTCTTCAGTATCATATAATCTGCCAGAGGCAAAAGAAAAGAACAACAAACATTTTATAAGTTAAATTCCTAGTTTGTGTCAAGTGCTAGATAAAATGGTATCTAAAATGAATTTGCTTTTTACTAAGACACCAAGAATACGTGAAAGTAGTAAGTACTCCTCAGAAACATTTCAAGAATAGTTCTAGACAAATTACCTTGTGAAAAGTTGGGAGACATTGTTTGGCTTGTTGCAAACGTGCTGCTTGACCTTGGAGGCGTCCGTAACTGTTGTGCTGCTGGAGCTTGAGCAGCAAGGGGCATCGAATTGCCAGGAAATACAACTACATTCGATGGAGTTACTGTAGTGCCCAAGACTGTTGGATCAGTCACACACGTGGCTATATAAAGGTTGTTTGAATTGCCAAAAGCAGTGCTTGTTGTAGGCAGTAACTGTATAAATCCTCCATCCTTGGCAATATTAGTTGTACCAGCAACTGTAAGAACAGTACAGTCTTCATTCTTTGTGCCCACAGTGCTGATAACAGGATCTTTAGGTCTAAGCACAAGAAGATTCTGCTCTACCAAAGCAGAATCTCCAGAACGTTCAATCTCTTCTGAAGTCAGACACTTGGATTGTCCTGTAGTTTTGGCTGGAGATTTGGTTGGAGAAGATAACACTATTGTTGGCAAATTTTCTCCAGTGATGCTATTAACTGCATTGTTCAGCTCACTGTCTGATGAAATAAATGGGTCATCGCTAATGATAATTTTCAAGGACATTATATTAGCAGGATCTACATCCATAGGCTGACTGCTAGAAGACACACCGCCAATCCTTTTGAGCTCAGTGCTAGGCTCATCTGTAGAAGATGCAGTTCCTGGAGGAGAACGGCATGTCTCAACTATGGCAGGATTACTTTCAGTGGATATTATGGAAATTTCTGCACAACCGTCATCACCTGAGGAAAAAGTTACAGTATCAGCATCTGCTTTTGTAGAAGATGAAGGCTCTTGCATTTCCACTTGTGTTTTCTCAGAGTTTGATGATTCTGAATGGAGATTTAAATCCTTTGTGCAAGACTTAAGTGTATGCTGATCATCTGAATAAGGTTTGTTAGACGTATCTACAACTTCAAGCTGCAACTCTGTTTTCTTTGGATCCAGTAAATTCACCATAGAGCTCTCCCCACAGTCTGACCTTTTATCCTGTTCTTGACAGCTAGATTGGTGACTAGAATTCTGTTGTAAAACTACAGGCAACATAGGTATATCTTTTGAAACATCCTGTTCATTTTTACCTGAATCTGCTGACTGATTAGATATTGATGCATTAATTTTTTTCAGCATCACACTGTGACCAGGGCTCCTATGAGATCTTTTGCTATTAAGTTTTTCAGATAATGAAGTATCTGGTGATAAATGACAGTCACGTACAGAGTACATTCTATTTTCACTGCTAACTGTGTCTTCATCAAGTGAAGGCAAAGAACTCTGCGGAATTTCAGAATGATCATACTCCAAACCAGGTCTATTTTGAGCATTATGATACTGTGGGTCTTTTTCAGTTTCCACAGCTGTTTCACTTTCTGATACCAATTCAGCTGCCTCTTTATTACTATAAGAGTCCACACAGTGTTCATTACAGCTGGTACGAGAATTCTGTTTTTTGTTCAATTCAGTCAAATCAGGCACAGATTCAAAAGCAATCTCAAGCTCGCCAATTTGTTCATCAGTTACTGCTTTAAGTGTTTCAGTCTGGTTTTTTGGTTTGCTACTTCTGGGCGATTGTTCACTGGTTACACTTTTCTGTCCAGTATCACCAGAATCACCGCTGCTGTTCTTCAGAGTGTGCACTGCTTCTTCTGGATGATAATCTTTACAGGACAGAGCCCCAGTGGAATTATCCCCTGAAAAACAACAAGTTGAATTGTTTCACTATTTCTATAAATCAGATTCCATAGGTTTAAACTAACCACAAATCACTATAGTGGCAAACTGTTTCATAAGTGATTCACTGAAAGTAATGTTTCCACTGTAATCCTTGAACAAGAAAAAGATTTTACCTCCCAGTCAACAAATGGTTGAACTGAACCAATTTTTTTTTTAAATGACTCAAGTTTTCTGGGCACTTTTTCTACTTTTATTCAGCTCCTTTGTAATGTATTCTCCACCTGACCCCCCTTTTAAATCAATTAGAAGCTACCCACAGAGGATAGGGCAGAGTACAGCACCTAAAGCTGGAATGTAAATAGACATGTTATTTGACGCAAGCCTGATTGTCCCAGGGTTTGACCCAGATCAAAACAGGCACAGCACAATCATTTAGACATGTAACACTTCCAAACTGCATTATTCTTCCTGCACTAGAGAGGAGCACAGAACCTGGCCAGCTTATCCTGGGAAAAAGCACAATAACCTTAGAGATGCACACAGCCATGCCTGGGGGAAAAAATAGTAGCATATTTTCTCTCTCATATTTCAGAAGGACTAAAGTAGGATGATGGACTTGTACACCTTTACAACCCTGGGACTAAAGCAGTAATTCTCATCCAGTATGGCACAGCACCCTGAAATGCCTAGAGATCCTTTCAAGGGTGCTACACAATGATAACAATGTTAGTTGTGCAATCATGATTCACAAGATAAACCCAGAGATTTCAAGTAAGAATCCATAGGGTTAAAAACATTCTGACCTGCTGCAGTCTCTCTGACCCCTCTGCAACAGAAAAACTGCTGTATTATTTTTCCATAGTTTTCACTTGGGTTTTTTTTTTTGACTAAGAGCTGGCATTTTCTTAGGGGGCACTTGAGCCTAAAATGGTTGATAACTGCAGGAAGAGGGTTTTTCCTGGAACAAAGGAACGTCTATTCATAACTATAAACAAACGTCCCATCTGCCCTGGGAGAAAGCCTTCTGTCCCAAAATTTTATAGATGTACATAACCACTGTCCCACTTCAAGACCCTTTGAAGTATACCAGATAAAATGCACTAACTCTTTTTCACATGACATCTTCTCTCATGTCTATATGGTTATTACAGTTCATTTCAGGGACAAGCCTATCGGGCTGTGTGCTTTCACTTACCACCTACTGGCAAAGGAGCAGGATTGCAGCTTGGAAGTGTGACTATAAATGGCTGTGCCATTCCTACTTTGATCTGGGTCAAACCCGATGACAACGAAGAACCAGAGGTCCTCTAAACAACCAGAGGACAACGAAGCTGTAAAACAGGCAGGCCTGATTGTTCCAGGCTTTGACCTGAGTCAAAAAACACGAGCAACACAACAGTGAGAATGCACAGCTGACAGGCTTTTCCTTGGACTATAACTCACAGTTAACTTAGACACATAGAGCTATGCCCTGGGAAAAGTGTTAGCACATTTTATCTTGCATACTTCACAGGACCCAACACAGAACAATGGACCTAGATTTTTTGTTACAATTATTATTAGACCAACTGTATATTTGGGAGGGCTATCTCCTCATTCAGAATGGAAATACAAATTTGAAGTCTACAACATTCATCTGATTAATTTATGACATCGTCAAGCAAAATTTACAATGTTTTGGGGGACTATTCTGCTGCCTGAGTCCCTAGCTTTTATACCACTGTACATGAGGATCAGTAGTTTCCCATGCCTTGTAAGTTGCAGGTTTGTGGCAATATTAAGCCCTGAATTTGAGAATGAATCAACTATCTGCAGGTATTTTTGTTAAGGCCAAAATGGATACAGGAAGATAATAAACACCACTTACTAACTTCTTCAGTTTCTAAAGAACTTTCAAGGGTATTCAGATTATTTTCTTCCCCCACAACTGTACTTTCAACTCCACTCTGACTGGAAACACCATGAGGTAAATTCTTATTAGTTTTGTTCTTACCTATTTCAAAATAAAACAACAATGTGAACACAGAATTAACAGTTTCAGCTTAAACGCATGCAATTTTCAACTAACATAATTTACATAAAAAGCTTGCATTTAAAAGTCCAAATTATGACAACACACAAAATTCAGATTCTCACTAGAAATCCACTGATAACTTAAAAATATCTTCATTTCTGCAGTAATATTTTACTAGGATTATCCCCAGCCAGGCTAGAAAGGTAAAAGATATATTTGAATAAAACACTGAACAGCAAGGCAAATGCAATCTACCTCCTTGGTTAGGTTTTGCTTTTTCAAGCAACACTTTGAAAGTCCATGCTTTGCAACAGTGCTCAAACAGGGAAAGCATAACCTACCATAATCAAATAAGTCAAAGAGAGCTTGAAATGCTGGATCTGATTCCGTCTGTTCCAAGATATCCTGTATTGCTTCTTCTGACATATGGATTTCACCCTGAGATGCAATAAATCACAGAACTGATTTACAAATTGATCTGCTAAAAAAAAACAACCCTCCTACAATATGAAACGAACTATTCTTATCAGTAACATTTTACTTAGTAGTACAATCTGAATTAACTGAAACAGGAAGTATTCTTCATTACAAATTTAATGCATTAAAAAAGTGATGAGAATTTGGGAAAGCATTCATAGAAGATATTAGACACCAAGTATAATTATAAGTCTAACTATGAAAATATTCTTATATAAAAGTTAAGAAAAACAGATTTAAATTAATAATAAGCCATGCATTTATACTGGCACAAATCATGCTTTTTTTCATGACCTCCCTAGCCAAAAGCTAAGGAAATATCAATTATACTCCCAATATTTTGCTTTCAAGTACAATTCAGATTCTAAACAGTGAAATGCACTGTTAGAACTTTTTCATGCGTACATTTCAGAATGACAACTCTTATTTAAACCAACTAGGTAAAAGATACACAGTCCCTAGATCTAGTGGCAGGATGGATTCCTACTACTTGGAAAAGTGCAGTTTAAATCCTAATTTTCCTCAATTTTTCCATCTGTACTTGAGTTATTTGTAAAGCAAATTGTATTTGCATTGGTGAGTGCAACTATTAAAACCTGCAGATTTGCAACTAAATATGGCCTTAAAAAAGCTCTTATATAATTTTTTTTTCATGCCTAAGAAGTGCATGAGTACCTGAAGTCCAAGGATTTCATCAATTGCAGACTCTTGTTCTGCAAGGCCACTGTCGGTTTGTTTGGGAGCCTGAGTAACACTGCCATCACTGGAACACAATTAACAACAGTTTATATAGGATTTGGAAATAAACTGGGCACAGGTCAGGATTCCATGCATACATTTTTTTTTTTTTTTTTTTACCTGCCCAAGAATTTGTTAATATTTTCTGCAAGCTTCTCTTGAAGTGATTTGTTGCTCAGGATTTTTTCTCTGGCATTTTCAATAACCAGTTGCTGGAAAACAAAATTTTAAAGTAACCAAATTTACATTAAAAATGGGCTCAGTACACTAAAAACTGTGATGCACAGAGAAAACTCTTCATAAAATAAATTAAACTCTTTATAGTAACTACCTTCATTGTAACCATGAAAAGAACTGTAGCAGCCAATTCTCTGCTACCCGCAACTCCCCTTTCCGTGAGATAACAAGATCACAGAGACAACTGGAAGCTGCCTATGTAGATAACTTCCAGTTACTCTTCCTGGTAGACATGCACACTGGCTATTCAAACTGGGCACCTAATACCTCCACTGAGAAATCTAGATTCCTGTCTTTAAAATGCACTTTCTACACCATATTCAGGCCTAAAAAGCAACTGGCAAAAGTCAGGAAAATCTGGTACATTGTTTAGTTGTTTCATCCTGCCCATGAAAGGAAGAGCAGGCTAATGATTGAGTCAGTGTTGATAAAGTTTCTTAAACAATGAATGGCTAGACATATTTCCTCTTGAGCTAGCACCTACTCTCAGAAAAACATTGACAAATGCCATCAATAGCTGCGCCCCAAGAACTTAGAAACTACTGCAGAGTATGGGGGAAAAGGAAAAGATAAGATGACGCACACACCCTCAAAAAATTTCCCTATTTTTAGCCTCTAATTCAAGCCCCATGTTCATGCCTGCCCCCGCCCCGCTCCTGTCACTGCCACTGCCACTCCCCTGCTTTCCTGCCTGCCACCACTTCTCCCCACACACCCACCCACCAGCTGATCTGGCACCACGTGGTTCCCAGCTGCATTACTGGACCACAGGACTCAGCAGGAGTTGGCCCAGCCCCCGCAATTCTCAGCTGGCTCCATGCAGTGCTAGCTAACCAGGTCAACTCCTGCTGTGTCCTGCTGTCTCAGCCGTGCAAGCTGTGATGTGGTGCTGGAGCAGTGAGGGGGACAAGATAAGACCAGAGAAGCGACAGCAGTGGGTGGGGAAGGTAACGAAGTGGCAGAAGGGCAGCAGTGGTAGATGGGGG
>NW_017728906.1:174495240-174522259 GCF_001723895.1 Crocodylus porosus | reverse complement strand
GAAGGGCGGGGAGTGGCAGGAGCACGGGGCCTGCATCAGTGCCCTGGGCCTATGAGCACAGAGCCCGGGCTGGCAGGAGCTCTGGGCAATGAGGAACAGGGAGAGAGTGCGAATGTGTGTATGTTCGTAAGGCAAGTCCCACGTGCATATCGCACCATATATATATATATATTACATACCCACACACCCCCATGCAGTGCCATACACGCAGACCCCACAGACACACCTCTCCTCACACAACCCAGCCACTCTCCCCCCTCCACACATGCCACAACCCCTCCACACACTCACAGCTCCCCCAAAAACCCCATACCCACCCACACTCCATGTATACTCACCCACATGCTCCCCCACCCCATACACATCCACACCCCACCAACCCCATACATACACCAGCACCCTCCCGCACACCCCACGTGCCCCACAAACCCATACCGTCCCACCCGCATCCCGCTACAATATACAAGAGTAAGACTTCATTTTAAGTTATTATACAATCATCTCTAGGTACACTACACAAACACATGTAAATCAAGACAAAAATATTTTTGAAATCAAATTAATAAATATTGTAGTAGGTGTTTGATTTTTAGAATATAATTTGGTATTTTTCTGGTCTGAAATGGCAAATCCCCCTGCTGACAGGAGTACTTCCAAGGGCATGGGAGGGACTTCTGGTGGCAAAAGTCAGGGGCTAGGGAGTGGGACTTCTGGTCACCAAGGGAGGGTACTTATCAAGGGGCAGGGCTACCCATGCAGCCCTCAACAGCTTGCCAAAACTCAGTAAGCGGTCCTCCAGCCAAAATAATTGCCTGCCCCTGAATACTCTGGGAAACTTGGCTTTGCTTTCACTAAGTTCCTTTAGAAGTTGCACTTTGCGCACATACCATATATTTTGTAAAGGGTTTCTATCTATTTTCAGTACATAGGCATGTGCAAGAATATTGGCAGTGCAGTCATAAGGGACGGTGACACGCTTTTTACACAAGCCCTTGACTTGGGCCCTTCTGAATTTCAGAGTTTTAAGGCGCCTCTGTTCAAATAAATCCCAGAAACTTTGCAGCTCCAGAAGTGTGCAGGAAAAGCCCTTCTCTGCATAAAACTTCAAATAGGTAAAAAGGAAAAGAACGTTCACCTTTTTCTGAAAGCTTAAACAAAAACGGTTCAACCATGAACAAAACAACAGAAAAGGTGGGGGCTGAAATGAAGGCTGGAAAACGTTAGCTTTGGAGGTCAGAGTGCCAGATAATTATGACAGACTAAAAGCACTGGTAGAGCAGAAACTATTAACGCAATCTTAATTACAGTGGTGGGCTCTGCTCCTGCTAACTTAGTTGAAAAGAAAGCTATCCGATGTCAGAATCAACAGTTTCATTTTGCTTCCTAAGCTAAACATAGCATCAAGAAAAAAAATACTGAGACAAAGACCTCCATTGATAGATGGATTAACAAGATGGTAAGGAGTGATCAACTGGGTTCCGACAGCTTAAAGGCTATATTTATTCTTAGCAGGGTCAACAATCATTTAATGATTCTCTAGCTATACATGTCATACTTGGATGATTGTGCCCTTAAGCAAGAACCAATTCAAACAACTGTAATAACCTTTGATTTAACCATCAAATCACACTTCTAATTTATTGATTGAAGTCGCTACAGCAGTTCCATGACAGTTATAACATGCAACCTATAAAGAGGCCCAGTCATTTTTTTACTCAGTTTCTTGAAAACACCTCATATAAGTGGTCACTTATACTTACTGGGAAGTTGCCATCTATGAGTTCTTGGAGTGGCTCGCTTTCTTCTTCCACTATCATCTCATCAGACTCTTGGCAACTTTTACTTTGTGAATGAGGTGCAGATGATGTAACACTTTTTCTTTTCTGAGAGTCACTAAAACATTTTAGAAATATAATACTGTATTTTGTAAAAGTGGGTTCACTGCAAACACTGAAGGGAAAAGATTCTGTCTCCAAGGAGTTAAACAAGTATCCCACAATCAGAAAACGTTAAGCTATAAAATCGACATATTCACAATACAAAAAAATGGTTTAAATCATGTGATATGGGTGTACTCTGCAATATGTTTTGCAGTATGGCAAAGAAACTATCAAGTTTATATGCAGGCTGGATGAATTGGAAACATATAACAATTAAATCTAGGAGGTGCACTGACAGATTTTTGGGGCTGATACCAACAGCCAATTTTTAAGGAGGCATATCGGCCAACACTGATCTAATTTCCAATACAGCTTGGAACGCTGCATGCAGCTGGTAAGTCTGTTGTGGTGTAAGGGGAGCAGGGAGGCAAGGGGATTGGGGGCACAGATCAAGGCCCCCATGGTTAGGGAGGAAGTAGGGCTAGGGCTGGGGCAGGCACTGCCCAGCTGGGGTGGGGTGGGGCGCAGAACAGAGCTGTGGTTTGTCTAGGGGGTATGGGAAGGGGGGGCGGCTCCCACTGCTGCATACACCCCAGGAGGGCATGGGGGGGGGACGACGAGAGCAGGGCTTGTGCCCCCTGGATCTGCATGGGGCAGGCTGCCACTGTAGGCTGAGACTGCACCGGGCTCTTCCTGGTTGGGGCTGGGCTGTGCTCAGGATGGGTGGTAGTGGCACTGGGAAGAGGCTACCCCATAGTTCCCTTCCCAGTGCCACTGCCACCTGTCCTGAGTGCAGCTTGGTCCAGCCCCCACACCGGGAAAAGCCCAGCACAACCCTAGCCCACCCCATGCAGATTCCCCACCCATGCCCTCCCAGGGTGTGCGCAGCAGTAAGAGCTGTCCCCCCTCCCTGTGCCCCCTTGATGTGCCACGGCTCCATCCCACCCCACACCCTGGACTGGCCAGACTGCCCCAGTGGCACCTGCCCCAGCCCCACTCCCTCCCTCACTGTGGATGCCTTGAATTCCCCCCCCCACACATACCCATTCCCTCCCTGCTCCCCTTCCACCACACCAGACTTACCAGCTGCATGCAGTTCACCAACTTGCTGTGCTGTCCTCCTCACCAACCATGCGCTGCACTGTGGCTGCACGCATGCACAGGCCATTTATTGGCCACATTACCGGCCACAGCAGGCCAATTTCTGATGCAGACAATTTTCTTTATGTCAGTGTCGATCCAATATTGGATCGATGTATCAGTGCACCTCTAATTAAATCCAATGTCCATCAATTCAAAATACTGCATGCTGAAGGGAAAAAATGCTCATATGCATTCCAGGACTCTAACCTAACTATACAATTCAAGAAACAAAAGTACCATTACTAACAGCTGGAGACCTCCACACTGTGTGCAGCTGTGGTCAATAAAGCCCCAAACAAGATGCTATACTGCATAATAAACTGGACGCTGAATAATATAATGCCTGTATGTCTATCAACAGTGCAGCCTCATCTGGGAACAGTGCATGTAGTACTGGTCACCTTATTTCAGAAGGCTACTGAAGCACTGGAGAGCAATTCAAAGAATGCAAAAATAATTTAAGGGTAGAGGAAAACTCGTAATCAGAGATACTGAATAAACTGAGACTTTACCATATAAAGAAGTCACATAAAAGGGAGTACGATAAAAATGTATAAAAAAAAAAATTGAAGGGGTGCCCTGATAAAGATTTTTTAAGCCAATACTGATGGCCAATTATTAACCAGCCATATTGGCTGATCCCAATCCAATTGCTGATTTGTAACCTGGCAGCTTGGAGAGCAGTGTCCTGCCAGTAAGTCTGGCACACAGGGAGGGAAGGGGCGTCAGGGGGCAGACTGAGGTCCCCATGAGGAGGGAGGGTGTGGGGCTAGGGCAGGCACTACACAGCCGGGGCAGGGCACATGACAACTGTGACTCATTTGGGGGAGGAGGGGGTAGCTCCTGCCACTGCATGTGCCCCCCAGGGAAGCACTGGGGGGTACATGCCTCCTGGATCTGTGCACAGGGCACAGGCGGGCAGCTACCACATGCTTGGGGGCAGGTTCTTTCTGGTGGGGGATGGGAGGTGTCCAGGGCTGGGGCTGTGCTCGGGGCAGGCAGTGGCAACACTGGAGGGGTGGGAGGGGATCTATGGCAAATTTTGGGTTGGCTATAACTCAGCCCCCACTTCCAGCACCACCAGCCCCAAGCAGCGCCCCATCCCAGGCCCTCCCACCAGGAAGAGCCCAGCGCCAGCCCCAAGTACGCAGTAGCTGTTAGGGTAGCTTGTTATATTTTATGCTTTAAAGTTACACCTGTTTACAGAGTGGTGAATTATAGCATTGTTTAAAGCTTTCTTTACATTCAGCCTAAAGTTCTGTACAGTCTCATTGTTAGCTGAACTTTTCATTTTGCTGGTGTTTGCAGCATCAGCTGGCCTTGTTTCTTGCAAATAGTTTATGGACTTGAGTTTGCTTGCATGATGTTTCTTTGCTCTTTCTATCACTGCAAGAAGTTTTTCTAACACAGCATAGTAATAGTTTTGTTACTAGCTCAAACTGAAGTTGGCACTAACCAGCTGAATCAGAGGGATGAAATGATGAGATATGTTAATGAAAGGTGATAAAGACCAATGGACAATGCTTACAGCAAGACACTGGAAAAAGGCCAAATTAAGAGGTGTGCTCGTAATGGGTATGTTGAACAAAGGAATATGCTGACAAGATCAAATATAAACAATATGCTGACTGCATAGAGACCAATCCAAAAGCAAGGAATCAAGTTAAAGAAAAGCATAAAAGGGGGAAGCAAAAAAAGTTAAGTATGTTATTGTCATCATTTACAACATGAATCCAGCTTTCAACACCTGTCTGGATCAGCCCAGCCAACAACGCACTCTTTGCTTCAGGAACTGAGTGGCTGTCTTTTCTGCGAGGCAAAGTAACATCTGGGATTGGGTGAGATCATTGTACTAGTGTTTTTCCCTCTCTGAATATAGAAACTGATAAGATAATACTTGTACTAATATTTGATTTTAGGACACTGAGTTGTCTGTGTTCATATTTCACATTTTGTTTAAGGGTTAATTGTGCTTTACTGATCCCTAAGCACTATCTGCTGATCAGTGGTGTGAACAGTTGGTGGAGAACTCAGCAAAAACCAGAATTAACCTTTTCATGAAGGTAGAGCTGTTGGAAAAACAAATGGTATTCAGTCTCATGACAAGACAGGCTTCTTATCTTTTCTGTTGAAAGGGTTACAACCTGTACAGATTAAGGCACTGAGAAACTAGAAACTATTGTTGCTATTTGTCCTGTGGACAGTGAAAACACAGAAAATGTGTTTCTGAAAAAGGAAGTTTCATTGGGAAATTACAAAGGACAATTAACCTTTTGTACAATGACAACACCCAATATATGGCTGGATGAGGAGGAGCAGGAGAGTTTGTTGTTTCAGTCGGTGAAAAGGAGGGGCCATGGAAGCCTGGGGCTTTTAGCAGAGTGGATGAATTGAAAAATGCATGCAAGGCATACATGTTGTATGTTACTAATGGTAAGCCCTGACCAAAAAAACATAAAAGAAAAGCAGCAGCTAGGTGAGCTCTCTGGATGGCTGCAGAGGGAGCTTGGGAAATGGTTATTCAGTCCCAAGAGAAGGTACAGGCATTGAGAGACCAGGTTAGAGATCTGGAAGATAAGCAGTTGAAAAATCATCACTGTCAAATGACTGCAGAAGCTTTGCAGGCAGCTGTTGTACAGAAGGTGATAGCAGAGGAGAAAGATGCATTAAAAAGTGAATGTAAAAGATTGGAAAGTGAACTTCAGTATTGTGAAGAAAATCTTGCTGAAGCGCAGGCAGGAATATGAGCAGTTATAAGGGATGCTAAAGAGCAGAATGGGTCAGAGGTAGACCACCAGCTTTGTCAAGAGGTGATTTATAGCCTTCAGACTCAGTTGCAGAAAAAGTGGGGAGTTGTGGTGGCTGTCACAGCTGGTTTAAGGCAGCCTTGTAACTGGAATGAAAACATTTGGTTGGATCCAGATTCCCTGGACCCAAGTGAAGGTCGGGATCTACCTGAAGATGCAAAAGCTTTGAATGCTTATTCTTTTGAGGCAGGAATTGCATGACATGAAGGAAAAGATGGAACAGTGTCCCATGGCTCCAGTAGTGACACAGCAGATAATAAAGATGAAACAGGCTCCAGCTGCAGGGGGAGTAGGAAATGGTAATGTACTAGATTAGCAGCAGCGCAGGGTAGAACAGACTGTCACTGTTACTGCTCCATTAGCACCAGAACAGGTGAAAGCAGCAGCTATGAATTTAGGTCCATTGAACAAGGATACAGCAATTCAGTGGGTTACAGAGTGTTTAGATCAAACAGGATGGACTGTTCCTGACTGTCAAGCCGTAGCTAGAGCTAGTTGTAATTCAGAAGACTAGTTACTGATTAAGGCAGCCTTGTATGATGGACAGCCAGTTGAAAATAACTTATACAGATGGACTAGGAGCATTCTGACTGCACTTTTAGGTACTCGGATAGTGTCCTGGTTGTATTTTATGGAAATGCAAAAACCCGGGAAAAGCCCTGAAGCTTATATCCAGAGGAAGCAGTTAGGATGTGCATCAGGTTTAATTCCAGCTGGGAAATGGAGATTATAACTTTGATAATTTGGGATTTAAGACCACCCTAATAGAGGGGTTGGCTGCACTGGTGAAAGTTATATTGGGACCTGTTGATGCTATACAATGGCCTGAGTTGAGGATTCGAATTCAAAAGACAGGATTAATATACAGGGAGAGCAGTCCTAAAAAGAAGGTACAGAATAAGGGTGACAAAGGAGAACTAATACAGGCTGTTACATTTAGTAACAATATACCACCTTTTTGGAAGTCTGGCACTCCTCAGCACAAGATGGGATTCAGAGAAGGAGGTGCAAGTAGGGGTTGAGGCCCCAGACGTAGGATGGAATATGGAATCTGCAGAGAGTCAGAATGAGAAAGGCCAAGATTGCTTCTGGACAGAGGGCTGGAAGAAACTGATGTCTATGGGGGATGACAGAAACAAGTGGAATGGGGCTCCCACTAATGCACTGATGAAGAGATTGGTAGAGCTCATTCAGACAGAAGAGCTAGTGGAAGGAGCAGAGGCAGACCCACATCGATGCCTTCAGCATCTCCTGACCCACAACAGAGATGCCAGACTCCCCAGGCACCCAGGGGGATGGTAGGATGAGCTTGCTTTGACTACTGGGGGCATCCAAACATTAAAGTTTTAGTGGGAGATGAGAGGAATGTGAAAAACCCCCAAATGCTGATTGATACAGGAGCCTCGATCAGTATTTTGCAACACTGATGGGTTCCAGGTGGGGTTTTAATGGACCCCAATCATTTGCAACTACAGCCCTATACTGGAGAGTTAGAGAACTCACCAGTAACCCAACTTATTGTGACTCAAATAGGAAATTTCAAGAAAAATATGGAATACAGAAGGATAAGCCAGGAGGAGATAGTGAAAATGGAATTTCAGGAACGACTGCTTTGCAGCAGGGAGGAATACTGCTGGATTTAGCTAACGGGTGTCTGTGGAAACAGTCAGTAGAGGAAAAGAGTGTGCTGATTTCTGCAGTGCATTGGTGTGCAGTTATCAAGGCTTCTGCTGTAATCAGGATGAGTGGATGCAGGCATTTCCTAAGGCCTGGGCAAAGGATAAGTTAGAATGTGACAAGATACAGGCTTGTGTCTTGATTAAGGGACCAGACCCTCCACCACAGAGCCAGTATAAGTATCCATCAGAGGCTAAAATAAATAGTTTGTTGAGTCAGGAAGTAATAGTACAGATGCCTAGTGTTTGTAATTTCCTGATTTGGCCTCTTGTGAAAACAGATGGGAAAACCTGGAGACTAACAATAGACTTCAGAGCTTTGAATGCAATGTGGCTCCTGTCACAGCTCTTGTTGTGGTGAAATACCCGGAAATTCTAGCAGCCATAGCAGGAGGGGCGAAATAGTTTTCTGTACTGCACTTGGCTAATGCATTTTTTGCCATTCTTAGGAAATGTCCCACAGACTTATGAGCCAGACACTGCTCTCCAAGCTGCCGGGCTGCACTCCTGGCCATGTGCATGCTGTGGATGCACACAGGCCTGCAGCATTTATCGGCAAAATTATCAGCCACAAAAAGCCAGTTGCTGATAATGTCAATTTTCATAGATGCTACGGTAGGAAGGGACCTCAGCAGATCGAGTCTGACCCTCTGTCCGGGCAGGAAAGAGTGCTGGGGTCAGATGACCCCAGCCAGATGCCTATCCAGTCTTCTCTTAAAGACTCCCCAAGGTAGGGGAAAGCACCACCTCTCCCTTGGAAGCCTATTCCAAATTTAGGCCACCCTTACCACGAAGACATTTTTCCTGATGTCTAGCCTAAATCTGCTCTGTCAGTCTGTGACCATTGTTCCTTGTTACACCAAGAGGTGCCCTGGTGAACAAAGCATCTCTGATTCCTTGCTGTGCCCCCACCCCTGAATCTGTAGGTTACAAGATCACCTCTCAGCCTTCTCTTCCAGAGGCTGAAGAGGTCCAGGTGCAGATATGATACGGACCGATGTACTAGTGCACCTCTAATGAACTGGTTAAAGACAGACCATGAAATTCTGTTCTCATTACATCATTTAAAGGAAGAGGTAATGATAAAATGTGAAATTAAAAAACAAAACAACAAAAGGATACTTTAACAATAAGTTTAATTAGTCCACTGGACCCCTTGTCACAGGAGGTTGAAAGAACCTCCCTAAGATTAAATACCAGATTAGATATCAATATCTAGAGTTTTCATACTTGACCACTAACAAATTTTGGAAGGAATATTCAACCTTGGATTTCAGGGCTTAAGCCAATCTTTATAGCTATTAACAATTAAGTGGAGAACTCTCTTGAGGTCATATCTATATCTGTTTACCATGGGGTCCTTATGCTTTTGAAGCATCTGGTACTGACCACTGTCAAAAATGAGATGCTGGATTAGCTGAACTTGGATTTGAACTAGTGTGGCAATTACATTCTAAGGGACTGCATGCTAGAGACTAGTACTAAAGTGTACTCACCTTTTGCGTCTTGCTGGAGACAATAAGCTTGAGTGAAGCTTTCTTTCTTGAGGTCCAGGAACTTGAATATGTATGGAATCTCCTGCTTTAAAAGAAGAATATGGAAGATGCAAGCCCCTTTTCTAATGAAGTTTCTTAGGGTAGTAGAGACATCATCCTGTCAAGGCCTAGAATTCAATTCCCACCCCTCTTGAGTACAGCTTAAACATAATTTATCTCCTTAAAAAACAAACTTTTGAGATCATAAGATGTGAAAAAGATACAAACTGATTCATCTATGAACTCCCAACATTACATGTACTAGGGCGGCTGGAAAAAAAAAAATCTTCCTCCTTTGTGCATTTCTTTTAATGCATGAATTAGTTCTGACATCTTTAAGAATATACAAAATCATGAATTTCTCAAAAAAACCCATAGTTTGTATATGAGGATTAATAAGCAATTTTAAATAATTCCATCTATATGTATAAACTGAACGAATGAATGAATGAATAAATAAATAAAGTAGCAAGTATAACTTACTGCTTATTTTGTTTTCTTGTGGCTGAGACTGAGGTGCAAACAAAGTATTCAATCTTGTCTGTGTTACATTTTGATTTATTATTGGTCTGTGGATAACATGGGTATTTGCCACGGCTGAAGAATTATGATGTCCTAACTGAGGAACTACAGACAATAATCCTAAAACAGGAGTAGCTCCTTGCTGAAGCATTTTCTGCCTCTTCATGTCTACAATTCCACTTCTTGTACGGCCTAAGGAAATCAAAAAGAAAATTAAAAGATACAACAGTCAACCTTACAATGATGCTGATTTTCCAGCAGCTGTTTTCACTGGCCTGAGACATAACAGAAGGCATCCCAACTGAAACAAGACTGTCTTAGCACATGAAGTAATTTATAAATTTAGCAGGAGAACAAGTAGTTGGGGCTAAGGGTATGTGGTAGCTTTTTATAGAGTGTCTGTCTATACAAGCCAAAACAGGATAGTCCACTACTGTGAAGACAAACCAGTATAACTAGTTCATATCAGTGTAGCTCATTTTTGCTAATATAAGGGAACTGCACTAACCTCTCTTCAACATAATGCATCTACATTAGGAGTTGCATCAATGTTCCTATTCTGTTAAAAAAAAAAATCACTCCAAATTAAAATATTTACTGTATTTATCCATATCTAAGATGACCCTGAATTTATGATGACCCCCCCCAATAATTAGATTCTATTCATGGAAAATGTATACATTTATTATAATTTTTGATGTATATAATCTAATTACTGGAGGAACTTCTTAAATTCCACCCCCCGCCCTGCTACAGGCAATGGTGATACACTGAGAAGGCAGTAAGGGGCCAGGTGGTGGACAGAACAGTGGGGAACAGGCAGTGGGGGGGAGGCATGCATTTTGTGTGCCTATCCTTCACCGCAGGCCCCAACCCTCTTCACCCCCTTCTCCCTCTCCTCGTTGCTTCTGTGCCCTACAGCCTCAGGTTCCCACTCACTTTCCTCTTGTCTCTACCCCCCATGTCCCTCTCCACTTCCCACTTACTTTTGCTATGGTGCTTGCAGGCTCCATCCACTGGAGCACTATGCATGGATCAGACCAGGCCCCGAAGCAGTGGCATAGAGCTGGCACTGCTGCTACAAGGCCAGGTTGATGCCATGCTCCACGTTTCAGGCTGCAGCAAGGACGAAACCTGCTGCCACTGGAGCAAAGGTAAGTGGGGCTGTGAGGAGGGGTTGGGAGAAGCAGCATAGGGTGGGAGAGTAGGTGCAGCAGGGGCCCAAGGCTGCAGAATCACAGCAAGGGGTGCAGAGGCAGAGGGGGTGGGACAGGCAGGAGCTGTGGCTCTGGCCCTGACCCAGGGTTATGGCTGGAGCTGCAATATCTGTCTGTCCCTGCTGCTTAATATTCAGTTCTAAGGTGAGGGTCCACCCCCCCTTCCCCACCATGTTAAATGGAAGAAAAATATTTTAATCAAGTAAATACAGGAAATGAAGTGAGTACAAAAACTGTATATAAAATAAACACAACAAACTTAAGTCAGATGGGAGTTCCAGTTCACTAAACACAACTGTGTCTGATTTAAAGTTGAGAGTTTCAAGAGGCAACACCATCCTGTGTTGGCCAGTCTTTTCTGAGACATGGTATTGACTAAAGACTTTTAAGGCAATAATTTTATTTTCTTCTGTGCGTACAATCTTTGTCCAACTTTTCCCTTTTAGCAAATAATTTCAGACCTTCCAAGTAAAAGAAAGAACTCTAAACAAGATTTTTTTTTTTTAATATTCTGCATTTTCCTTTCCTGCAAGCAAGATGGGCACTGCACTTGACCTGTTTTCAGTTCCCCTTTGAACTACCACTTAATTTAACTGCTTGATGGAGCAGAAAATGAAAAGTGAACACACTAAAATCTATTTTTAAGAGTGTGTACAAACTATGAAAGCTATGTGATCCGTGTCCTTTCACTGAAAGTCAAGTCTCACAATTTGAATTTAACACTAATTGACTGTAAGACTGAGATAGATACCTACTCCTTTGATGAGCAGAAAATCCTGCAGAATTCTGCATGCTCCTATAAAATAAAATAAAGCAGTCAAAATTTGGGAACATATCATAGTTGAAACACCCAAAGCATAAGAATACCTACTGCTGCACATTTAGACTGCTAGTCATGTGCTGCCTTGTAGACGCTGCGTGGCTTATTAAAACAATAAACACAGAAAGAGCTCTTTAGAAAATATCAGCACCTTCCAACTAACTAGGACTTGAACAATTTTCAGATTCCCATTTACCCACCAGCTTATTGGTTAATACAGACTTCTTTCATCATTTCACTCAGAAAATAAATTAAAAAACTAACCTCATTACACTTTGTTAAAGCCCACACATTTAAAAAGTTTGAATGTAAAGGAAAGGGGGTGCTAGTCAGGATAATCTTAGTTCTCTATTCTTAATTGTAAAACTATGCTACCTGATCTGAGAAAGAGTATAGTCTAATTTCTTCCACAAAGATGACATCATTGCTGGAACTTCAATTGTTGTCTCTGGTGAAAAAAAAAATAAAAAAAAAGCAAAACAAAACATTTTGAGAGAGCTAACACGGGTAGCTTGAGAGAAAGTTGGAAAGCCAATGTCATAATTAAAATATTAAACTAACAGATAACAGTTATATTTTGAAATACAGATTTAGACACTCAGGGGTATAATCTCACTCAAAGAAAATAGCTTACATAAATGCTTAAATTCTAAGTCACCTTTGAAAATGAGATTCAATTTTTTTCAAGATTCAAACATATCAGCTCCAAGATGAGCTATTCCCCCCCTATATAACATGATGAAAAAGTCCCTCATCTTCCAACTGAGTATGAGGTGGCAAAGGAGCAGGCAGCCGCTACAGCTCTGACTGGCCTTGACCTGGGGTTCAGGCCAGAGCTGCAGTTGCAGCCTGCCCCTCCCACTGCCATTGCTCCCTACTGCCTCTGTCTCCCTCCCTATAACTTCACTCCCCCCATTTCCCCCTACCCCCCAGTCTCTGCCTTCCCTGCACCCCCCTGGACACTTACTCTTGTTTCAGTTTGTGTCCAGCATGGGTTATAGGGCAAGGTTAAGTGGCAGTGGGGTCAGCAGAGGCTGCACAGGAGGTGGGGGCAGGCAGGGGAGCAGAGGCTGCAGGGGGGAGGGGGGAGACGGACAGGGACAAGTAGTGGCAAGGGGACAGGTGGAAAGAGTAGGGTTCGTGGGGGGGAGGGAAGGGGAGGGGAACAAAGGTCAAGCTGCTTGACTCCCCACACCACCTGTCCTCCTAGCATCTGTCTCCTGCCACTGCTGCAGCAGTGAGGGGGATGAATTTAAGACAACCCTCCAATAATCACATTCTAGCAATGGAAAACTGTAACTAATTAATAAATTGTCCATGTCTAGAATCTAATTATCAGGGGGCTGTCTTAAATTCAGGATTGTTCTGGTTTTGAATAAACAGAATAATTAAAAAATCTGCCTTCAGATTGCTCATTTTAAGGAACAATGAAAACAACTTACATTTTTTAAGTCTATAAATTTAAAATACAATGGAAAAAAAAGATTTCCAAGCAGCTAAGACTACAAACTGTAAAAATAAAAATTGCAAAATTATATTCTTGTACATCCTGGAACCTTGCTGGAGATCCCAAGTATCTGAAGTTCCCATTAATGGTACTCAGTTGACATCACAAACATTTCAACAGCTCCCAGGATCAAACTCATAGATGCTGCCTCTTTATTTCAGGCTGAATTATAGCACCATTTTTATACTCACTAGCCAGAAAATCACTTTATTAACTCAGGTAAGCTCAGTAACATTCAGTTCATGTCACCTTCCTCAGATTTATACAGATACCGCCTCCCTTTATAACATTCCACAAATACATACTGTTGTTATTCAATTCAGATAAGGTATTTTTCCCCATTCATCGTGGGAAAAAACAGAGCCTCATCTTAGACTCGAGTATCACATCTGGGAGCTGGGAGAAATGGCTGTGCAGGCAGCCCAGCTGAGGCAAGACACAGATTCCTGCTTTCAGCTGACACCCCCCCACCCCGCTTCTGGCAAGGAAGGAGGATTCTGCACACGGTCTTTGAGGTCTTCAGCTAGCCAGGCTTCCCTGCACAGTGGGTCCCCATAGTCCGCAGGTGGAATGGTGGACTCTTAGTTGTGGCAGGCAGGCATGTGCCCCAGATTTGCTTCTGCCACAGGTTGCAGAGAGCAAGAGTGCTGGAAGCCCGGCTCTGCACCATGCAGATTTCTTCTTCCCTGCCCTGGCTCCTCTTCTCCTGCCTCCCCTGATGGCCAAAAGCTGGCTAACCCTCTACCTGCCCCTGCTTCCCCATCCTTAACCTTGTCCTAGCCCTTGTTTTCCCCACCACTTACCCCCACCTCTGTTTTCCTCATTGCATGCCTCCCTGATGCTGTTTTACTGCCACAGCAGCAGGAGCGAAACATTTAAGATGACCCTGCAAAAATTAGATTCTAGACATTCTAGACAAAATTACAACTTATCTAGAACCTAATTATTGGGAGTTGTCTTAAATTCAAACTCGTATTGGGTAAAATACAGTATATTTTACAGTTATATTTCTTAAGCATAACTAAAACAAAATTTACAGACATACCTAAGCATGGCAGCTCTTAACATGTGCAAGAGCTTAACTACATGTGCAGATTTCTCAAGAACACCAGAAGGACCATCTATCAACAGTGAACAAAACTAGACCAAATACAGGGCCTCAGCTGCTTATGAAATAATAACATATTCCCACCTTTATCTTTGCTATCCACACAAAAAGTTAGTTTTGATTTTTAAAAAAACCTCAAGGAAACATAGGAGGGGAAGCTATATTTCACACACCAGAAATTCCTTCCCTTGTTATTCTTTATATATCAACAATATAGCTAATTATTTGAATCATGATGGGATTTTCAAGATTTTAAACTAAACTGGGACTGTGCAAAGTATAAACACAGAAAGAGAAACCATCTTCCTTAAAGAGCTCACAATTTAAAGAGATACCAAGAAAGAAGTGCTATTCAAGAGATGGCCGATGCTGCATACTAACCTTTTGTTTTCATAGCTACATACTCATTAAGAATGGTTGTCAAGTTTTTTCCAAACAAAGACTGAAAAAACAAGAGAGATCAGTGTTAGAATCTTTGGCAGTAAACTACCTGTCACAATTCTGTTACATTACTTTAACACAGGGGTATAAAAAATGCTTGAATTAGCTGTCCAGATCTGGACTGCAGGGCTTCTTGCAGACCCACCTATTGATCTGGCCTTCAGGGCAGCTGCTAGAGCTACTGTGCTAACAAATAAAGGGTTAATGCTGCTGTGGTTGACTACCCTGCTGCTGACTCACATGCTGAGCAGGAATCGTAAACCTGAAATTCTGAGATTAAGAAGGGAATGGCACTAACTCCCGAGTGTCAGCCATGTTGGCACAGCAGCTCTGGGATATAAGACAAGCTTTGCTGTTGAATTTGGTTGTTGAAGTCTAGCTACAATGAACAAACAAGAAGAAAGGAAGCACAATGTGTTGCTAAGCAAACAAACTTCAGGAAGCCTGGCGACTGACATGGGATTTTTAAAAACTGCATCATATACCTGAAAATTTTACCCTACCCATTGTACCATGCTTTAGATGACAAAAAGTCAGTTTGAGCTACTTGTCATATTTGACACTGAAACATACCTATGGTCCTGTATGCTTTTAAAAAACACTTTACTGAATTACAAAGAATGCGAGTTGCACTGAGATTTGATCTTCTGGCATGTTCTGATATTATTTATACTCTGAAACAGGAAAAAATAAAAATGAAAATGATAAAAGTAATTTGCTTTTAATAGGGGTTTCCAAACTTTAATAGCTTAGTCTTTTACTTTTCCTTACATTCTTGCAGACTACTGCTGAATTCAGATCTTAAGTTGAGGGGGCCACAGGCAGCTCAACTTAATAACTGATTAAATCTCTCTAAAAAGATAAAATTTTTAGCTTGGTTTTGAATTGGTGGGTCAGAACAATATCAGAAATACAAGATTTCTGTCAACCTAGAATAGGGGTTGGCAACTTTTAAGAACAGCAGGCAACACGTTGATTTGTATGCTGCTGCAGCCTACCAATCCCCTCTGAAGGACCCCCTTCTGCAGTTCACCAGCCCTTTCTGCTCTGTACTGAGGGCTTTCCTATTCCTGCAGTTTCCACTTACTCTTGCCACCAAGGGATGCTGATTTCCATTGCTAGTGGTGATAGAAAGCATGAAATTTGGCAGCAAGAGTAAGCAGAAGCTGCAGTACCGAGGTGACAGAGCAGGGGCAGGTACCTAGTGGATGTTGTGGAGGGGATCAGTGGCATATGGAAGAGGAATGCATGGTGCAGGGCAGAGAAGCTGCCCTATGTTGCTTATCCAAGCTAGAATATTGTGGATAATGTCCCAGCATTTATAGTTTGCAATGGCATATTAGAAAAATTAAATGCAAGTTGGAAGAAAGTGAATATATGACTACTAAAAATCAATATCTATGTACAGCAACATCCAAAGTTCTAGCTTGGAATGCTAGAATCAAACCTCAGTTCACTTTCATGACAAAAACAGGTCACTAAAGTAAGAGAACAAACATACTGTTTATGTATGGAAACGTGTTATTGATAAAATAATGTTTCATAGTTGGTAGGGTCTGAAGGGACCTGAGCAGATCATGAAGTCTGACCCCCTGCCATGGGCAGGAAAGAATGCTGGGGTCAAATGACCCCGGCTAGGTGTCTATCTAGCCCCCTTTTGAAGACCCTCAGGGTAGGAGTGAGCATCACTTCCCTTGGAAGTTGGTTCCAGATTCTAGCCGCTCTGACTGTGAAGTAGTGCCTCCTGATACCTAGCTTCAAAATGTACTTTGTAATTAAACACAATGACTCTTAGAAAAAGTAGCTGTTGAAGAATGAGGAGCATAAGACAACAAGCTTCTTTCTCAATCGCTAAATCCAGTTCCCTTCACTCACAGGCAGTCGTGTCATACAGGTCTACAAAAGTGGTCTACAGAAACTATCCACTGTGCACTACCCCACATTTTTCACAAAACAGCCTGTCATAACAGACAGAAGGCTTCAGCTCTTTAGAGTAAAACAGAAGACACACACCCTATAATGTGCTACAAGAAGAGAGTAAAAAGAGAATGCTCTATCAGTGCCTTGGGCCCATTCATTTATAGGGAATTTGTCAGGCAAATTATGCCTAGCGGATACTAGAGGGCAGTCCATGCCCTACAATACAAAGAAAAGCCATCCCTCCCAAGGCTTTTCCAACCTGATTTGTGGTAGGAAATCCGTTTTAACCCCAAACCTGTTGATCCATTTAACTTGAGAGAATTGGTAAGATGCATTAGCTTGGCATCTTGTAAGTTTTTAATATCAGTAGGGGCACATCCCAAAGCATTTTCTACCCTTAGCCATCACCAACAGCCAGATGAAAAGGAGAAATATCGCTCTTTTTTTCTTGCATCCCCCACCCCAAACAAAATATGGACCTGGCAAAATACAGAAAAGGTGTTTTCTGAATTATGGCCATATACAGCAGAGGCAGAGGCTAACTGTCAGCTCATTCACCCTCCCTTTCCTACTCAAGGAAAAGCTACAGTTCTAACCCTTGCACAACTGAATTGTAAGCAGTTCTTACAATTGTAAACAGAAACCACTGAAGTCTAGACTCCATGAGCGGATCCTGAATTTTGATAAGCTAAAAAGAGAATACCACAGGTGGTATTCTCTTCTGTCCTACCAGTGAGCGGACGTGAAGACGACATGAGACCTGCATCAGAAAGGTCAACCTGCGGCTTCGGGAATGGTGTCTCAAGGCGGGCTTTGGCTTCCTAGACAACAACTCACACATCAAGACGAGACATGCTTGGGTGGGATGGCCTTCACCTTTCCCCCAAAGATAAGCGTGTGTTCTCTTCTAGGTTGGCTGATGCCGTCTGGTGGGCTTTAAACTAGGCTCATCGGGGAAAGGGAAAACGAGGGCGGCGGAAGCTTTGGACCACTAAACCAAGCATCACCCACAGGAACAGCCCTGCTTAGACCAACGACAACTGGAACAAATACCCAGGTATGCAACAGGGGCCTGGGTAATACTGAGATTAGGCGGCTAGTGCATGCATCTACAGGAGGCCTCAAATGCCTCTACACTAATACTTGTAGTATGGGGAATAAGCAGGAGGAATTCACCCTCCTGCTAGCTAACACCAACCCAGACATAGTGGGGCTCAGTGAAACGTAGTGGGACCCAACACATAACTGGGTGGTGAATATCAAGGGCTATAGGCTGTGCAGGAGTGATAGGACAGGGAGGACAGGTGGGGTGTGGCACTCTACTTCAAGAAGAAATACACATTCTCACAGAGTGGCACTGGGTCACAGGAGGGGCACACTGAAGTGCTCTGGGTTAGAATACAGGGAAGTCGAGAGGAAAGGGACTTAATGGTGAGGGTCTACTACAGACCACCTAACCAAGGGGAAGAGCTAGACCGGGAATTCTTAAGTCAGCTCATGGAGGTAGTTAAGTCAAAGGATGTGGTCATCCTAGGTGACCTGAACTTTCCAGACATCTGCTGGGAAGAGAAGTCAGCCAGGTCTGACTGCTCACGTAGGTTCTTAGCTGAGATACAGGACCTCCATCTAACCCAAGAGGTGCACAGCCCCACCAGGGGAGATGCCTTGTTGGATATGGTCCTGGCCACGGGCGACAACCTGATGAGTGGGGTGCGGGTGCTTGACCACCTGGGTGACAGTGATCATCGCCTGCTGGAATTCACCATCCAGTGCAAAGTGGCAAAGGCCTGCAGCAAGACAACAGCCCTAGATTTCAGGAGGGTGGATTTCAATGAGGTAAGGAGAATAGTTGGGCAGAGACTGAGGTCGTGGGGGGGAGGGGAGTCACGTGTCCAGGAAGAGTGGTCGTTCCTTAAGGAGACAATTGAGCCCAAAGGGATGTAATCCCAACGCGGATCAAAGGGGCAAAAGTCCCCATGGCTCACCAAAAGCATACGGGATCGTCTCCTAGCTAAAAACGACGCATACACCCAATGGAAGGATGGGGCCATCACCAGGGAGGACTATATCTTGGTTGCTCAGGGCTGTAGGGCGGCAGTCAGGAAGGTCAAGGTGGAGATGGAACTGGGACTAGCTACCCAGATCAAGGACAACAAGAAGTCCTTTTTTAAATACATAGGGGGTAAAAAGAAGATACCAGGTAACGTGGGGCCTCTGCAGAACACATTAGGAAATCTGGTCATCCCACCAGACAGCAAAGCTAACCTATTTAACAATTTCTTTGCCTCCATTTTTCTGAGCAGGGACCAGGTCACCCCCCACTGGGACCCCCGTAGGTCCCAGGGGAGACACACCCAGGCCTAGGGTCAGTGAGGACCTAGTCAGGGAACTTCTGGAGGGACTGGACGTATTTAAATCAGCAGGTCTTGACCATCTCCACCCCAGAGTGCTGAGGAAATTAGCAGAGGTCATAGCGGGACCCCTGGCATGGCTTTACGAGCACTCGTGGTGCTCTGGTGTGGTGCCAGAGGACTGGAATGGGGCCAACGTGGTTCCCATTTTCAAAGAAGGGAGGAAGGAGGACCCAAGAAACTGTAGGCCAGTCAGTCTTACCTCGGTCCTAAGTAAGGTTTTTGAGAGAGTTATCCTGGCGCATGTTTGCAAGGGGCCAGCATGGGAGGTTATGCTTAGGGGCAACCAACACGGGTTCATTAGAGGCAGTTCCTGTCAGACCAACCTGGTGGCCTTCTATGACCAGGTCACAAAATCCTTAGACGCAGGTGTAGCACCGGACGTAGTCTTTCTGGACTTTACGAAAGCCTTTGACACTGTCTCTCACCCCAGTAGTAAGGAGCTACTGTGCAGTAGCTTGCTGCTTCTGTGCAGTAGTATAAAATAACCATGTGGTGACGGGACTGCGCAGTAACACTGATTACTGGACAGTCATTTAGTACTTGGTTAAGCAAGTACGAAATGACTGTGCAGTAACAACTGCACAGTTGGCTACTCACGTAGATGTGGCCACTGAGAATCAGGAGTTGTTACCCACTCTGCAGTTTACCTGGAACCCCCAAGAGATTCCCAAAGGTTACTTCCTGCAAGGTGCAACAGTCAGTTGAAGAGAATCTATACAAGCAGAAAAATCATTCTGTAATTACAGCAAACAGATTTCTTCCCCTTGCCCATATTCATTTCAACTGCATCTTTTAAATCTTGAGACAAGACTCCTATCCCAAACAGAAAACTTGGTTATGTTCTCAATCAAGAGCTTGCAGCAGGGATGTCATCTTGACCAGGTATCTAATCAGGTACAAGTGATTTAATTGTCTGAATAACTATAGTACTTAACTCCTGGAAATATGTATCAAAGGCAATATTCCTTGCTTACAATAACGAAATATACGTAATTGTACATTATGAATGCCGCTCACTTATTTTATTCTTAGATTTGTAAAGCTGTCAATGTCTGTGTCAATGTCTAATGTTTGTTATATTAAGAATGTAGGAAAAGACAGCTGTTCATATACAACCCCTTATGCAGGGTACCAAAAAAAGGTTACTTGGTCATACTGTTTAAATGTCTTGAACACTGCAGATGTTACACCCACTCTGAAATCATAGAATTCTGTGCAAACTTAAATAAATTATTTTAGAAGGGTTATTTTGGACTGTACTAGGGTTCAACTCTATCTCATGTGCTTCAGATATAAACTTACCAATAAACAAGCTGGAACAGACCCATCCTCCGTACAGTGCTCTGCATATTCTTTTAAATCTGAGCTTTCCAATATAAACTCACGACAGGTAGCTGAAAGTTTTTCTTGTTGTAAATATCCTGCAGTAAATAAGACAAAGGTATGTGTGATTTGATTCACTTTTTTACAAGGTACACTTGCTAGGTGTCAATGCACTGATACAATTATGTAGTATAATACAGCAAGCTTACGGTGTAATCATCTAAGCACTCAAGTGACCAATACTCAAGAAAACACATGAGTTGCATTATGTTTTGAAAGAATAGCTACCTTTCTACACATCTCTCCAGTAGTTATGTCACACAGCCTCACTGACACCATGCCACATGTACATAAATAACTCTTCAACTAAGAAATGATCAGCATTGTTTAATGAAACCATTTGTGTGCACAGTACCCTAACAACCAAAAAATAGAGGTCCTGCCTCAAGTGACTAAGTCAAATGTGAGCTGAATATTCCAGTTTTAAAATAAAAACGGTACTCTGCAGTAAACTTTAAAAGACATTGCCATACAATAACCAAGTGTTTGTGTGCATGTTCTGAAGTTACAAACCAGGAAAACAAATGTAATATAAAAATATTTTACATGATTTCTTTCTCTCAAAAAATGACATTATAGATATTTATACATATGGGAAAAGCAACACATGTCCATGTTATAACTTTGCTTTTAGTAGGTGAATCAGCTATAACTTAGGCACTCCTACAACTCAGACCTTCTCACCAGCCTTAATATGATATATACAGAAAATCTAACTCCTTCCACCTTCCAAAAGTCTCAATCCAATGATATTTTAATATTTTATATTACCATTCAAGTACCCCAGGTACCAAACAGAAAGGAAAAAAATCTATTTGAATGAATGATTCTAGACCACTGAGCCATAAAAGTTAGTATGGCACGTTGTTTATTTTATGCTGAAGATGGCTGGCCCCTGGTGATTTGGCCACTCTGGTTTTAAATGTCTCTTGTGGGATTCCACTACCAAACATGTTAACTCCAAATTATCACATAGAAAATAGTATTCTTTGAACTGACAAAGAGATAGGACCCAAAACTTTTTCCTCTATGTTCACAATAGTGTTCAGTATCTGATGCAATGAAAGCCAAAAAACACCCGAAAAACTCTATTAACTGTTCAATGCTGTGCATTACAGAAGTTTAAGTTAAGCATGTCCCAAAAGTGATTAACTGGTAATGTAACACATAACAATCATTTTTTTAAGTTTTGCGAATGTGTTCTGTGGGTCAAAGAAAGTAGAACCATATCTTCTATCTCTGACTTACAACAGTTAAGGATCTATATGCTATGCATGTAGACAAATTACAAAAGCAAGCACTAAGAAGTTAGGAAATGCCAAAGCTAAGGTTGCCTGTAAAATATTACTTTGATCCCTAGTGTGCATGGATTATGCATTCCTATTTCATTCCATGATCAGAAAACATTTTTCTATAGACCCTTGTATTTCACACAGGATGACCAGCACTTTGCATTTGTAGCTATTTAGTGTTCATCATGCAATGCCCTGTACCTTATTTACTGAATCCAAAAGCAGTCCCAAGGGGCAATAATTTATTTGCAATAGATTTGGGGTGATTTTGTAGCTGTGATGGTCCAGGAAAAATGAGAGAAGCAAAGATTTTTGTGGGTGGTATCTTTTATTGGACCAGCTGTATAGTTGGAAGGGATATGGAGATTTAGGAACCACGGTACCTGTTTTTGTCAAGTCTTCCTCACATACAACCCACAAAAATCCTAATTTCCTTGCAGAATTTTCTCCAGTGCTTTTGCTGTTTCATTTTAGTTTTTCTCCAAATATTAATAAGTTTATTTTCACAGCATCACAGGGTAACAGCCAGGTAGCAATGAGATGCTAGATGAGTACAGACTCTTGAGATCATTGATTAATAGCTTGTAAGTTTTATTTTTTAATATAACCAAAGCAATACATTTCCCTTCCACAACTCAACTCTCTGAAACAGTCGCGGCATTTCAAACGGGACTTCAGAAATGGTCCCGCTGGAGGTAAACACACCTTTTGGGAAAACTGAGCCTGAGTATTTGACCAAATCATGAGCAACAGAAGATAAGATCTACTACAGTTTTAATTAAGTCTCATTACATGAGCTGCTTACAACGCCTCCTTTCATTTGAAACCTACGGTTTTTCCAATTCCTGACCCCTCATTCTTATATTGAAAAAGTTAAAAGGCTCTGTCAGAAATGCATCAATGAACTCAGCAATCCCTGAAAATAACCATTTTAAAGTGACCCCCCCCTTCTACTGTTATGCTAACTCACAATCATGCATCCAGAATATTGGTATAGAGGAAAAAGCCATCAGGGCTCATGGTGGAGGTGATCTCTTTTAGTCCAACAAGATTTTCGCAAAACCTGACACATGGAAGATATCAAATTTCAGCCGATTTTGAAATGAAATCTTCATATTTTCCCCAAAGAGGAGGCAACTGTGACCACCTGAAACCTGAGATACTGCTCCTGCTTTTGTTCAAGCTAATTTGCATCATCACAGAGCCTCACAAGAGAGGTGAGAGACTCTTCACCAGCTAAGACCTACCTGCCTGCCCAGAGGAGTTTTTCACCTGACTCCTCTGTGAAATCCTATAAAATATGAACTTTCATTTCTACCCAGGAGAATGTCTACAATCTTTTCTCCAATGCCTGATGAAGGGTGTTTGTGCCCAAAAGGTTGCAATGAAAGAATTTTTTTGGGGGGGGGGAAAAATCTTGTTGGTCTAATAAAAGATATCACCTCTATCACGAGCCCTGAACCCCACAATCATGTTTTTCAAGTTGCAGGCTCCCAGCCTGTGGTAGGAGGGGGTTCTCTCAGGCTGGTCTTCCAGTTCACAGGTAAACACACAATCAGCCTGGCAGCCAGTGATGCTGTGGGGGGTGGGGTGGCAAGCCAAAATTATGAGAGAAAAGCAGATTTCTTGGGGGAGGGACGATCATTCATTGGACCAACTGCAAGGTGGAGACAGAGCCAAAAAGTCTGTGGGGGACGGCAGCCTCAGTCACGTCACCTGCCGCCCGAAGAAGCGGATTTGCCGTGTTTGGCCAGCTCTGTCCCAGTGGCGCAGCCGGAGTGCTGCACCCCTCCCCCCCGCGTCGCCCCCTGGCGGCCCGCGCACCAGCGGCTCGTTTCTATTGCCCCCTTTATTCTCCTCAGACACCAAGAGACAACGCGGGCGGGTCCCGGCGTCGCCACAGGCTCCCCACGGGGCCAAAGCGCCGCGAGGCCGTAGGGAGCCGGGGCGGGGCGGGTCTCTGGGCTGAGGCCGCGCCGCAGAGGCGCTGCAGGGGCACACACGGGCCGCGCTGAGCGAGCCTCGCCTCGCTTCACTCACCCAGCACCAGGCGGGCCACGTCAGAAGGCAGCAGCATGGCCCCGGCGGGCGGCGGCCCTTGCACCTCAGCCGCCCCGCGCACCACACGCAGAGCGCGGAAACGCCACCCGTGCAGCCCGCCCCGCCCCTTCCGCCGGAAGTCTCCGTTGCACAACCGCTTCCGGCACTGCCCCATCCCTCCCCTCCGCTGGTGCCGGGAGGCAGGTGCAGTGCGCACGCGCACGGGGCTGCCGCGGTAACGGCCCACGGCGGCGCGCGGTAGCGGTGGGCCTAGATTGAGATTGCACTCGTACGGCCGGGTCGCTCATCAGTGCGGAGGGGCCCTCGCGCTCCTCACGGCCGCACGGCGCCGCAGCTTGACGGCTTGAGCGGGTGCGAGGCCGGGCAGGGTTTGATGAGCTGGTTTGGCGGGTGCGTTAGCTGCTCTTCCTGGCAGCGGCTCGGGCTTTGTGTAAGTCGAGCCAGGGAGGCCGCCTGTGGCACGTGCGTGCGGCACTGGCGGAGCGGGCACAGGGGTCAGGCAGTGCAGGAGGAGGCAGGGTAGGGAGCAGAAAGCAGAGCAGAAGATGGGGGTGGGAGCACACAGGGAAGGAGGCAGAAAGCAGAGCAGCAGGTCAGGTGGGGAGCACGGGGCAAGGAGCAGAAAGAGCAGCTAGCCAGTTCCCCGGGGAGGGTGTTTCGCTGAGGGGAGGATGTGGTGTTCATTTGTCACTTCTGCCAAAAAACTCCATCCCCCACTGAAATGGAGGGTATTGACAGGTAAATTCTGGCAGTTAAAGAGGTGTTTCTAAATTTGGCTTGTTGACAGCAGTGTTTTTAAGCTGAACACAAATATTTACATGATTTTGAAAACTTTCCAATAATAATCATTGTTTTCAGCTTTCTCCAGAACCTTGAACAAAAATAGACAAGGGGCAGACATGAAATGGGACTAGTGCTTTTTTCGGCTAGGGACAGATGTTACATATAAACTGGTTTAAGTGATCAGAAACTGGATTAAACCTGTAACAGAACAGACATTCAGGGCACATAAACCAGTTTGAAAAAAACATGGTTGAGTGTAGACTCAACTACAGACTTAACTGATCAGACTTAACTGACTTAACTGAACAAATCAGACTTATCTGATTTGGCTCAAACCTGTTTATGCAATGTCTGTCTGTCTGTTTAATCTCAAAGGAATACAAAAAATTAACTATCAGCACAAAATGAGGGAAAACTCAGATTTTACATAATTATTTTATTTTGTTTTTTGCTAAGTGGTCTGAGGTGATGCATGTGACAACAAATGTGCTTATGCTTACAATCTGTTACTTAAGTTGGCCAGGAGGATAAATGATCTGGGAGCACAAATGACGTTGTGGTCAATTCTCTCTTTGTAAGGCAAGCAGGGGCCATTGTGCCCTGGAAGTGCATGTGGCTGGGACCAGGGTGTTGATGTGAAGCCTTTGAATTCTTTGACAGCAGGTGAATGTTCCGGGAGGAGGCCTGCTATCAAGAGATGGGATCCACCTGACCAGAACTGGAAAGCGCACCTTTGGGCATCGTCTGGCCAACGCAGTAAGGAGGGCTTTAAACTAGATTAAAGGGGGAAGGTGGAACAAAAGAGCCAAACAGTGCTGAGTGGAAGACACGAGAGAGTCACAGGACAGCAACAAATGGTGCAAAAGGGAAGCGGATAGGTCAAAATGCAAAATACTGAAGGGGGTTACCCTTTGTTTTGAAATGATAGGGTTGGGGAAAGAAGGTAGTGGCCTTCTATGTCAAAAACATACGCTTGTTACTGGACTCAGTAGGAAGAAGATAGCAGAGCATAATGCATTTGGGTGAAGAGGAAAGGTGAAAGATGCAGCACTGATATAATGGTGTAGGCCACAAAATCAGGAAGAGAAAGTGTCTCCAAAAGCTATGGGATGGTACAGATGGGAAACTTCATTTTTTCGACATCTGCTGGAAGAACAATACAGCGAAACACAAAATGTCAAGCCAATTCCTAACTTGTGTGGAAGACAATTTTCTGTTCCAGAAAGTAGAGGATACAACTAGGGGATCATCTGTCTTGGATCTTGTCTTGACCAATGGGAAAGAACAGGTAGAGGATGTGAAGGTGATGGGCAACTTGGGAGGAAGTGATCACAATCTGATATAATTCTAGGTCCTGAGATGAGGAAAGCATGATGTCAGCAAAACTAGGATGCTAGATTTCAAACAGGTATATTTCACCCAACTTGGGGAGCAAATAGGCACGGTTCCTTGGAAAGATAGCCTGAAGAAGAAAGGCACCCAGGAGGGCTGAGAGCTTTTAAAGTGCACAGCATTGGAAGCCCAACAAAAAACTGCTCTGACATGATGAAAGCACAAGAAAAATGACAAGAGACCAATGTGAAAGCACAAGGAGATTCTAGGGCGCCTCCAGTGCAGAAGGAAAGCATACAGGCTATGGAAAACTAGACAGGTCACCTAAAAAGCTTATTGGGAAGTAGTAAGAACCTACAGGGACAGAATCAGGAAGGCAAAGATAAAGCATGAGCTGCACCTGGTGAGGGAGGTGAAAAACAGCAAAAAGGTTCTATAAGTATTTGGGCTATACAAGAAAGGTCAAGAAAGCTGTAGGCCTACTGTTAAGTAATGGGGAGGGAGGCACTCTAAGCAGAAGATGTAAAGAAGGTCGAGTTACTCAATGCTTGTTTGCTTTAGACTTCATAAAAAAAATTTAAGCTGCAGCCAGACGCCTGATAAAGAGTATTGGGTCTGAATGAATTCTACGCCATAGAGCCTAATAAACATCATCCCAGGGTATTAAAGAAATTGACCGAGGAGATTTTGGTCCCCTTAGCAATAATATTTATAAAGTTAGGGGTGGGGTGGGTGAGGTAGCAAAGGACCAGAAAAGAGGCAAGAACAGAGGGCATGGGAAACCACAGTGTAATTAGTCTCACCTCAATGCCTGGGGAATTAGTGGAACATATCCTTAGAAAGTCCACTTGCAAGCGTCTAGAGGAAAAAAGGTTGATCACAAGCAGTCAGCATGGATTTACTTGCTCTCCTCTTTTGACAATGTAACTCTGTGGGTGGATGAAGGGAATGCTGTTGCTATAGTGAACGTCGGCAGTGCTTTTGACCAGGTCCTGTATGACCATCTCGTAAACAAATTGGAGAAATGTGGCCTGGACAAAACTACTGTAAGGTGGATGGGCAACTGGCTCAATAACCACAAGCAAAGGGTAATTATGATAGAATCATAGAAGTAGGGTCGGAAGGGACCTTGTAGATCTTCAAGTCCGACCCCCCGCCTGGGCGGGAGAAAAAACTGG
>NW_017728906.1:174479760-174495140 GCF_001723895.1 Crocodylus porosus | reverse complement strand
GAGGTAAGACTGACGGGCCTATAGTTGCCCGGGTCCTCTCTCTCCCCTTTTTTGAAGGTGGGGACCACGTTAGCTATCTTCCAGTCATCTGGCACCTGGCCTGAGCACCACAAGCCCTCGTAAAGCCGTGCCAAGGGCCCTGCAATAACCCCAGCTAGCTCCCTCAACACTCTGGGGAGGACAGCATCTGGACCCGCTGACTTGAATACGTCCAGCCCCTCTAGAAGCTCTGTAACCGGTCCTCCCCAACCTGAGGTCTGGAGGCGTTCCCCTTGAGTCTGTCTGGCATCACAGCAGGGAAGTCCCGGTCCCTGCCCAAGAAAACAGAGGTGAAGAATTGGTTAAAGAGTTCCGCTTTCTCCTCTCGCGCAACCACCAGATTGCCCAGTGTACTTTGCAGGGGCCCCACATTTCCAGGTGCCTTCTTCATCTTCCCTATATGTCTGAAAAAGGACTTTTTATTATCTTTGATCTTGGACGCTAGTCCTAGCTCTATGTCTGCCTTATTATAAATGGATCTGTGTCAAAATGGCAGGAGGTTTTGAGTGGAGTCCCATGGGGGTCTGTCCTGAGGTCAGTGCTGTTCAACCTGTTTAATAATAATTTGGATGTTAGCATAGAAAGCTTCTTCAGCAAGTTTGTAGTTGACATGAAACTGAGAAGGATTGCAAACATGTTGGAGGATGGGATTGTAATTCAGAAGGATCTTGACAGGTTGGAAAGCTGGCCTGAAGCTAACAGGATGATGTTCAGTACTGACAAATGCAAGGTGATATACCTTGGGAAGAACAATCAAAAATACAAAATTGGTGACCCCTGGCTATATGGCAGCTCTATGGAAAAGAACCTGGGACCCTTTGTAGTCCTGTTATCTAGATTACAGGTAAGACTACTGATGAAAGAGGCAGACACAGGTCTATAGCCCAACCTTTTATTTGCTTGCACCTTAAAACATGAAAACAAACATTTATCCCAAAGTCTGTCTGGCTACATGCAACAGCACAACATAGATTTCTCATGTATACTGGCTGGGGAGACTCAGGGTAGAAGGAGGGTGGCCCACAGATTAGCAGCAGGTCTTGAATTTACTGAATTTTCCAAATTTCCCTCCAGCCTATGTCCAGTATTTATAAATGGCTGGTTTTAATATTCTAATAAATGATCTCTGATTGGTTTTATTTACATTTCTCTGTTTTAGAGGTGTCATATATTGGATTGGCACCAGTTAAAAGGAAAATTAACATTATCAGCTGTCGGTTTTTTGTGGGGCAGATGTAGTCTATAATGTGCCTTCTGGACAGGTGTCTGGATGTTGTGTGCATGCATGCAGCCATAGCATGTACATGGCCAGGAATGCAGCTGGGTGTCATGGAGAGCAGTGCTCTGTAGGTAAGTCTGTTGAGGGGAAGGGATGTTTGGGGAAAGATTGAGGCCCTCACAGTGAGGGAGGGACTGGGGCAGGGGTTGAGGGTGCTGCCCAGCCAGGGCAGTGAATGGGACCTGGGGCAGGGGGTAGGACGGAGCCACAGGCAGCTTGTTTAGGGGGTGCAGGGCAAGATGGAGGGGGGGTGGCTCCCCACCTCTATGTGCACCTCCAGGGGAAGCATGGGGTGCATGTGTCCCCCCAGATTTGTGCATGAGGCAAGGGTGGGTGCAGGTTGCCTGCTGCAAACTCTGGGTTTTCCGCTTTGCTGCCTTTGCTCTGGGAGATGCACGCTGGCTGTGTACCCCTTGCCCATCTGGCAACAGTAGCAGCAGCAAGTTGTGCCTTCCACTGCTGGGCTGGCAAGGGACGTGCAGCCACTGCACAGCTCCCAGGGCAAAGACAGCAAGGCGAGAGCCCCAGGCCCACAGTGGGCAGCCCACATCTGCCCTTATTGCACTCAGCTCTGGTTAGAAGCATCCCAATGCTTATGATGGCAGCACTTAAAATGGTGATGGCAGCACTTGAACGAAAGCTCATTTGACGACCTTTAGTTCAAGCATCCCCACCACCATTTTTAAGCTCTGGAACACTGATTCCCCTGGACAAGCCATCTGCGGCTCTTTCCTGCTCCCTGCCCCAGCCATAGAGTCCCATCTACTGCCCTGGCTGGGCAGCATCCCCAGCCCCTACCCTACTCCCTCCTTCACTGTAAATCCTGTAAATTCCTGTAAATCGGTTATCAGATCGGTATCGGCCAGTATGCCTAGTGAATAATCGGCTGTTGGTATCAGCCCAGAAAATCTTTATCGGTGCACCCCTACTTTGTTTCACTGAAACTTTTAGAACTGAACTGAACCAAATCTTTTGTGGACTTGGAAGGTGTCAGTTAGTTGGGATTTAAATCTCTGGGTTTCTTATTTCTTTGCCTTCCCCATTGTGGAATCCTGTTCTTAGTTCTTCTTTCCCTTTATGGTCTTCTCTGACAAGGATGTTTTGTGTTTTACACATTATCTAAGCATTTTAACAAAAATATATCTATTGTAGCAAAATAACATATAATACATTTGGTTACAGCAATCATTACTACTACTATTTTAAGGTAAAGCTATGATATAGTGTATATGTACTACTTAATGTATTCTATTCCCTTACCTTCTTTCAGGCCTTATGCTTTGTTTAATTATGTTTGATGGTTTTCTTTACTTCCTGACCAAGTTAGTTGTCACATCTATAAAGGTTCACACTGAAGTCACTAAGAAATAGGCTTTGGGCATCCAACACTTACAGCTTAGCTTAGGCCCTTTGAAAATGGCTATGGCTGGCAACAGACCATGATCTCAGTACGAGTCTACAGTGTGATGCAACTGCACAAAAGGCAGTGCAGTTTTGGAAAGCATCAATAGAAATATTAGGTGCAAGGCATGGGAAGTGGTTGTGTCTAGGACTGGTTAGGCCTCATCTAAAGTACTGGGTTCCACATTTGAAAAAAAAAGACCTGGAGAAGTTATAGAGGATACAGAGATGGGCAAGAAGAATAACCAAGGGTTTGGAAAGCAAGTCATATGAGGAAAAGATGACTGAAGGAAATAGGCATGTTCAGTTTGTGGAAAAGGTGCTTAATAGGGGATGTGATAGCAGTCTTCAAATACTTGAAGGGCTGCCATACAGAAGAGGGAGAATGCCTCTTCTGTCTTGCCGCAGAGTGCAGGATACAAACCAATGACTTGAAGTTGCAGTAAAGTAGGTTTAGATTGGATACAAGGAAAAATGTCTTCACTGTTAGAACACTGAGGCAGCAATGTAAACTGCGTAGGGAAGTTGTGGATTCTCAGTTGCTGGAGGTGTTCATGAACGGTTGGACAACTACTGGTCAGGGATGATCTAGGTTATGTTGCCTCAGCTACTAAACCAGACTCCGCACTCTGACTGCGCTCCATAACCAGGCTTCCTGTGTCCTGTCCCACTTAGTTGTCCCTTCTCAATGCTAGTCATCTATCTAGTTTAGTAACCACACACAAGGGACATGTATAACCATTTTTCCTTGTCTGGGTTTCCCCTAAATATGGGTCACTTTCAAATCTCTCCTTATTCTGAGGAGAATCAGTCTTACCAGTCAGTCTTACCTTGGTCCTTGGGAAGACCTTTGAGAAAGTTATCAAGGAGCTCTTCTGCAAGGGCCCAGCTGGAGAGGTAATGCTCAGGTGCAACCACCATGGGTTCATTGAGGGCAGGTTCTGCCTGACTAACCTGGTTTCTTTTTATGATCAGGCCACAAAGTCCCTGGATGAGGGTGTTGGGGTGGATGTCATCTTCCTGGACTTTAAGAAGGCCTTTGACACGGTTTCCCACCACATTCTCTTAAAAAAACTAGGTGACTGCGGCATTGATGCCTACACAGTCAGATGGGTGGCAAATTGGCTAGATGGTCTCACCCAGAGGGTGGTGGGGGATGGATCATTTTCGACCTGGATGGATGTGGGTAGTGGAGTCCCCCAAGGCTCGGTCCTGGGGCCTGCACTGTTCAACATCTTTATCAGCGATCTGGCTGTTGGTGTGGAATGCACGCTGTCCAAATTTGCTGATGACACCAAGTTGTGGGGCAAGGTGGGCCCACTGGAGGGGAGGGACAGAATCCAGCTAGATCTAGACGGGTTACAGAGGTGGGCAGATGAGAACAGGATGGAATTCAACGCAGACAAGTACAGGATACTGCAGCTAGGGAGAAGGAACCAGAAACACACCTGTAGGCTGGGGAACACCCTTCTTGTCAACAGGGTGGCAGAAAAAATCTTAGAGTCATTGCTGATTCCAGGATGAACATGAACCACCAATGTGAGGAAGCAGTCAGTAAGGCTAACCTCACCTCGGTGTGCATCTACAGATGCATCACAAGCAGGTCCAGGGAGGTGATCCTTCCCCTCTATGTAGCATTGGTCAGGCCACAGTTGGAGTACTGTGTCCAAGTCTGGGTGCCGCACTTCAAGAGGGATGTGGCTAGCATTGAGAGGGTCCAGAGGAGGGCCACTCTCATGCTCAAGGGGTGGTGGGGCAGGCCCTACAAAGAGAAGCTAAAGGGCCTGAACCTATTCAGCCTCCACAAGAGGAGGCTGAGAGGGGATCTGGTGGCCGTTTATGAACTCACCAATGGGGACCAGCGGGAATTGAGGGAGGCTCTGTTTCCCCGGTACCACCCAGGGTTATTAGGAATAACGGCCAGAAATCATTAGAAAAGGTTCAGGCTGGACATCAGGAGACATTACTTTACAGTCAGGGCTGCCAAGCTCTGGAATGGGCTCCCAAGTGAGGTGGTACTTTCTCCTACTTCAGGGTCTTCAAGAGGAGTCTGGACAGATATTTGGCTGGGGTGATATGGCCCTGGCACTCGTTCCTGCCTTGGGCAGGGTGTTGGACCTGATGATCTGTTTAGGTCCCTTCCAACCCTAAGCACTATGATACTAGGAGTCAAATGCATAGAACACAAATCCCCGAATACCAAGATTTCCTACAGATCCTGGCTTTGAGGTAGAAAACAGGGGGGGGCTCAGACCATTTCCTGCAGGGACTGAGCCCCCCAATCCTAGTTCACGCAGGGGAGCAGGGCTTCAGATGCACCTTTGAGAGCCAGTACCTCCTTCTCAATGTTTAGATTCACCCCATATAGAGTCCTCCATATAGAGTCCTTAATTTTCCATAGCATGTCACGTTCAACTTCTTTTCCATGTAAAGTTAATGGGTGCCACATATTACATGGAGGAAATGTTGAGTGACTGAGGCTTGCTAATTGTTTTTATTTGGTGTGGGGGTGCTACTGGCTTAGTTATATTCTCAGCAAGATACTTTTTGTGATCCTGTCCTGAAATCAGAACCAGGTGACATTACAATGAAATAAAGTATAACAATGTGTGCTAGGTAGATGGCCGGAATATGATAATAAACTGAAACACCAGGAACACGTAAAAAAGGAAAAAGAAACTCTTTGTTTTGCAAGTTGGAAGTGATTACCTTTTATGATGCATATTCCATTCTGTGAGCTTATTGATTGAGTTCTTAAGTCAAGCAGTTAAGTTATTTTATAATTATAATACTGTCTTTCTTTGCATTTATAGATGCAAGGTATACATCTGTTTTTAAGCTGAACCATGAGTCTTGTACTACATGATCTGCTTGTTTGCTGCCATCAACTTGAAAAAGATAAAGTTACAGAGCGAAGGGTAATTCATTTCAGTATGAGTGTCAGACTGTTTATGTAAAGCAATGGAATGAATACATAATACCTTTTTTTCTGATGCATTTTCAGAAAGAAATTGAAAAGTTCAAACGACTTATCCGTGATTCTGAAACAATTCAGCAGCTGGATCGGAATTCTGATTCTAAACAAGGAAAACAACTTAACTGGGATGCTGTTTTTAGGTACTTTTGTGTCCGTAGTGCCTTCATTTGTTCTCTTTCCAAATTGTGATTTGCTCCATACAGAGCAGTACTATATTGTTACATAGTGTAGCAGGTCAACACCACCACTTTTGTACATCTGAAAATTAGAATCAGGAACTTATTTGTCTGCTTATTAAAAAAAAAAAGGAAAAGATGAACTGTAAATTGTCTTTAAAAGTATATCAATATATTTCACAAAAAGGAAGTTAACTGCTTTGGTGCATTATTGATCAATTTTAGTGGATGCTAAGGGATGTCTATGTTTTAAAACTACCAGAGTAGGGGCAGTGTGGGCTGGTGGGTGGTGGCAATCCAGCCCCAGCCTGCCTCCTCCCCCGTCCCCGCCGCCCATCATTCTTGACCAACAATTGGCTAGTTTTATCATAATCAAGAATCTGCATAGCTTATGTGATTTTTTTGTATTTGAAAAGATTTCTGCAGACATACATCCAGAAAGAAATGGAGAACCTCAGGCTGGCAAAACCAAATGTGTCCGTCTCAACACAAAGTTCCAGACAGAAAAAGATGCAAGAGATGGGAAGTTTAGTCAAATACTTCATCAGATGTGCCAATAAAAGTTAGTAACATTATATCTAAGTACAAGTCTTGATGTTTTAACGTTTTACTCTCAGGATTGAATTCTTGATCTAAACCAGATGACGTACAGTTTTAATGTATACAGTGACCATGCTTGTGAATTATTATAGTTCTTGAATATCTTAGTAAACATTTTCAGATGCCCGAAGAATTTGCTGATCAAAATTGTCATTTAAAATAGCAGTCTTATGTCCTCTGGTTTTGGGATTTAGCATAGTGTTTATGTTGCTACTAATTTGTTTGCATCTTTGAGGTGCCTAGTAGGGCTGTGCAAAGCTTTGGTAGCCAATTTGATTTGGAGGAGATTCAGCCCGATTCGGTGGCCAAATGTCCAAAACCAAATCAAATCAAGAGACCAGTTAAAAGCTCTAAATTGAATCAGAAGCCTCTGAATTGATCTGGAAAAATTCCATGCTGCTTTGGATATTTGGCCATAGACTAAATAGGCAGCAGCCCTCATCATGCTGGACTCAGCTGCTTCCAGTTGGTGGTGGGAGGAGGGGCCAGGGCTGGGATAAGCTGCCAAGCCGGGGCATGGGACTTGGGGGGGGCGGGGGCAGCATGCGGCAGTGCTGGAAGCAGAGGCTATGCCCTGCTGCCGCTTGCCCAGGTGGGGCAGGAGCGCATTGCAGGTGCAGTTCACTCTGGGCAGAAGAGGGCATAGCCCCTACTCTCAGCACTGCAAGTGGCATCAGCGCCACACCCTGGCTGAGCAAGCAGTGCCCGCACCCCGGCTGGGCAAGCGGCGCCCGTGCCCCAGCTGGACACAGGTCTTGGGTCATGGGGCGTGGGATGTCTGTAACACTGTCACTGCTTGCCCTGCCGGGGTGGGGGAGCAAGTGCTGCCTCTGTTTGCCCAGCTGGGGGGGGAGGGTGCCAGATGCTGGCACAGCAGTGGTGGGAGTGGGGGCTATTCCCTGCTGCCACATGCCCCCTTGCAAATGGAGTGAAGGGAGGAGGACAGAAGGGAAGTGGCAGCAGGGCATAGTGCCTCCCTGCCCCCCTCCCCAAGTCCCATGCCCCCTCTGTCCTGGCTGGTCAGAATGTCCCAGCCCCAATCCCTCCCTCCTCCATGCCCCTTTTCTCCACCCACCACAACAGATTTACCAGCTGGAGGCAGCTGTGTCCAGCATGGTGAGGACTGCTGCTTATTTAGTCTATGGCTGATTCTCCAAAGTGGCACTGAATCTTCAGATCCAATTTGGCCAAATCAAATCAGGACAGTGATTTGAATCTCTGAATTGAATTGCAGTTCCTCTGAACTGGCCAGATCTGAAGAGAACACTTGCCACTTTACACAGGCCCAGTGCCCAGAACTAATCACATTATTTTAGGTACAGTCACATCAGAACCTTGTGAAAGGTGACTCTATCACTTTCCTTCAAAATAATCCTATTTGCATTTTTGTGATTGAGTTCATTACCACCCCTATGGGTCTTTCAGCTTTACTTCTCTCCAGATTTCTTCCTACCATTACATGTTTCAGTTTCTTTTCCTCTGTGTATTAATATGCATCTTTTCCAGTTAAATATCTCTCTAATTTCATTCTAATGTTTCTAACTACTTGGAATTCTTTTGTATTACTTTTCTGTTTTTAATATTCACAATGTCTCACATTTAGTGTCCTCTGTAAATGTAGCCAACATGTGTCTTATCCTCTTTCTTTCAGATCATCATCTAATACGTTATTAGAAAGATGTTCTTTAAACACAACGAAATTAAGTCAGTTTGAAATTGTAACTTAATATGTCAGGTAAAAATGGTGTATTAGGCCTGGGTTATTTTGGCTGTTTTCAAAAACACTGCAAGTCACAAGTTGCAATGATAAGACTTAAAATATGTATGGTTGCCAGAAGAGCACAGTTGAGAGAGAGGATATTGCTTCTCCTAAATAAATATGGAATTGTTCAAAGTTCGTTAATCAGTTTGTTAACTCCAAACTTCACTTCGTTATACAGTCTTCAGTTTAAAAAAAGCTCATTTGTACCTCTGGTATTTTCTGTATAGGAGCACCCCGATTGAAATGTCAAGAGCTTCTAAATTATATCATCAAAATTATGAAAGATGCATCAAGCTGTGCTGTTTATGGAACTGACTGTAGTAGCATGCTACTAAAGGATGTTCTTTCAGAGAGAAAATATTGGTGTGAAATGTCACCATTACAGTGGTCTGGTTAGTATATATTACTCCTAAGTCTGTATACAATATATATTTCCTACCATAAAAATGCATGCTTGGTGGTGGTTTATTTGTAGTGCTTCTGGTACTGTACAGACACAGCATGTCAGATGGCCCCTAACCCAAATAGACAACATAGACAAAAGGCGTGTGATATTCCTGTAGCAAATGTGTCAGGTAGCTGTGCTTTTTTAGTCTGACTTGGGGCAGTGCAGGCTGGGGAGCCCCCATGATTCCGCTTGCAGATGTGTGCCTTGGGAATCCCTTACAGGGATCCCAAATTGGCACATGGTAGCATAATACGTGTACAACTGGAGTTCCCTTCAGAGTTTTCTGGGTGCATATATGCAAGCTTGGGGCACCTGGGGCCATTGTCTCTCACAACTGGGTCCCTGAAGCCCAGGGAGCAGCAGGGGCTCAGCCCTAAAGGACAGTGCTTGCAGTGATGTCTGGAAATGCCAGTGAAGTGGATCAGTTATGCTAGGGCATCCAACTCCAAAAACAACTCCTGTTAATAGTCTTAATGTACATTTGTATCTGGGATATTACTGAGAAATATTACTTGTATTTTGGAAGGTCCCAAGCAGTATTGGAGCCCCACTCTTATGCTCTGTACAAATGTTTTAACAAGGCAGGACCTGAAGAATTTATAGTTTGATGCAAAAAACTGAGGAAGCATTGGGAAATGGGGTGCGACCTACAAACTGTATTCAGGGTTCAAGTATGCACATGGTTTCTTAGTTACTTTTTTGTGGCATGGTTTTGCCTCTAGGACAGGTAACATGAAATACAGAAAAGAGGGACACCATCTAAATAAGTAAAATATGTATGCACAACACTTGAATTTCGATTTAATACATGACTGCCCCCCCCCAGTCATTAGTCAGATTCATTAAAAGCATCACATCCTGAGGAAGGATGAGATGATGAGGAAGTTTTCCTCACAGAACTGTTTAGGGCTGGATTGCATGCATAAATATGAAAAGAAATTGTAGAACAAATTGCACTAACTCCAAATAAAGTGCCTTGGGATTGGAGATTTCATGCTCATGAAAATAGCATGAAGAAAATACTGTGGTAGAGATTTCATCCCAATGCTCTCGTCTTGTATCTATTAATATAACCATACAAATATATCTAATTTTTAGCCCTACTGAAAAATGAACTTGCAATTTTTACATGAACATTAGCAGAAAAATTCAGTATTACTGAATAGCTCAGTATTGTTTTCTAGGTAGACTTGATAACACTATCTATTATTAAGGTTCTTTTTCACTTCCCATTATAAGTCATTTTGTATTAAGTTTAACTTAGGCAAACTTAAACCACCCAGTCTGCAGTTTTTCATGGTAAGTGCTTGTATCAGGTTTCTGTGGTTTTCTTTTTTTCTTTTTTAAGCCTTTTTGGGGAACATGACGGAAACAGGTTGTTTGGCTTTTATTAAAAATACCTGGAAACCATTCTCTGAACTGGTTTGGTGCCTCTGTGTTTTGAATCAGGACTTGGGTATACCATATTTACTCAATTATAAGATGATTCCCCCCCCCACCCCCTTCCAATTCAACATGGGGAAAATCAAGCCTTGTTCTATGATCGCATACAACTTACCTAAAACCAGAAATTGCACATAGCCAGCCAGGAGTGGGTGCCTCAGCTCCCCTCAGCATGCAGGGCTTCTGGCTGGCCAGTGCAGGATCACTTCAACCTGCCAGCGTGTGCCTAGATGCTTTGGCACCTCTGACTGACTGGAAACCCCACACACAGCTCAAAATGCTATTCTAGTGCTTTTCTTAATATCAATCTACACCTCTATCAGAACATATGAACTTTCTCTATTATTTGCAGGTGATGATGATGCTATACCTCTCAAAAGTTAAGGGAGCCTTTCCAGTCACAGTTCAGGAGCAGAAAACTGGCACTGCACCGTGTGAACATATTCCAAAAAAAATTACTCCAAGAAGCAGCTGACTTGTGTCCCCCTTCCTTGTCAGCTGATCCTCATCTTGCTTTTTTTTCATGAGCAGCTGCAAACTGGTCATCTACATGGTCATCTAAGTCTCAAAAATACAGCTTACACACAGATTGGCACTCTATTTCTGAGAGCCATTCATACGGCTTACACACAGATTGGCGTATGCATATGGCTGTGTGTGCAGGAAAAGAGTGTCATCCTGTGCATAAATGGCATTTTTGGGACTTAAATGGGCATGTAGGCAAGCGGTTGACAACTCTTTTTTTACAGCGGTTTGGAATGATCCAGCTGACTCTAAGCTGGGCCAGTGCTAGGGCACCAGGTGTTCAGCGTCTCCTCATGATGTGGCTGGCAAAGCTCCTGTCGCAGCATAGGTATTGCTCCTTGCCTGGCTGTGGTGTGGGCTAAGCCTCCAGAGTGCCTGGCTGTGACAGGTGAAATTTTCCACTGTCTAGCCATGGTATATGCCAGGGATGGGCAAAATGAGGCCCGCAGGACAGTTGGAGTCCGCCAGGCCATTCTCTCCAGCCCTTGGAGGCCCCTAAAAACTTAGAAAATTAATATTTATCTGCCTTTGGCTTCCTGTCATGCAGCCCTCGATGTCTTGGCAAAACTCAGTAAGCAGCCTTCCGCCTGAAATAATTGCTCACCCTTGATATAGGCAAAGCCTCCTGCTGTCAGAATATCACCAAAGCCTTCCAGTTCCATGGGTTGGATCCAATGGCTCTTTGGGCCCAATTTAACCTGTGGGCTGTAGGTTGCCGACCCCTAATGTAGATGACCAAATCTGGTCATCCAGAAGTCCAGAAAGAGAATAGAATGCTATCCTTAGCATTCACTGCTCTGTTAACAAAGGCAAGACTAATTTATACAATCTCAGAGCTGGAAAAAAAGAAATTAACTTTTATGAATAATAACCCTAATGTTGGTGTTGCAACCAAATGAATATTTTCATGATCCTGCCAAAATCTTTTACTGCAAATGAATAATGGTGCCTTTTCTATAATTAGCTGGTTAAAATTACATATTCAGATAGGTTTAAGGCATAGCTTTGCATACATTAAGGAAATGATGTATGATTTTGCTTGATTTTTTTTCATGTAAGTTTGATTTTGGATTATGCTTACAGAACTACTGACCCTGTACTGCAGATTGTATCTCAAACCTTCCAAGGAGATTAACAGAGTCTTGGTGGCTAGAATAATTCACACGTTAACCAGAGGATACTGCTTCCAAACTGATGGACTAAATATCAATATGTTTTCCTTCTTTTCCAAAGCAATGCAGTGTGCAAGGTAACATTCAACATCTTACCCTGTGCCTCAGTATTAAATTTTCTAAGGTAGTTTGTCCTAATTGCAGTAGGACTGAATTCTGATTCTACTCTTAGACACTTTCTGTCTGCTCAGAATTTATGAAGAATAAATCTTTTCTATACTAATTCTTGTGTTCTGAAAACTATTTGAATTACCTATATGCATTAGAATATAAAGTAAGCCTTTTTTATATACTACCCTTACTCAAAAAACTATTTGAGTGTTTACTTTTGATTGCAGAGACTTTTTAGAATGGCAGAATTACTGGTTATTATTTTAATGCTTCCTGTTAATGATAGTTGGCTTTTTGCTGTAGGCAAAGTGTTTGATTTATGTTACAGGGAGGAGAAGAACTCTGCTGGTTTGGATCACATTCTTGCGGCAGTTAATATCTTCTGCAGTGTGTTTGCTGTGAACTGTCGTATACAAGTTTGTAAGCTAGGTGAAGAAATTCTTCCTAAGGTGCTTTATGTATGGACTCAGCATAGACCCAAAGATTCCCTGAAGGAGCTAATAATTGAGTTACTTAATCTGCAAGTTCAAATTCATCATCCAAAGGGAGCAAAAATCCAGGAAAAAGGTAAATAATAAATGATTTTCCTGATTTTGCTTTTCTAATTTTAACACAATTCTGTGTGATTGTTTAAATTGTCCAAGCATAAAAGCGGTCACTTTCACTAGTAGACCTGGAGAATATTCATAGCATAACTATTGCCTCTCAGTAGTTATCTGCAGTGGTTGAATTTGAGTATGAGATTTTTTTATGGTTATTAATTGTAGTACAGTGGGATAGATACTGTACAAGAAGGCAGTATCTCTGGCCCAAATGGGAGAAAAACCCTTAAAGCTTGGCAGAATGCATACAGCGTACAAGAATGGGTAGTGTGTAGATTAGCCATTATATTTCCATCCTGTTTGATAGATATTAAGGCTAAAACTAGCCATTATGAACATCTAGTCGTAAGCTCCACGCCAAAGAAACTTGCCATATACAGGAGGAAATACCACTGTCCTGTTTCTATTTGATATTTTCCTCTTTATAAATTCAAACATCCTGTTTACCCACTTCATGACATCCTTACACTAGGAACTCACTTGCTGATCTACTGTACAGCGATCTATGCTTCCTCTTCAGTGTAACTGTTCCCCAGGTTACAGTTCCACCTCTAATATATGTGATCTGTGTTCTTTGCATTGTTCAGTCTATAGTTAAATACAGCACTGATTTTTGTCCAGTATTATCTGTTTGCCTATGAGCTTGGAGTGCCATGCTGTATCTTGAAGCTGTCACACTGTAGCAAAAGGGCATATAGCACTAAAATATTTCTCCATACATAGGTGCATATGAATCAGCAAAATGGCAGAGTATCTTACACAACTTGTATGATCTGCTGATGAATGAGATAAGTCTCATTGGCAGTAGAGGAAAATATTCTTCAGGATCACGTAACATTGCTGTAAAGGAAAACTTAATTGAATTAATGGCTGATATTTGTCATCAGGTAAACTGTAATTTTTCCATATATTTTCCCAATATAAGTTTAATTTAAGTATGATGCTACACATGTTCCATTTTTCTATTAATAGGGCTTTATATCTTTTTTCAAGATTGCTTAATGATATTTTAGTTTGGTTAGTGACTTACCTAGCAACATTCCTTTTGACATCAACAGAACAGAGCCCACCTGTTCATGTTATAGAAAACTCTCTACTGAAAATTTGCATTAAATTGCTCCAAAGTACTCCCTATTGGCAAGTGCAGTGCTGAGTTGGAGGTAGACAAAAATGTTGTAGAGGGGAAAACCTAAATAGTTCTCTGCTTAAAATTTTCTAAATTTGAAAATTTTACATGATTATGCATTGTATATGTAAAGAAGAAAATCCTATTATTTTTCCTACATTTTTATAGCATTGGGGAATTCAGAAGAGATCAAAATTGTTAGTTATTGGAAAAACCCATGCGTGTTTAGTACTATTTTTTGTGTAGTTAATGTACATGTTTTCTATGACTGCTTTTACAATTTAGGAATATGAATAAATGGGTTAAGGTTCTTTGGAAAATTTCAGTCTTGTTTGTTTAATTGGAATGGCTGTATGAATAATAATTAGTACTGTATTTAGTAATATAATAATAATTAGCTCTTGTATTTCTAAACCTTTTTCCGTGGTAAGGACCCTGTTTGTTTCTTGCTTTTAAGCTGCCAGAAGCAGTGAAGATACTTGCCCTCTAAAGAGGAGGATGTAATTCTTGTGTGATTGGATTTCGGTGGCTGATTGTACAAGTAGATTGACAGGCTCTGGAGAGACCTATATTATGGTACCCTCTATGAGTGTACCATAAAGCCACTCATGGTCTCTAAAGTTTATGAAGAAAATTAGGGAGGAGATGGAAAAGTTTTTCATAGGTCTTTAAGGAGAATGAAACTTGATTAGTCTCACTTGGCTTTTAGTAGAGGGTGACCATTTGTTTGCCTGTATTAACTCGTACTTTTTAATACCTCTTTTGCAAAGGTTTTTACTGAAGACACCAAAGTCCTGGAGATAAGCCAGTCATATGCCATTACACAGAGAGAGGCTGGTGATAGAACTGCACCAAGCAAACGCAGGAGGATTGAATTGGGATGGGAAGTAATTCGAGGCAATCTGCAGAGATCACAGAATGATTTTGATGTCATACCTTGGTAAAGACACCTACATTCTTTTACTCTGGAATGGAAATCAGTATAATTAGCTTATTGATAGTGTTATTATGTAAGCTATGGGGCATGAATTTCTAAATTTTACACTGAATTTTCCTACTGAATACCTTGTGCTGAGAAGGAGAGGTGTTCTGATGTCAGAATGATTAGCATAGGTTAGATTACTAAATAGTGCACACGGGGATATTGTCATGGAATCGGAGCAGAGTTTCCATAGCACTTAAAAAATCATGACTCATGCATGTCCTTTTCCTTGCTTTATATGTTTAAGTCCAGTACTGAAATAATAGTGAGAAGTAATAACTTTCGCAAACTTTTACTTCTGTGGCTAGCATGTCAGTATGTAAATAACATGTATTATTAAAATAAGAATACAACTACTCACTTTCCTGTGCAGGGTAGTGGAATGAGTTGTGTTAAGCATTAATGACCCATGGTGAGATTCTCATCCCAGCCCTTGTTTCTCCATAGCAGGACTGGAGCAGTGTATAGCAGACCTGAAAGCCCATAATAAATAGGAAGGATTTCTTGATTTAGCCCCTGTAGAAAACAGCCGTATGTCTGCCATGTGTGAAAGGTTCCTTTACAAGCTGTTGATATAGGAATGTACTGGGCAGGGCATTATGCTGTGGGAATTATGAATAGTTCTACAGCTAACAGAGACCTGGTGGGACTCCATCCATGACTGGACCACGGGTATAGAGGGCTATACCCTGTACAGGAGGGATCGTGTTGACAAAAGGGGCGGGGGTGTAGCTCTC
>NW_017728906.1:174474466-174479749 GCF_001723895.1 Crocodylus porosus | reverse complement strand
AAATTGGATGCTTATCTTGCTGGGATCCTCTGACCCCAGCTGACTTCCTGCTCCTTGGGCAGGGGACTGGACTCGATGATCTCCCGAGGTCCCTTCCAGCCCTGATGTCTATGAAATCTATTGCAGCTTCATGATGCTGTTATAAATTAGACAGGCCTCTAGCTAAATTTTGCTAGGAGCTTCTCCAACTTCTTCCTAGCCTGGAAACACCCCAAAATTAGGAGAATATAAAAGTGACTTGAGGTCACATTAGTCTTTGGCTTCCCTTGCATCATAAAATCTTATCCTTAGTACTTTACTTTGTTCAAAGCAGATGCAAGTTTTAAAATGAAACAAGTTGAGATAAACTTTCATAATACAGTTTATGTTTAACAGAGTCCTAATTGGAGCACCAGACCTGTTAGAGGTCAGACTAAAAGTACTGAATCAAAATAAGCCTGGGTTTTTGTTTTTGTTTTGGTTTTTTAATTATAAGATAAATTTTACAGGCAACATAAATGTTTCTGTAGTTTTTCAAATGTCAGTGAAAATGGTTATTTTTAGACTGAAAACATTACCCTGTTTTTAAGTTTATCTGACTTTCCAAAAATGACTGAAGTACCTGAGTCCTGTCTTGAAGTCATAAATCAGCTTGTAGGTCCCAGTGAGAATCAGAAGTGTTTGCATCCCAAATAATGCAATACTGAATTTATTTCAGGTTTTGACTCTCTCTTGCTTTTTTTTATCAAAACTGTAACAAACAAACAGAACAGAGTTGCAAATAAATTGGATTTTTAAGGTAGTCAGAGAAATGTAATAACAGTGGAAGATGTTAGGTTAGTATTCATTTATTAGCAAAATGTTGGATATAATATAATGTGATGCCTACTTGGGTGATAAGGTTTATCTGTTGAGTACTGCTGTTACGTTCGTACTTTTATTACAGGTATGTCACCAAGATTGTTCAAATATTCACAAAATCCTTGTCTCTGTTATAACCTCACTTTCTCTTCAAAAGCTAGTATCTCCTTTCTCTCCCCTTAAGCAGTTTAATCTGCAGCTTAATGGCTTTATAAAGCAATTTAAGTATTATCCTTTCTTCATGCAACTGTTTGAGAAAGCTAACTTTCCATATCGTGGACATTCAGTGATGTCTTATAGGTTAAATCTGCTCTGTTCACGACTAGTTAGGCTTTATTTTATTATTTATTTTTTTCTCTTCTGAATTCAGACTCTGTGCTTGACCACTGTACCATGATAATTAGCCTTTGTTTACAAGTTGAGGGGACAGCATTAGGCTCTCTGTATTCCACAACCAAGAGGGGCGGGTAGAACAGGAGCTGGCAGTTATTTTGGGCAGAGGGCCGCTTACTGAGTTTTGGCAAGCTATCAAGGGCTGCATGACAGGCAGCCCAGGGCAGATGAATATTAATTTTTTTAATTTTTTAGGGGCCCCCAGGCCGGATAGAATGTCCTGGCGGGCTGCATCTGGCCCCCAGACCACATTTTGCCCTAAGAATGTAGTCTTAGGTACCCAGCTTGTGTTGTGAATCCCAGTTTGGAAGCTGAGTGTCTAAAAGACAGGTATGGCAATGTGCAATGTTGGGTTTAGACCTACCTGACAAATCTTGCAAAACATAAGTAGGGTGTGTGATATTGGACAGGCTTTTTCTAATTATTTGGAAATGGCAGTGTCACCAGTATCTGAATAAGATATTCTGAACATCTTTGTGATCATAGTTAAAATATCTTAAAATAGAAGTAAAAACAATTTTCTAAAATGCTTTTCAACACAGAAAGCATACCAGGTTCTTTGGGTAAATCCAATATATTTTATTAGATCAACTCAAATAGTTGGTCTAATAAATATACATCCCTTTCAACACACAATAAATTTCTGTATATTTCAGATTGATTGCTTTATTTTCTGTTTTAAAGGTTACAGATTGCAACTCGATTGATATCAAAGTATCCTATGAGTCTTCCTACAAATGAACTTCCTCTCTTACTCACTATACTGCACCAGCTACTGCCTCAGCAACGACGAGGGGAACGGACCCCCTATGTGCTCAGGTGCCTTGCAGAAGTTGCTCTCTGTCAGAACCAGAAAAGTGATTTGAAAAGCTCACTGAACTTGGAGCTGCAGAGAGTCTGGACAAAAATTTGGTCTCTTACAGTTCGCAGCATAAGTTTTCAGCAAATTGAAACAGAAAGCTTTGGGTTACTTAGAGCCATAATTCAAGGAAACCTTGTTGTATTAGACAGAGAACTCTGGAAGATGTTTTTGGGATCTGCATGCAAGCCTTCAAGGTAAGGTTGAAGTTAGATGTAATGTCTTGTGTCTCTGATTCAGATCAATCCAGTTGTTTTTCCTCCATGCGCAGAAATGCATTTTTTGTTACTCAGAAGATAGGTCAGGGTGGCACACAGAGACTAACTGATTCAGGAAGGCATGAGCTTTTGTAGGCAACAACCTTTTTTCAGATGCTGCCTGTAAAAATAAATAAATAAATAAAAGCTCACATGTCTCTTAACCAGTTGGTCTCAGAGGTTCCACCCTCTCCTACCTTTTGCCTGACTTCAGACTAACATGGCTACATTTGTTACCACAGCTATATTTTAGTTTTAAAGAGCTGTCTGCATTTGAGCAATAACTTCTTGAAAAGTGCATTTTAACTTGGTTTAAGTTTGAATGTTGAAAAGAAGAAAACAGGACAAACTTCTTAAAAACAAAATCTGGCTAAAATTGATTGATTCTGGATATTTAAAACAAGGTAAAGTACCTGTTCTTATTTCCTTGTAATCTCATTTCAGAGCACTTCAGATCTAGAATAATGAATGTTTAATATTCAGGCTTATAATTATTATTTGTGACATTTAATGCTGCCTAAGCTGCATAAATACAGATTGAGCCTACCTCCCAGTGCTGGCTACTGAATGTAAATCAGATTGCTATTTCCTCAAGTTACCCTGTGTTCTGTTCTGTTCTAGTCCAGCTGCATGTTGTTTGGCTTCAGTGATGACTGCTTGTGTTGTACCAGAAACACTGGAAGCAGGAAAGGTGCAGAATAATTGTCAAGGAAATACAGGTTACCTATTAAAAGAATCAATAATGAAATGGCTGCTATTCTGCCATTTGGAGGAGGTGATGGATGACTGTATGGAACTATCTCCTATACTATGCAGGTAATAAGTTTTGGAGCATAATCTACCCTATGAATAAGATCAAACTATAACACATAAATTCAGGCAGGGAGAAACAAAATATTAGAGTAGTTATGTGTTGCTAATGTTTTGGTACAGTTTATATATCTGTGTTAACTTTCTGCAATGTGTCTCAAACATTTTGGGGGGCATTCAATTAATTTTTTCTTCCCTGAATATAAAAAAAAATTGCTTTATAAATATTAGGAATGAAAATTCTTTGCACATTTTACAGCTAGAATTTTCTGGCTTGATATCTCCATTCTTGCATTGAATAGAATCAAATTAAACTTCAGATAACAAGTAATAATATAATATATAATGGATACTGCTACTCTTCAGAGTAACTGATGGGTTATACCGCAAGTTTCCATTTGTTCAGATAGTAGTCTTGAACAGACATGCATTTTAAGGTGTCTCATTATTTTGAGCTTTAGCTTAAGCTATGATGTTCTTATACATGACCAGGCATTCGTGTTTTCCGTTTCCCATGGAAAAACAGAGAAAACCATGGATTTCCAAGTTTAATTGGAGAAAATGCGGATTTTCCCTTTTAGCAGGGAAACCTGCAGATTTCCCCCTTTTGCAAAGAGTTCCAGCCCTCAAGAGCTGTTTGCAAAAGGGGCGGGAAAGCCCCAGCCCTGCCCAGAGGGGGAGGGAGAGAGAGGGGAAGGGCAGGACCTGACACTTTCACTTACTGGAGGCTGCCTCAGGAGGATCAGTCTTCTCCATTCCTGGAGGTAGGTGAGGCTTGGAGGTTGCGGGGCAGGGCTAAGAGGGAAGCTGGCTGGGGCCTGAGGGAGCGAGGATGTGTCAAGGGAAGACATGGAGTGCTTGCCGGCCAGCGGGCTCTCCTGGTGGGACTTGCCCCTCCCTCAGCCTGGGGAAGCTGGGGGGAACAGAGTGTGCCCGAGGGCATGTAGGCAGAGGGGCCGGGGGCATTGCCTGCCCCCCACCTCAGCTCATTCTGTGCCCGCTCTCAGGAGCAGGATGGGAGGGGGCGAGGGCAGCAGTGCCCCTCTGTGGGCCACATATGCATCGCCTGTCCAGGGGGAAGGGAGAGCTCGCACATGGCCGCTGCCACCGCTGCTATACCTTGCACCACTTGCCTGCAGTTGGTGGCGGAAAAGCTGCATGGGATGCGGGTTGCAGTGGTGTGGCAGCGGCTACCACATGTGAGCCCCCCCAGCTGAGCAGGCATGTGAGGCCCTCATAGGTGCACTGCTGCCCTCACCGCTGCTCTGCGCAGGCAGCGTAGGGCATGGTGGCGGCAGTGCAGTGGTGCTGGTGGCTGCTGCCACTTATGAACAGAGGTGTAGTGTGGGGACAGCTGTTGGCAACACTGCGATGGCGGCCGCCAGCGGCAGTGGCCACAGCAGTGTGGTGGCAGTGGCAGCCACTGCGTGCCAGTACCACTGCATTGCCACCACCACACCCTGTACCGCTTGCCTGGAGCAGGGCCAGGGGAGTGTATGTAGCGGTGCCCCTCTGCGAGCTGCACATGCCTACCTGGCCAGAGGGGAGCGGGGACTTGCACGCAGCGGCAGCTGTGTGGTGGTGGTGGTGGCTGCTGCATGCATCCTCCCTTTTCCCCCGGCCAGGCAGTATGTGTGAGGTCCACAGAGGGGCACTGTTGCCCTCACCTCTCCTGGCCCTGCTCCTGGGAGTGGGCATAGAGTGGGCTGAGGTGGGGGATGGGGGGGCACCATCGTGTGTCCCATGGAGCCAGCAGTGCCCCTTGCTCTTCCACTGCCATGGCCCAGGTAGCGCTCTGTTCCCCCCTACACACGTTTGCCCTTCTGGGCTGAGGGAGGGGAAGGTGTTGGGGAGAGCCCCACCAGGAGTGTGCGCCAGCTGGTAGGCATGCCATGTCTTCCCCTAACACATCCTCACTCCCTCAGCCCCCAGCCAGCTTCCTCCACAGCAGTGGTGGTTGCGTGGTGGTGGCTGCCACGTGCGAGTGTTCCCCCTCACTGACCAGGCGGCACATGGTGTGGCCTGCAGAGGAGCACCATTGCTCTTGCCCCACTACTTCTGGGAACGAGCACAGAGATGCACTCCTCCCTCATTCTCAATCTGCACCCCCCAACCCCTTTCTTC
>NW_017728906.1:174454210-174474366 GCF_001723895.1 Crocodylus porosus | reverse complement strand
GGGCTGGGGGGCTGTTTGCAGGGAGTGAGGGGCACAAGAAGGGATGGGGGCCAGGGGCTTTAATTTTTATCATGGATTTTGTTTTTTTTATCAGAAAATTTTTTTTTTTTTTTTTTTTTTTATCGGGGAAAACCGGGGTGACGTAAGTACGCTATCTGGTTATATAGCATCTTTTTATCTGAGGAATACAAAATACTGTAAAATTTATTAAAACTGGTAGCATATCTGAATAAACCAAGACAGGTGGTAACTTCCCTAAGGTCATATAGACCAACACAAAACTGTTGGTTCAGAGGTGAAATCTTTTATTAGACCAACTACTTTTTAGTTGGTCTAATAAAAGATTTCACCTCTAAACCAAGAGTTCTGTGTTTCTTTTTCTCAGACCAGTATGGCTACAAAATAGATCCCTAAGGTCATATACTAAGTCTTATATTAAATATATGCAGAATTCAGAATGCACTTAGCCCTGTGCTCTAATGTACAATAATAAAGTTAGATATGAAGCTAGGAGTTCTGATTAGCAAAGTGTAGCAGTGTTTCTCACATAAATTTTGCCTCTGCTTGAAAGCAACCCTAAATTTTCTTGTCTTTACAGTGATTTCCCTCATTTAGTGCTGCAGAAAATTCTTGTGAGCCTTACTATGAAGAACTGTAGAGCTGCAATGACTTTTTTTCAAAATGTTACGAAATGGTATGTTTAATATTTGTCATAAATAGATAGTAATGATGCTTAGTAGCAGTATTTGTAGGGGGGGAACTCCATGTTTTTTCTGAGCTACTCATTCTCAGGTTGGGCCACTTCACTGTTAAGATTTTCCTTGCAGTATCTCTGATGGAAGACTCCATTCCTGATGACTGTCATGTCAGTCTGGAGATCCAGGCCCTGTCTAGGGACAGACATTGCACATAAACTGGTTTAAGTGATCAGAAACTGGTTTAAACCTGTAACAGAACAGATGTTCAGTGCACATAAACCAGTTCAGAAATGGCTAAAACCAGTTTGAGAGAAACCTGGTTGAATGTAGAACCAGACTTAACTGATTTGTGTCAAACTGGTTTATGCAATGTCTGTCCAGAACCCTGCTGGTTTAAGATAAACCAGACTCCCCCAGGATCCTGGCCTGCTCTCTGGGGTTGGTGGAGCTCTCTGCTTCACAGCAAAGCTGGCCCCTCCCCTCTGCTCCCTGGCTGGATCCCCGCAGAGACTGCAGACATATGCCTGGCTTCCCTCTGCCCCCACCTTCCCTCCCCACTCCTTGCTAAGCAGGAAGTGCCTGGTTCCCTCTGCCTTACACAGACACCTCTCAGCATTAGCTAGCAGACCACATGCTGGCTACAGTCTATGCTGTGGCAGATGGGACAAGGGCAAAATCAATAGGTAGCTGGTAATATCCTAGTGTTTATCAGCTCAAGAAAACAACACAGAGTTAGGGGTGATTAACACTATGTTATCAATTCCCTGCTGGGCTGGTCAGAACGAGGGAACCCCTCCCTAATCAGTGGCCCGCAGTCTTTAAGTAAGTTTATCCTTTAGATTTGGAGACTGCTAATCAACTTTTGTGCTAGTCAGTGTAGGCAGTCCTTTAGGGTAACTGGTTTTGACAACTTCAGATGATTTTAAATGATTTCCTCCATGGATCCACACTGTTCTTTCTTCTTTCCTTTGTATCTGTAGTCAAATAGATCCATGATTTTTGAGGAAGGGGCACCCAGGGTGCTCAGCCTCCAGCCTGCGGGTTAGATACAGCCCACAGAACAAAGTCATGTAGCCCACAGTGGACCTCATGAGGTCTAAAAAATTGGCTGCCGAGGAGTGTTGGCAATATTAATTGCTGCTTCCCTAGATTTCCAGGCTCAGGGAGAACCCTGTTGGTCAATTGTGTGGACCAATGTGCCAGATCAGGTGTAAGACAGGATCTGGGCAGCTCAGGACCTGCCAACACAGACTGGCCCCATGCCATTCATTCAGCCCACAGTCCTGAAAGGTTGAGCACCACTGAGCACCACTTTTCCAGTTGCCTCCCTTTTTATACCCACCACTAGAATAGAGTATGTGAAGATTTAAATGACATTCAAAAGTAGTAAATGACAAACAGAACCTTGCTGAATACTGTTTTCTGGGATGTTCCAATTTCACACGCTACAGTTTGTTCACACATTTTGCTTACAGTGCAGAGTCATCCAGGAAATAATCTCAGACTCAGGTTAAATGGCAATATTCAATATTTCAAATTTTTAGACCTCCTGAGTAGCACCGTGGGCTACATGACATTGTTGTGGGCCTGGATCTGGCCCATAGACTGGAGGCTGAGCACCCTAGGTGCTCTTTCCTCAAAAATCATGGATCTATTGTAAGACTACAGATTCTGCTTATGAACAGTGTGAAAGTTTAGCCATTGATTGGAAGCATGAAAAACTATTTTGTTTTATTCCTATGCATGTTGCTTGTATTTAAGCAGTGGTTTCAAAGGCTGCAGATAGTGTCATAGTAAGCATAACTTTTTTTTTTTTTTTTTAAGTGTTCAACATACAAAAGGAGAAGTTGGGTTTTCAGAAGTTGAAGAGCTATATCTGCAAACAACTTTTGATGACATGTCCATTTTCACCAGCCCTACAGTGAATGCTGCAGATAAAAACTTGCCCAATTTAAGACTCACTGTCAACCAAGACCTTAGAGAAACACTGGAGCGCTATCTTTTAGTGGTATCAGAACAGCTTTCAAATATCTGTTCTTCTGAGGTGAGTTAGAAATGAGCGTTGAAGTCCCACATCTTTGTACTGCTGATACCTGTATTTTCAGGTTACTTCAGCAGTTTTCTTTTTAAAATTGAATGGCAAACAATTTTTGATGGCTGTTACTAGCACCTCTGTGCTAGTGTGAAGTATTTCCCTATGATATAGTCCATAATACATTTAGTTCTCCAGAAAAGTTACGTGGAAATTGTTATATAATACAAAATATGGAGATATGAACATTACTGATTAAACTATTTTTTCCTTATAGTTTTCATCCTCCTTAATCAGTCATTTTTAAAGTACCTATTTACATTGTAAAGTGAGATCCTGACCTCATTTTGTTGATGACAGAATTCTCATTAATATCAGTGTAGTCAAGATTCACCCAAGTGTTGTACAATATGTTGTATAGGGGGAAAAAGGGTTTTGAACTTTTCCATTCCTTCAACAAGGTGGGACTGGTAGTATCATATTAGTATTCCTCTAGGAGCTTGCTGCTAAGCTTTGGAAAATAGAGGGAGACAGTAGTGTTAACCAGAGATTAGAGGAAAGGGCTGAGACTCCTGAGTTATAAGTTTTATTCCTGGTTCTGCTAGTGAACTTTGGAAAACAACATGGTTACCATGCCCCTCCAAGTTTAGGTGTCAGATAAAAAGACTTACCTATTTTATAAAAAAGCCCCTCTATTAACTCCTATAGAGTGCTTGAAGGTCTTTTATTGAAACATTGTATTTTAGAAGTACAGTATTCATTTTAAGTTTTTATATAATTAAAAAGAATTCAAGAATGCTGTGTGCTACTGAAATACATTTTAATGTAAAATTTATTTGTACGTAATTTATTTCAAGCTTACTACTGCAGAACACCTTGTCCGAGGTGTCAGTCTCTTGACTGGTGTTCTTGGCTGCTATTGCCACATTGGCACAATAACTGAAGAGGATGCCTGTAAGTCGGATTTATTTCAGAAAGCTAAAGTAAGTAGCAACTTTTAACTGTAAAATGATTAATATAATTATAAGGAGAAAAACTTTATATATTTTCAGCTCACAAAAAAATTGGTTCCACTGACTTCTACTTCTAACGAATCACTGTAGTGGTAGACTTCAATATGTACCAAATATACTATGAGGGGCTAGGTTTTATGCTTTTACTAAAACAAATTTTCTGAAATTAAACAGATAACACTAACATTGTTTCAGTGCACCAATAGGCCTTCTCTTATTTGAAGTTGAAGATATTCTAAACGTGTATCATGTCTCTTCATCGTTTTTTAGAAAGTTGTGAGAAATCTAAACTATCAGGAACCAGAGGGAGAAGGAGTAGCAGGATAGTGGAACACTTAACACCTAGGTTTTTCAGATTCTTGTTGCTAAAGAATGAAAGTCACAAAACATATTCTTGATATATTTAGTTACCTGGCGATCCAGTTTTCGTTCTAATAGATACATACACAGATTAAGCCACAGTCACAAACAAAATTATTTAAAACTTTTGTCCAAAGCCTGAGCAAAGGTCAAGGACTTACTTAATGAATATGGAGACTGAAGGTCTTTACCACTAGTTGTGGATCAGCATTCAAGTACAATATCATGTCATTGGTTCTTTGGATAAATCTGGTATCTTTTATTACACCAGCTCAAACAGTTGGAAAAATTCTTCTTAGCAAGCTTTTGGGTATAAATACCCTTCGTCAGGCTAAGGAAGCATCACAAAGGGTATTTGTACCCAAAAGCTGGCTAAAAAGTATTTTTCCAACTATTTGAGCTGGTCTAATAAAAGATACTAGATTTACCCAAAGAACCGTGTCTGCTTGTGTCCTTTGACCAACACAGCTACAGCGTACACCACTATATTATGTCATTGTCTTTTTCTTCTATGACTACAGAATTCGAGTTTCGGTCTGGTCTATGTGGTCAGTTTGACATTTTGGAAACAACTCTTATGTAACAATAAAAGACGAAAGAAACTGTCGCGGGGCACTCCCGTGCCCCACTCCTAAGGAGGCTCAACCCCAGGAGGGGGAGAGGTGTAGCAGAGCACTAGGGTGTTTGCTACTAAGAAGGGCTGCTGCCATTCAGCTGGGCAGCCCCAGGTGCCAGTTGCCATAACAACTAAGCAGGTCAGGTGGCCAGAAGGGGGCAGGGCCAGGCCCTTATAAACAGCTAGGCCAAAGCCTAGCTAGCAGTTCCCTTCTGGCAGCCGCAGGAGCAGGAGCTCTGTGGCTGAGCTGAGTGGCCAGAGGTGGTAATTGCAGCCTTACCTTGCTGACCGGCCTCAGTGATGCTAGGGAGGAGTAAACCCTGAAGAGAGGTAGGGTTGGGAGTCCTAGAGGGGGCTCGGAGTTTACATTACAAGCAGGGAGGCTCTGTGGTGTTTGCGTTATAGCCAGTTGGCTCGGCTTGTGTTATAGTTACACCGGAGGACCGGGTGAGGCTGTAGGAGTGTGAGGAGGCCTCACGGGAGCTCCCCAGCAGCTTGGGGGTTCCCGGTGCCCAGCAGGGGCACAGCGCCAGTGGGGCACAACTGTTTGCGCCGGAGTGGCGCGGTATACGGGGTTTGGACCCCAGCCCATGAGGGTGGCAGTTTGCCCAGTGGGGCAAATGACCCAAGAAAGGGTCAAGGGGCCAGACATGGCTACGGCCACCTGAGCCCCAAGCGCGGGAAACGCATGGCGCAAGAGGCGCGGTATAGGCCCCAGAGTGGGCTAGGCCCTAGAGTGGGCGAAGCGTGAGGAGCGCGGTATAGGCCCCAGAGTGGGTGAGGCCCCAGAGTGGGCGGCAGGCGTGGTGAGTGCAGCCACAGACCCCGAGAGGTGCGGTGAGCGCGGCCAAAGACCCTGAGAGGGGCGAGAGAGGCCCCAGAGTGGGCGAGGAGGCACGCATTGGCCCATAAGGCTGGGGTGAGCGTACCCCACTTTGGAACGGAGGTGATACCAGCAACGTGTCGTAGGTGTAAGTAGGCAGCCTCCCATAGTGAACCTCAACATCAAAGATGTGGCGGGCGAGTAGAGGGTGCTGGACCACCTTAACTAGACACGGCAGGGGGGCGCTAGCGGGATCACGGTCCGTGCCCCCCACTCCGTGACAGAAACCTTTCATCAAAAAAATCCAGTAACTTAAATCCTGAATACTGGGACTTAAACATGTATTAGAACCACATGTCCTTATGTCCACACATGCATGCAATTATGTAAAAGCAATATATGATTGAGGAATTTCTACTACACTGGTTTTGTATTTTTTTTTAATAGACCCTCATGCATTATGTTGGAGAAAGCATTTTTCAGTCTAAAAATAAATTAAATGAAGATCCAAAGATTAATTCATTGAGGAATTTGATAACGCAATGTTCCAACTGCTTATGTAACTGTACCAAGGTAGGGTATCTAAATTAGTTGTTCTGGATGTATTTTATTCTATAATGTAATGTGTAACCTAATTGTAACTTTTAAAAAGCAATCATAATGTATTTTTAAAGTTCTAAGATCTATTTATGTCATACACATTTACTGATATAGATTTTCTGTAGAAGCTTTTAGAAATCTAAAGTTGCATGGTTAAATCAAGATATGCCAATTATATACATGCACATAATTTTCAGTCTACTTCCTTGTGTGTATGTGCTAACACACACACACAGTCTTAATACACAACTGTATGCTGTTTCTCAAAATCAATACAATATACTTTTTTCCTATAACCTTAAATACGTACTTGCATTACAAGTTTTTTTACACTTACATATATTTCATTATTTTAATAGTTTGGATTTACTTTTCTAACTGTTTTTTCCTGCAAGTTCTCTGGTCTTTAAGCCATGCATTTTGTACTCTGTTCTCTTATCAGCCAGCAGCATTTCTTTCTTAGGTAAAGTTTAAAAAACTGAGCAAGTGGTTATGAATTTAACTAACTCAAGTGATATGTACATGTTAGGGCCCTGACAGACGCTGGCTTTATGTAATACGCAACATGACACATTCAACCAGTTTGTGACACCATAAAATAGAAAACCAGCCACAAAGATGTTCCATTTTACATGCCTTCCATTGTATGCAGAACATCTTTGTGGTTAGTTTTCCATTTTATGGTGTCACAAACTGGTTGAATGTGTCATGTTGTATATTAAGTAAATATAACGTCTGTTGACAATAAGCATATTGTTAGCATGTGGGGGGACTGCCCCAAGTCTAGAACTGGGTGGGTAGCTTTGGGGCTGTCCATGACCTGGCAGGTTTGTTCTCTTGCCCTGCTGCCCCTGCACATGCAGGTCGCGCAATTTTGGCAGGTTGCACAATTTTGGTATAGGTCATACAAGTCTTCAGAACCAACTCCCATGAGCCTTAGCAAGCATTTAGTTTTGCTCCATACTTAATTTAGACTAGGAGTACATTTTACTAGATATTTCTAATGGTTATGACTAATAGACTGTCTGAAGTATATAGACTATGATACAGCATCCCAAGTTATTACAGCAGGGATGGGCAATTACTGTGGGTAGAGGGCCACTTACTAAGTTTTGGCAAGCCATCGAGGGCCACATGACAGGCAGACCAGGGCAGATTAATATTAATTTTCTACATTTTTTAGGGGCCCCATGGGCCAGATAGAATGGCCTGAGGGCCGCATTTTGCCCACCCTTGTATTACAGCCATTTTTTAAAGTATAGAAAAGTTGGATGGTGTATTATTTGTGACGTGATGTCAGCTGGTACAAATTGGAAAAGTACCAAATTAAAAACCCTGAAGACAATGCAGTGGAAAGAAATTCTGTCTTTAGACTATCATCAACCATTATTTAAGACTTACGGTCAGGTTATTGAATAAATAAACTATGCTGCTGTGATTCAGCTGAGAATCTTGCCTAAAGTGTTCATGAAATCAGATCATAGTATTGTGTCACTAGAGAGAAGAGTATGACTGAGCATTGAATCTTAGGATGGAAACATGTCACTTTACATCGCCTTTGTGTTGCCATAAGAATTTTTATGGCAGCAAAAGGCAAAGAAGGCTTATGTCCATGTGCCTTATTATACTACAAATGCCCCATATTGTGGTTGGGACAAAGGTGGTATGAATTTGCTGCTACTTAGTGGTGGCCTTGTATTTTCTTTGTGATAGGAGAGCCTGGACAGCCCAGAGCTGCCTACATGCTTCAGCTACCCTGAGCAGGTGTTTTAGGAGTATAAGGAGCCCCAGTACTGCACACCTCAGAAATTCCCACGCAAAATTGGCTCCTCCAGCCCCAGAAGGTCCTTCCCAGCTTTTCTTTCTTACAGATATTCATTCAGGGGAATCCAAGGACATTTCTTTATAAATGGGAAAAATGGGGTTTCCCACTTGCACAGACTTGTTGTTCGATTCTCTGGGACGTGTCTGTAAGCAAGAAAGCTGGAGTTTCCCTGCTTATAGAGACACATCTCCCAGAGAGCTGTATTTTTATTAATCTCTGTTTCGTGTATTCACAGGATCGGATAAATCCAGTTCTTTGCTAAGAACAAATAACATAGTGCATGCTATGATAACTGGCCCTTTGTTTTATCACATTTTGTTTTTGACAGAGCAGTCCAAGTAAGGTCTTATCTGGCTTATTCCAGTGTTTGTTAACATCAAAGCTGATGAATGATCTTGTAGATATTTGCGAACATCTAGTAAGTATATTTCTCAGTATTTCTAAGTGTTACATTTGGTAAGAGGCTCATTTATACAGCATATGTAACTTGGAGGCAAAACAAATGAGATTTCTATTTCTGCAAAGAAATAGGCATTAAAATATATAAAATTTTAAGAATATTTAAACTCAAAATGTTTGTTAATGTATGTTTGTAAACTGGGAGAGGAAGACAATACTGTATCATAGTGCTTGGAAAATAAGTATTCACAAAAGAAAAAACTTTTGTAGTAAGATTGGTGCTCCTGCTACTGGTAGAGAAAGCAGGCTGCAGGTGAGGCAGAGGGCAATCAAGGGAGCCACATGACTCAAGGGGCTGGGCTTGCAAAATAGAAGACCAGGACTTGACCTGGGTTGTCAGTCTAGTCCTGCAGGCCATGGAGGGGAAGAGCTTCTGAGCTGGCAGCAGGGGGAGCCTCTGATAAAGCATCCCAACCACTTGAGGTAAGACAGCCTTAGGGGAAACACCAGTGGTTTAGGGATTGAGTCTTTAGGGGTTGTAGAGGTCTCAATTGGCCTAGGAGCAGGGCCAGGACTCAAGGGATAGGGGGAAAGGCCAAGGGGCAGGGCCACAGCCGCAGTGATGAGATCAGGCAGGGTTGTGGACTCGTAGCCCATGAGGGGCAAGAACCAGGGTCAGGTCAGGGATCCATGGGCCAGGGGCCCACAGCCCAGGAGAAAGAGTCTATCAGAGGTAATGAGGCCAGATCCCAGGAATGGCAGAGGACAGAGCCCTGGGCCCTGGAGGGGCCAGGAAAGGTTGGGGATGCAGTTAAAGATGCCTGAGTCCAGGTGGAGCAGAGAATGTAGACCTAAGCCCAAGAGAGGTTAAGATTGTTCGAGGTTCAGGAGGGGCTAGAACAGTTGGAGGCCCCAACAGTGGCAGTGACTGTTCCATGTTTAGAGGCCTGCATTGACTGGAGTTGTCTGTGGGGCTGAAGGCCTATGAATGAGAGAGTGACTGGATTGGACAATGGGACTTCATGCCCAATGATTGATAATATCTGTAAAGTTTGGGCATGGTTATAAAGAGAAAATGAGGAGGCTAGTTAATTAGCCCTTAAGGTGATGAACAGTGATACCTGCATTCATGAATATGAGATCTTGCTTGGGGAGCCTTGGGGCAGCCTCCCTTTTTTCTGAAAGCATAATTACATCAAGCCATGGCAGGAAAGTTGAAGGGGAGATCACCCTAAGAAAGTGAAAGTGACAAGGCCTTAGGGGAGCTCCAGGTGTGTTATGACCACTCCTGGGGCAGGAGGCTGTTAAAAGTTCCTGTAAACTTTTATATCTCTGTGTTGTGCTCACTGGCAAAGTAACAGAATATGGCATCATTACATTTAGCGAAAACTTTGAAACTCCATTTTTTTTCATCCCAACCACTGCACCTTGGGAAGTAGTTCTACGTAAGTCATATGTTTGCTATGGGTGCACTGATAAAGATTTTTTTTGGTCAATACCAGCGGACAATTTTTAACCAACCATATCAGCTGGTGCTGATCTGATTGCCGATACGCGGTTTTCTTTTTATCAGTGCCTATATGATATGCATCAGTGTGTTGGTGCACCTCTAATGTTTGCTATTTTATATAGAGAGAACCTAACAATGTCATTACTGTAAACTTACTACGAACCCTGAGTCTTACTTTGCCCCTAACTAAGTTTTCCCTTTTACTGCACATATATTGTTTCTCTGGCTCTATATAACACCTTAGTTCACACTCTTAGTTCACAGTCCTTTTCCATCCCTCCAGGCAGGCTGTTTGCACTGACATGGAGGCTTTTCTCTGATATTTAGCTCAGCCTGCATCTGCTTCTTTCTTAGATCTAAGGAAGGGCATGTGATGCCTGAAAGCTTGTCCAACAGCTTTCTCAACTATACACTTGTCCCAGTGAAAGATATTTCAAAAGTCCTCACCACTGTGAACTTGTCAGTCAGTTGGTCAACTAGTAATTATCATGTTCTGTAGTGAGGCCTTTTCTTTTCTTCCTCCAGTTTCTTTAGAACCAAAAATCAAATAGAATGAGAAGCCCACCTTAAAATATCACAGTACTGTTTAAGGAGTCTGTTAAGAATCGGGACCCCACTGCATGCAAACAATACAGAGCAGTTCCTGCTCCAGATTCCTCACCAGACAGCTTTATGACGAGATGAGATGGGTAGATGAAACAAGTGTGACAGTGTGAGGACAGTAACAGCAAAATAAAAATGTTTTGTATAGTACACTTGTATTAATTTAAAGAAACGATAACAACCACGGAAAGGTATTATGTGCCCCAACCCTGAGTAGATTTTGCTCCAAATTTTGTCCCTCCTCACCCTTTTTACTACATTGGTTTCTTTTACTGTTCTGATGCCTACATGCTGCCTTGCACCACCCTACATACAGTTTAAAAAAGAATATGATGCTTTTGTCAGATGTCTTTTAATGGAAAACCCAGTGAAACTGGAGAAGCAGAACTAATGGAAGATGATCTTGAGGAGAGTACAATGGAAATAGAGAACCAAGTAACCGTAGACTTATTCACTGACCACCGTACAGCTGCCATGAGTGAGACTAATGAAGCTGCTGAAGTACAAAACATAACTGGTAAGCCACATTTTTTTCCATGCACAGAATTGTTTTGCAAAAATTTAGAGTAAATGTTTTTTCAGTTTTATGGTATCTCAACATCAGATACTACATGGAACCATTCAGTTATATAATGGGATTGCTGTTAAGACAATTATCCCCTAATGTAATAATTCTTAGCTCTTTGTAAGTGTTATACAAGCATTAACATATACATTCCTATAGCTATCTTAGCAAGGAAGAAACAATTATCCTTATTTTATTAGTGTTAAAACGGAAGCAAAGAATTTAATTGGCTTTTCAAGGTTAAGCACTGAGTCTGACAGAATTGGGTGTAGAAATCAGGGCTCCAGATTCCCAGTCTAGCACTCTGTTCACTTGACCACAACTCCTTTTATACCTAATACCAAGATATGTTTTTGGGCCTAAAAGTTGGTTCTATTTTACCTTTGCCTCTTCCCATGAATAGCAAATCTATCACCTCTCTGATGAAATCAGCTTTTTTCCTGTCTGGCCTAGTAGAAACCAGAGAGAGGGCTCCTTCTTATCCAGGTCTCTGGCTCTAACTCCTTTCAAGGTGTTTTGGAAGTAGCAGTGGTGATGTTGTTTTGCTGTGAGATCAAATTTAAATTCCTTAATGAAGTTGATGACCATTTTATGCCTTACTCAGTACTGTGAATTTTGTATTTTCAGTACAGCTATGAACTTCATTCAGTCCACATTTTTTCAGTGGCAATCTTTGAAAAGCAATCTCCAGACCTGAACAAATAATAATAATAAAGTTTGGGCCGGAGGGTGTTGGGAACAGCAGCTCTGCATCTGCATATTAAACTGTTTTATTTAGGTGACAGTTGAATTTTGTTCCAGGTCCATTGCTATTCTGACCACCACATGCTTTGTTGGGTTGCCTTTGTAAAATGTGTGAAGTGATTTGGGGTTTTGACCAAATTCTGGGTAAGGATATTCACGTTGCAAAAACCACACTGCAGATTTTTCTGTTGACACCTTTGTGCTACACTTGGTGAAGAGGCTGGGGATATGTATGGGAAATAGAGATATTATGAGAAGTAAGCACATAATGAATTAGCCTTTCTAAGAAGGGGGTCAACTCTAAAACAGATGGGGGGAAGCTTGAGCTACTGATGTCTATACCTCTTCTGCACAGCAGTAGACTTCAAAGCTGTCAGTCTGAAGTGCTTAAATTAGCTGTATGCATGTGCCTAACCCTCTTATTATATATTTGATTGTTTTAAAAGATTCATTTTTCATACTTAATAAGAAAATGTTATTTCTAGGTGCCATGAGCCCATTAGCCGAAGAACATTTGACGAAACAAGATAATCTACTTCTTGAAATTCTGAGGTTCCTGTGTATTTGTGTAACTACATCCCAAATTCATACAGTTAGCTTTAGAGCTTCTGACATACGGAGGAAGCTGTTAATGCTTATTGAAAAAAGTACATTCGATGCAAGTAAATCACTGCATCTACATGTGGTAAGTGATTAATGACACTTCCTTCTTGATTCAGTAGAAACCTCTCAGTACACATATTCTGACTTCTAAAGTTGCATGTGCCCTTGTTTGCCACATTTTTAGCACCAGTCCACTAAGGAATATCTATAGTAGCTGCTTTTAAAAAATTAAAAGGTCATTAAAACTAGCATAAGATTCCTCAGGAATCAGTGTGTTGAGGCCATATAGTATCCTTCATTCAGTCCTTAGCCACTAATGGCTTGGGGGTTATATAATCCTCTTCTCTGGACCAGAGGTGAAAGCTCTATTTTTACGCCTTGGGACAGTGCATTTGGATAACAAAATATAAAATTTAACTACTTTTATAACTGTATATCATAGTAATTTTTGTGAAGAACACAAATATCAAATATCTGACATAAGTATATTAGTGTATGACTTCTCATAACACTGATTGAAAATGATTTTTATTTTGTGGCTTAATTTAGAAATATGGCTGATACAATATTTTCTTATATCTTAGTACTTGGTCCTTTTGAAGGAACTCCCAGTTGAAGAAAACATGTTGCCAGAAGAAGACGTTGTTATGCTTCTCAAGCCTCTTTCGTAAGAAGTATACAAGAAAACTCATTTTTGTATAGCTGCTTTTTTTCTGCTGTTTGGTTTCTCAAATGCTGTCTCTTCTTGTTTACAGTGATGTGTGCTCCATGTATCGACGAGATCAAGAAGTGTGTAAAGCAGTTCTAAGTAATTTACTCCCAATAGCAGTGGGGTTGGGCCAAGCCAGTGCAAATGCTGAAGAAACAGGAGATGCCCAAGGACAATTTTTAACAGTTGTTGGAGCATTTTGGTATGTATTAGCTATTTAAAGTAACAGCCTATATTGGCCATAAACTTTTTAGCCTGGTAGCTTAAACAAAGGATGTGATGCTGTTGTGGCCCTAACTACAAGCATCTAGTTCGTATACTTCTCCCACATGGGAACTGTTCACGGTCTCTGTTTTATATCAGTGCTAATCCTATATTAATCCTAAACTGTGCCCCCTAATCATTAAGGCTATAAATAAATATTCCGTTTCTCCTTGGAGAAAGGCCTTTCTTGGGACCCTATAGATGTACAAGTCCAGTGTCCCACTCTAAGTATTACTGAAATACCCTAGATAAAATGGGCTAACAGTTTTTCCCAGGACAATGCTTTATCAATCTGTAAACTAATCCTGGGTAGTTCAGTTTATTTGCCATTTATTCCAGAGACAAGCCAGTCAGAGGGGGCAGCAATGTAGCTTGGAAGGCCACAAGTGTAAAGGGCTGTGTTGCTCTTCTTTTATTTCAGGTTCTGACTCAGATCAGTCAGGACCCCCTCAAATGAGACCACTACTGCCTCAGTGGTCATTTAAAGCAGGGGTCTGCTGGTAAAGCCATGGTTTTACTGACGTTCAATGACGGTGGGCTCTCCCTGTCCTGCACCACAGTTGGGCAGCAGGGGCTCAGGCAGAGGGAGTCATTCTGAAGCTAGCTGATTATCAGGGAGAAGTGGTGGTGGCTGGGTTAGTACCCTCCCACCTACAACCCGAGCTGGGTCATTCTGGGCCCCTCCTTGGAAAAACATAGTAGATCCCTGGTCAGGGGCAGGCACTGGTCAGCTGGGGCAGGGCGCAGGGCAGAGCCACGAGCAGCTTATCTGGAGGGTGCAGGGAGTGATGGTTCCAACTGTGCACACCCCAGGAGGGCATGGGGGGGGAGCGTGTGCCCTCGGATCTGCATGTGGGGTGAGGGGGGTGTGGGTGGGCTGGGACCAGGGCTGCTCTGGCCTGTTCCCAGCAGGGGCTGGGCTGGGCTGGGCTCTGCTTGGGGTGGATGGTGGTGGCACTGGGAGGGGGCTACAGAAGGGGCTGCAGCCACCCCAGAATTCACTGTAGCCCCTGCCCCCTCACCCTCATTGGCAGCCCAGCCCAATAGCCCTGCCAGGAACAGCCTGGCCCTGGCCCCAGCCCACCACGTCCTGCATGCAGATCTAGGGACACATGTCCCCCTATGTCCTCCTGGGGTGCACATAGCAGTGGGAGCTGCCACCCCACGCAACTCAGTCCCTTGCCCCTGGCTAGGCAGCCTCTGCCCCATCTCCACTGCCTCCCCCCACAACAAACTTATCAGCCAGACCGGCCTGTGTTTCTGGCTGCACTGCAGCTGCAAGCACACGTGGAGTTTTGCGTACCCCCCCATGACCCTTTTAAGTACCCCTAGGGGTACATGTACCCTTGGTTGACAACCACTGACTTAAGGAATGAATTATAAAGAGCAGTTATGTTTTTTAGATTATTTTCCAATATTTAAATTAATAATGGTTTTTATATACAGTATAACCTCATAAATCCAGATGCCAAAAATCCAGTATTATCAAAAATCCAGCACTTCCTCCCACCCTCCTGGATGCAGAGGGGAAAGCTTGCATGTGGTGGCTGCCATCCACCACCCTGCATCGCCACTTTGCGTGCGGCTGCTACTCTGGGACCACTCGCCACTGCTTCCTCCCCACACCCCTTTCTGTGACCGGCCACTGCTCCAGTTTCAAAAATCCATCATTTTCAAATTTCTGGCAAGTGCTCGGTCCCAAGCACACCAGATTTATGAGGTTATACTGTATTTCAATATTTTTTGTTTCAGGCACTTGACAAAAGAAGGGAGATGTACAGCTCCAGTAAGGGTGGCTCTACTGAAATGCATGAAAGCCCTACTTGAGGTGAACTATATACTTTTTGATCTGATATTAGACCTGGAAGTGTAATAATAAATGTTTGCTTGAAAATAGTACCTAAAGAGTTGTTGCTTACCTCAGAAATATCAAGTATTTGTTTCAGTGTAGGTTACAATAGTTTTAATACAAGTATGTTCCTTTTCTTCAGGCTGATCCCTATTCAAAGTGGGCTATACTTCGTGTAAGAAATGAAGATCTTCTGGTGAGTGAAGCTTTCCCACATTTCCTTGCAGATAGTGACCATCAAGTTCGCATGCTTGCTGCAAAGTCAATAACCAGGTGATGACATAAACCATGTTTTTATTGTTTAGATAATTATATATATAGAGATATAGGTATATCTCTATATATATCTTAAGAACAATTAAATTTGGCTGGGATTTTCTTTCCTTGTGTAGCTGCCTTCATTTTCTGAGGTACTTTAATACTAGAGGTTCACTGATGCATCGGCCCGATATCAGATCGGCACTGATTATAAAGAAAATTGATCGTATTGGAAATCGGCCTGATGTGGCCAATAATTTGGCCAATAAATGCCTGTGCGTGCATGCAGCCACAGCACAGCACGTAGGCAGTGAGGAGCACAGCCCGGCAGCTTGGAGAGGATCACAGCCCGGTAGCAAGGAGCACAGCCTGGCAGGGGCTGGGGCAAGCGCCTGCCCAGCTAAGGTAGGGTGGGCACGGGGTGGACCTGTAGCTCGTGTGGGGGCCGGCACGCTGCTGGTCCGGCGCTCATCCAGCATGTCCCACTGCTGCTCCTGTCGCTCGTCCAGGAGCGCATGGGGGTGGAAGGGTGTGCCCCCAAGTCTAGGCTGCACGGGGCCCACGCAGATCCAGGGGCACATGCCACTCCCCATGCCCTTTTGAACAAGTGGCAGAAGCAGTGGTGGGACCCACCAGACGAGCAGCTCCTGCTTAAGCGTTCCTATAAAAAGTGAACTTCCGAGAAACTCTTCCTAAATAGTTGATAAATTTATCCTGATATTATTCCATGAGGCAAATGAGTTGCAAGTGACAGGGAATCAGAATATGTTTCATTTGCATTTGGCTGTCAAGGACTGGGCAGAAATAATCAATTCTACCTTCTTCCTCTAGCAGATGTTTTTATTGCCATCTGCAGGGAGGGAGAGAGGGTTGCTGCAACACAAGCCCTGTGAGGGGAGAAATGGAACTGCAGAAGGCTGCTCTCTTTCTTTCAAAACAAAGGAATCTCATCATTTATCTTGTAAAATATACAATGATTCTGTAGGTTAATTGTTATGCTAAATAACTACCCTTGTTTTTAAGTTTGTTCCAAGATGTGAAGCAGAGAGCTTCATCTGGATTATTGAAACCTCTTCCATTGAAGCTTCAGCAGAAGGCTTTTGAGAATGTATACCTCAGAGTGCAAGAAGGAATGAGAGATCTGGTACTAATTAATATCTAATCACTAGCTATGGGTAAATAAGGGCCATATGAGTAAATACTCATTAATGCCAATGTGTTGAGTTTCTAAAGAAATAGTCATTCCTTAAGGTCTCCGTGTGCTCTGAGTTAATGAATCAGGTAGCAAAAAAAAAAATTCTTATGCACCTCCCCAGTTGTTCTCTTGGCCATGCTATAATGTTTAACCTAATGCTGCTATTTTCCATGCTGTTCTTCCTATGAATACTTGCTAGTATAGTTATCTAGGTTTACTACTTAAGGGCTGAACAATGAGGCCCCATTGTGCCAAGCAGTTTATAAACACAAGGCATATCTACAAGAGCACTTTACTGCACAGTAAACTAATTTGTTGCCCAGTATAGTGCCACTGTCTGCACATGCGTGGTAATTAGTCTGATGTAAACTAATTTAGTGTGCCATCAGATAGTGCCATCAGACACAAGTACTATCTGATGGTGGAGTAAATTACTACTCTTATGTGCACATGTCGATGGTGATGTTGGGATTAGTTTACTCTAGCTCAAATTGTGCTAGAGATTATTCAGTTGCATTAATTGCATGTGTAAATGCGCCCACACAGTACTAGGTAGTCCCTGTCCCAATGAATTTGTAGTCTAAATATTTGCATGCATGTTAATGCCCATGCATTAGACTCGTATATGGGGTATTTTAAAGCTTCCTTTTAACTCTTACATGTTGATTTTTATGGATAATGCACATAATAAGCATGTGGAAATTTTTCTCTCTGCTTCCTTTGTGGATAGTACTATGCAAAAAAGTTAGAACCCAGATCATTTCTCTCTGAGTGGTTCACAATCCACCTAATTTATAGCAAGCTTCTGAATTAAGCATATGCTCTTCTGCTGTTTGTTGAGGGTCGTACAGCCCTGGTTAATTTGCAAACTGTCACCTTCACTGAGGTGAAGGGGCCCTGTGAGGTATCTCAGAGTCCACCTTCACAAATTATATTAATTGGTATCCTTGTTGGGTAGATTAGAAACCGAAAAACCGTGACCCTAAAATATTCTTTCATCTCCAAAGGGAGTTTCTATGAATTAGAGTTGAAGTACTCTGTGGATTGGCAGCCTGTGTTGTAGCTACTAATCTATCATAGGTATAACTGCAATGTAATATATAATTCCTACAGCTCTTTTTGAGAGAGAAAAGATACAAGTAGAAAGGATATTTTTCCCACTCTATTTTCCCAGTTCCTAGGGAGTGTGCCCATGAATGCTGTATTTTGTGCAATATAAAATCAAAAGTCTTACATTTTAATAAGGAAAATATTATTTTCAATATTGTTAATGAGAACTTTGGAAAGCCCCACCTTTGCTTTTATAAAATTTCAAGATTGGTGGATAACTAAAGAAAAAGAAAAACTACATTCATACTATAGGGTGCCTGCAATTTCATTTTTCTCTCATAGGAGTATCTTTCATTTTGTCATTTTTCTTTCGTCCATCTTTATGACTTACTTTTCTGGAAGATTTATTCACATTTTGTTTATTACCACCCTCACGGTCTTCTTATCACAATCACTAGTCTTACAAATGCAAAGAGGATGCATTGGCTGTCACTGCCTCAGTAAGCAACAAGGTTGCAGTTGGATTGCTAAGAGGTCCATTCCCTTTCCCACCTGCATCTCAGAAGCTCAACAAGCTAACCCCAATACCCTGATATAAAGGGTTTTTTTAGTTTAAATAGTTTAAGCTCATGTATCAGTACAGATATTTGTTCTTGTTTAACATTTTAAATTATTTTTCATTATTATGAAGGCACAGGCGAATGCAAGCCCTGATGATCTTCTGGACAAGGAATGTAATAGAAAAGCCGTTCTGTTGACGCTCATAACTATGGTTTTCTGCTGCAGTCCTGTGTGTGAAAAGCAGGCTTTGTTTGCTATTTGCCAGTCTGTAAAAGAGAATGGATTAGAAGCTCAGCTTATTAAAAAGGCAAGTAGTATATGGGAAAAGTTAATTTAGGCTATGAAAGTAAAGCAAAGATGTTGATATTGGAAAAATTCCTTTCTCAATAAGGAACTAGAGTGGTTACTCTACAGCAGGGGGTTTCAGCCTTTTTTAACAAGTGACCCCTTCTGTCTCAAAGTTCCAGCTTGATGTACTCCTTTATTTTTCTTGTTTTTAAGTGGGGGGGAGGGAGTGCAGATTGAGGCCCCGTGCTGAGGGAGGGAGTGGGGCAGGAGCAGGCACTTCTGCTGGGGCGGGACAGGGTGTGGGATGGAGCCATGAGCAGCTCGTCCTGAGGGAGGGGGGTGGCTTCCGCTGCTGTGCATACTGCGGTAGGGCATGGAGCCGGTGTGCCCCCAGACCTGTGCATGAGGGGCAGGCGGGTTGCCGCTTTAGGCTGGGGTCTTGCTGGCAGGGGGCTGGGCCAGGCTGTGCTTGGGGCGGGCAGTGGCAGCACTGGGGTTGTTGGGGGCTACAGCGAATTCTGGAGCGGCTGCAGTCCACCCTGTAGCCCTGCTCCTGTAGGCCCCCACGGTGAGGGAAGGACTGGGGCTGGGGCTGGGGCTGGAGCAAGGGTAGGCACTGCCCAGCCAGGGTGGAGAGCAGGACAGAGCCATGAGTGGCTCATCCAGACGGTGAAGGAGGTGGCAGCTTCCACCACTGCACACACCCCAGGAGGATATGGAGAGCGTCACCCTGGATCTGCATGTGGGGTGTGGGTGGGCTGAGGCTGGAGCTGTGCTGGGCTGTTCCTGGTGGGGGCTGTGCTCGGGCCAGGCAGAGGTAGCCACCCCCAATCACACTTCCCAGAGCAGCCCCGTCCCATGTGCAGATCTGGGGGCACAAGCCCTCCATGCCCTCTCGGGGTGCGTGTAGCAGCAAGAGCCACGCCCCCACGCACCTCAGTCCCTTGCCCTGGCTGGGCAGCCCCTTCCACACTCCCTCCCCCCACAACAAACTTGTCAGCTGGACCAGGCTGCACTCCTGGCTGCCTGTGTGCTGCACTGCTGCTGCGAGTATGCATGCAGAGTTCTGTGTACCCCCTACAATCCTCTTAAATACCCCTAGGGGTGTGCGTACCCCGAGTTGACAACCACTGCTCTATAGAATTCAGAAAGTGGGCAGACAGTATCAGCTGCAATTAAAGTTTTAATTCCTCTTTACATAAATCAAGATAATCTATTTCAAGGGTGGGCAGTTATTTTGGCTGGAGGGCCAGTTAATGAGTTTTGATGAGCTGTCAGGGGCCTCAAGGGTAGCCCTGCCCCTTGACAGGTGTTCCATCCCCTGGTTCCAGTCTTGGGACTGGAAGTCCTGCCCCCTAATCCCTGAACATTGCCACTGGAAGTCCCTCCCCTTGCCCCCAGAAGTACTCCTTTTGGGAGGGGGATTGCCATCTTGGAACCAGAAGAAAACCAAATCATATTCTAAAAATCAAACATCTACAACATATTTTAATTTTATTTAAAAAAAATATTGTTGTCCTGATTTATGTGTGCTTACATAGTGTGTATATAGAGGTGACTGCATAATAGTTCAAAAATTGTCTTACTCTTG
>NW_017728906.1:174442398-174454065 GCF_001723895.1 Crocodylus porosus | reverse complement strand
TGTAGGCAGAGCCTCTGGTGGTGTGTGGCTCCAGTCACTTCTGGATGCTGCACATGGTGGCAAGCTGCTCCAGACAGGCCTGCCTCCATTGTGTGGGGCTCCCCACACTTCACGTTTAGCTCCTGGGACCCAGTCAGAGTTGTGGGGGGAGGGGGGACCTGCACAATGAAGCCAGCGGCCTGGCCCTGTTCCTTGTTGCCATGTGGAGTTCTCAGCACTCTGACAGGAAGCAGGGAGCAGTACTGAGCTGGCCTGCCTCTATCACGCAGGGCTTGCCATCACTTCCAGTAGAGTCCTGGGAGCTGCATGTGGCAGCAGGGCAGCAGTGAAGGCCGCAAGCTCCATCACATGGGGGCGCATGATTCCCAAGAGCTGCACATGAGCCTTGGGGAGCCCTGCATAATGCAACCAGGCTGACCTGGATTCCATGCTCCTGCTGCCCCACTGGGCGCAGACCACGGGATCCATGCTCCCACACAGCTTATCCCTGCTGCAGCTTATCCCTGCTTGCTGGCACTTCTGTACCTGGTGCCCAGAGTGCTGCAGCAGAGACATGAGGAGGAGCCTGTGGACTCCAGGTGAGCTAAGCAGTTCCCTTGGCAGCAGCCATGCATGAAAGCTGTGTGCTGGTCAGGGCCGGGTTCAGGGCAGGAGCGAAGTGCACTGCCTCGGTGGAAGTGGGCAGGGCTTGGACCCCGTGCAAACAGCAGTGTGCTGGGCAGAATACAGTTAATTGGTGGTGCCTGCTCACGGGCTGGATAAAATCGCCTTGTGCGCTGGATGTAGTCCACAGGCCATATTTTGCCCACTCCTGATTTATATAATAGTGGTATATTTAGATTATTGCTTTATCGTTCTGGCCAGTTTTATCTCATTGGTTCATTGTGCTTCTTCATCCATCTATATCCATGTGTTATATTTTGCCTTAGATTATTCCTCAGAGCATAGTCTTTTAATTTTGTTTATACAGTACCTACCATGAGGGGATAATGGTATTTCCTGTGATAATACAAGTGATAGCATATATTAAGTGTAAATTGAACCATATAAATACTAGTAGATGAGCAAGAAGACAAAAAGAATGAGTTAGGAAGAAGGCATAGAAACAGATTCTTGCTCAGTACCATATGCTTTGCACGTTATCTCATAATCTTATTTATTGCCTAGGTTTTGGCAAGAGTGTCTGACATTTTTGGCTATAGAAGTATAGAAGACTTCATGAATTCTCGGTTAGACTATCTGGTGCTGGAGTGGCTGAGAATGAAAGCTAGTGGGTACACCCTATCTGCTTTTCCTTTTGTTCTTCTGAACTACTCTAGCCTGGAGGAGTTCTACAAGTGAGTTGACATGTAAAAGCACCTTACTTAACATTGTGAAATGTGCTTACCCAAGTATCAGATATAATGCTGCTTTACAATCTTTCTCTGTAGAGATGTATAATTAATTCTAATCATGTCTCTTGTAACAGTTGAAATGTCATATATAGCTGTAACTTGACAGTAATTACAAGTTTGGTTATACAACAGATAAACTGTATATGTTGTATTGTACGTAAAATTTTAAGGTTTTTTTTTTAATTTGTTTTATTTGAACAAGTTTTGGAAATACATTTCCTTACCTGTAGGTCTTGTTATAAAGTTCTGGTTCCACACCTGGTCATTAGAAGTCAGTTTGAAGATGTGAAATCCATAGCAAACAAAATTGAAAAAGACTGGAGGAACATTCTTGCAGACTGCTTTCCAAAGATACTTGTAAATATTCTGCCGTATTTTGCCTATCAGAGCGATGAAGACAGTGAAATAGTACAGCAGAGAGAGACAGCTTGTAAAGTTTATGACATGCTTACTGATGAAGACTGCTTAGGAAAACAGGTATCTAATTTTTATTTTCTTTATTTCTGTTTTATTCTGCATTCAGCAAGGAATCTGATTATTCATGAGAAAGTAACACAGACTATATACAAAGTTCTGCCAAATACAAAAACTGTGGTGACATATATCAACATATGGGTGACACATAATACAGTTGAAAGGAAAATATTAAATAAGAATTCAGATGTTTTAGGTCTTCAACTGTGACAGTGTTTTATAATAAAGTCACAGTTAGTGTTTTGAATCTCTCAATTGAGTTCAACTGTGCCATCTCAAAGTCATACTGTTTACTTGAAATATGATGTTTCAAAATATGAATTATATAATAATTCTCAGTAATTATGATTTATGACTTTCCCCAGCCAAAATTATTTCTGCAAGTCACATTTTCGTATTTTAAAATATTTAATTTCTTTTCTTCATTGTACTCTTGCTCGGTACCCAAGAAGATGCTGATTATTAATGGATAAATAGTGACATTTGACTTTACAAAATTCTGTCAAATACAGAAAACAGACCCTCTCCTTTCACCTTCGCCATCCCCAAATAGTAATAATAAAATGTTGTAATTACAACAGGTAAAATAATTCCAGGCAGATTTGTGGTTTTGAAGGGTAATTTGGACCTTTCAAAGGATAGAAAGGAATTCTAGGAAGAAAAAGAGGTTACCATATTTACTCAAATACAAGATGAGGTTTTCCCCCAGTTGGCTGAGGGGGGAAAAAAGCCCTTCATCTTATCATATGGAAGGGACGCTCACTAAATGTATTGTCTATCATTAAACTGCTGCCAAAAGCAGCCTGTGCTCAGCATTGGAAACCAACTATGAAGATTAAATGCAGACAAAACTGAGCATATCTATAAAACACATGGCCCACACTGGGCAATCATGCTGATGGGACCCTACCACAAGGTAAGGTTAGCGCAGCCTACCTGAATAAGACATACGGCAGCTCACATTAAGTGCAGTTCTCACTGCCAACTGTTTTTCAAGTTGTGGTGAGTCACTACATTGCATACATTTTGATTTCCTTTCTTTCGCGCTTCCAGTGATTCTTGCTACTTCACGAGCCTTAAATGCCTAGCAAACACCATGAAATGAAGAGCCCAGACAGTTCACACAGAAGCCCTCAGTCACTGCTTCTCTCAGCCTATTGCATATGGTCTGTGTGGCCCCACCCTCCATGAGGTGAAGCCAGATCAGGTTGCCCTGCACCTTATCTGCATATAAGTTTTTGGAGCATCCCAGGACTCATGATAAGAACACCCATTTCCAGTCAGGTGTGGGCTAATTATAGCACATGGATCCTTTGTTGGGGGGTATCTGAAGTACACACACACACTTAGCAGTGCTGAGCTGTGGGGTCACCATGGCTTGAAATGCTGTTGACTCTGGTGGAGCCCAGCTCAATGAACTGTGTGATAAACCTTTGGTTTTGGACTAATACCAGACCTAGTTTGTACTACATATAAGTAGGTGCCAAATTGTTGCTCAGAAGTGTATTTATAGAGCATCTCTGCTAAAACTTGCAGCAGTTTCAAAAATAAGGTAACATACATTAATTCTGGATGAACTAAGTGTGTGGGTACTGTATGCAAATTGCTATAGCTGTGTTTAATTTCAAGGTTATTGTTTTCAAATGTGCTCCTCACTTCCATGTGCTTAGGGAGAGCAGGGTCTGACTGTAAGAAGATAGGAAAGGTGCTGCCAGGGGAAACAGTTGGAGGCAGGGGAAGCAGAGAGCAAAAGAGCTACTTGACTCCTCAGATTTATTTTCTCTGCAGTGCCAGTGAGGAGAAAAAATTCAAGGCAAACTTCCAAAAAGTAGTTTCTTTACCTGGAAGATTATAACAAATCTATAATTTTTTCATAAATAGAATCTAATTATTAGGGGGTCATCTTGTAATCAGGATTGTCTTCTAGTTGAGTAAATATAGTCATTTAAAAATCAAAATTAAGATTTTTCAGTTAGGTGATTTCTGAGTTAAAGCTGTGCTGTTAAAACACTAACTGAACCCATTTTTGTCTTCTAGCAAATTGACAATTTGTCTCACAGTAACTTTCCAGAGATCGTGCTAGAGCTGTTGATGACCTTACATGAGCCAGCCAACATTGAGGCAGGAGAAGGATCTCACCTAAGTAAATTTACGGGGTATGTAGACACAGGATTTTAGAGCATTGTGCAAGATGATGGGTGTATGCATTTCTTCTTTCCCCTTCTGAAGTGGAGGAATGAGAAAAGTTACTCAAATGAGTAATGCAACATGTTTTAATACTTTATATCATGACTGTGTACTAATTCTGTTGATTTCTACTGAATTGCTAGTGAGGCTGTAAAACTGCAGAATGGTCCTGTTTCTTCGTTCCTCGTGGCTAGAAGTAGGGGAGTTCTTTGGGTCTGTTTCCTAGTCTTAATTGATTTTTTGGGTTACTGTGCAGCTTCTTTAATATTAGTCCTGTAGAGGTTCTTTAAACTTCTGTTTGTTGATTTGCTGAAAGTAAACTGATTCTCCAGTAACTGGCAGGTGTCACTATTGTTACAATATTGTTTTTTGACAATGCAGTTACTCTTGCCTAAGAAGGATGAAATCGCATCTGCTTTGCAACATTTTCAGTATTTTTAATGAATCCAAAATCATGATACCTGAATATATTTTTGGAAGTTTTATTGTTACATTCTTTTAAATCATTCAGGGACCTGGACCCTGCTCCTAATCCTCCTCATTTTCCATCTTACGTGATCAAGGCAACCTTGGATTATATTAGCGGTTGTCATAAAGCCAAGTTAAAAAGTCTTGTAGCTGTTCTTTCTAAAAATCCTGTAAGTATATGATTTTGCAGTTTTTTGATTGTTAAAATTTCTTTTTTAAGTATATTTTGTTTTACTTATATGTTTTCACTATGTGTAAACCAAAAAAAACATATTCTCAGTTGTACAATTAGAGGGTGTAGCTGTGCTACTTTTAGCATTAAAAGGAGGAAGCATATGTAAAATATGGAAAAGAGAAAAAAGTCTCAGTTAAAAATGAATCAAGTTGTGGGAGGTTTACTTAAGAGTAAATAAAATTTAGTCCATTAGAATGGCAGCACTTCTGTCATTACTTTTTAAACAAAGCAGAACACAGACATGCATGTTGTAAATATTAAATAGTAAAAATAGTAATATTTGTTTCCTTTGCTGGTAATGTGGACTTCCACTTTCTCCTGGTTTAGGCTTTTTTTAGGGGCCCTGCAGGCTGGATAGAATGGCCTGGTGGGCCGCATCTGGCCCGCGGGCCACATTTTACCCACCCCTGCTTTACAGAAAGGTTTGGCTGTTATCATCTATGTTGCCTCTCTGTGGGGGGAAAAAGTTGTTTTAAAAATATTAGAGGTGCAGGGAATATGATCTATACCTCCACTCCTAGAATTTATCTCTATGGTCTGTTATTTAAACCCCCTCTACATGTTACAAGTGTTGCACAGTTAACTGGTTAATTGCACAATTACCTTAAGACCAGCTAAAATAGGGGCGGGCATTTATTTCAGGCAGAGAGCTGCTTACTGAGTTTTGGCAAGCTATCGAGGGCTGCATAACAGGCAGCCAGGGGCAGACAAATATTAATTTTCTAAATTTCTTTAGAAATTGCCTGGTGGGCCGCATCTGGCCTGCAGGCTGCATTTTGCCCACCCTTGAGCTACAAGTACAAAGTAGCCATCACAGGATAGAAAGCTCCAATCAGCTATAAAATTAGACCTTGAAGATGTGTACTAACTTGATAGCTAATTGCTATTGACCTTTAATTTGCACATGTAGCAGGGTCTCCCCTGTGGCTTGGAGCCCCATCAGCTGACAGGACTCCCAGTCGCAGGGGTGCACTCTGCCAGGTGTGAAACCCCCAGGCCCTGGGGATTGCAGCAGCTGCAGTGACTCAGGGTTGTATGAAACCCCCAGGACCTGGAGATTGAGGCAGGCATGATCCTTAGGGCTCAAACCCCTGGGTCCTGGGATCAAAGCACAACCTCTAGGACTTAAGGATTCATGAAACTCCTGGGGACTGTGGCAGGTGCGATCCCTAGGGCTCGAGGGTGTGCCTGCCTTGGTCCCCAGGGCCTGGAGGTTTCACACATCATGCAGTCCTCATTGCCACAATCCCTTAGCCCTGGGGATGCATGGGGCATCCCTGTCTGGGAGCTCCTCAACTTGGATTGGGCTTCTCCTGCACTAGCAATACAGTGCGTGTGTGGCACAGCAGGAGGTGCAACTGTGTGGGTTGCACTTTTGATTCCATCATAGATTCATAGATTGTAAGGCTGGAAGGGACCCCGGAAGATCATCAGGTCCAGTCCCCTGCACCAAGCAGGAAAGATAACTGGGGGTCAGGTCACCCCAGCAAGGTGACTGTCTAGTTTCCTCTTGAAGATTTCCAGGGTAGGTGATTGCACCACCTCTGGAGGGAGCTTATTCCATAGTCTAGAAGTTTTTCTTTCTGTTGAGCCTGAATCAATCTTCCAAGAGTTTGTGGCCATTACTCTTGGTTTTCCCCTTGGCTGCCCTGATGAACAGTTGCTTACTGAATCCTTGATATTCTCCCCTAGTGTAGTGGCAAGCTGCTGCCCGGTTTCCTCTCAGCCACCTTTTCCTCAGGCTGCAGAGTCCCAGGTCCCTCAGCCTTTCCTCGTATGGCTTGCCTTTTAAGACTCTAATTATACGGGTGGCTCTTTGGACTCTCTCAAGTTTGTCCATGTCCTTGTTAAAGTGTGGTGCGCAGAATTGGACTCAGTACTCCAGCTGCAATTTCACCAGTGCTGAGTAGAGTGGAAGAATCATCTCCCTGGTTTTGCTAGAGATGCATCAATTGATGCACGCCAGAGTATTATTTGCCCTACTGGCTACAGCATCGCCCTGCCGGCTCATATTCATACTGTGATCTATTATTACCCCCAGGTCCCTTTCAGTCATGGTGCTAGTCATTTTGGTGCTGCCAACCCTGTAGGTATGTTGGGGGTTGCTCATTCCAAGGTGGAGCACTTCACATTTCTCAACGTTGAACTTCATCAGGCTCCGATCCACTCAACTTGCTAGACTGTCTAGGTCTGCCTGTAACTGTAACCTATTTTCAAGCATAACCACACTTCCCCATAACTTGGTGTCATCTGTGACACCTTACTTGCACATGTGAAGGGGGCCTTAGTGTCCAAAATAAACACACCTTTGTACATGACTAAGAAAAAAAGTGAGGTGTTAGTTTCTTTCTTGAAGTGAAATAACTTCTGCTATTTTGATCTGAGAAACTGCTTTTCTCTTGATGTTTTTGTTAATTTTTAGGATTCGTTCCAGAAAATCCTACTAGCCATATGCAAACAGGCAACTGATACAAACAATATTTACGAAAAACACAGAATTTTTATTATTTATCACTTGTTTGTTAGTTTGTTACTTAAAGAGATAAAAGATGGCTTAGGAGGAGCTTGGGCCTTTGTTCTTCGTGATGTAATTTATACCCTGATTCACCACATCATAAACGGGTAAGTCCCATGATTGTCTTTTCTTCCTTATGTTTTTACTTCCTATTATCTTCACATTTCAATCCTGGCTGGCAAGTGCATCGTATGTGTAGGAACTGTTCTGAAGTTGACAATAATGACACATCAAAGATTGATTACTGGTTATATTATGGATTATAGCCTTGTTCTGTTGTCTGAAAACTACAGGAGACTTACTGAACTTGGGTGGGCATCTTCAAAATCACCTTTCCTTGATACTTTGTTAGTTCACATTTTAATAAATATTGGCTATATTAGTCACAGTAACTTAAAAAGAACTAAAATGTGCTACTTGATATCAAAGGGCACCCAGAATTATGCAGACATCTTCATTGTAAAAAATAATATTTTGGTAAATCTCTTTCATATCCCTTCTTTGTACAGCTTCTAATTTTGTTACTCAAGGGAATATGATTGAGTTTGCAATGTTGTGTACTAATTATAACAAGGAATTAGGCTATTTCAACTTAAATTACTCATTCTTTCATAAGCCTAAACTGTCTATCCTAAATCAAACTGTAGTTTTATAATCATGTCTCTGAATTCTCTCCCCTGATCCTGCTACTTGTTTTTCTTTCCAGAGCATCCTTTGTGTTATGTCATTTTTGTGAGCTTCTGTTCTGACTGCTTTCCTGCAGTTCCCAACTTCTTTAGACCACCATGTTTTCCTTTTTTTAAACCCCAGACTTTATCTCTACTTCAACATGTCCAGCTGCCTTGTGAATGACGACTTTCTTTGCTATGTATTCATTCTGCTTGTCTAACATCTTCCTTTCTGCTTCCTGAGTAAGCTGCTGCTCTGCTTTCTGCCATGTGCTCCCTGGCTGATCTGAAGCTCTGCTTTCTGGTTCCTGCCCTATCTGCCCCTGTCCTACGTGTCCCCTCCCCAATCTGCCGCATACCATGCATGCAGACTGCCTGTGCCACTTGTGCCAGTTGGCAAACCCTGTCCAAGAGTCTAGTTTTGAGGCAACAAGTAGATATTGGAGCAGATTCTATGGCAATAAAACACTGGAGCTGTCACTGCAGCACTAGCACTGGGACAGAAATGTGGAATGTAAGCAGTGGAAGCCTGTATTTTTCCCCACTGACAATCCATCATTAAACTGTATTCATAAGGGAATAATTTAGCTGCTACAAAAAAGCAAACATTTGAGGTTTGGTACCACTAAAACTTGTGGGCAGATTCCTTCTGGGAATTGGGTTGACAGTTTTAAGATCTCAAGCAATGCCTCCTATAACTTGTTTATATATTCACCTTCCTCCTATTTCTTCATACAGTAAGATAAAGCTAGTACTTTGAGTAGAGATACTTGTTTTTTAATTTCATTCCTCAATTGTGTTTTGTTTCCTGTAACAGACCCACTGCTGTCAGGGATGTATCCATGCGCAGCTTTTCACTCTGTTGTGACCTTCTAAACCGTGTCTGCCATGCAGCAGTCACATATTGTAAGGATGCCCTAGAGAGTCATCTTCATGTTATTGTAGGCACGCTAATTCCCCTTGTTGGTGACCAGCCTGAGATTCAGGAACAGGTAGATTTTCATAAGATGCATTTGTTGTTTTTCTTTATTTGTAGGATAGTTTTTTGTAATTTTATTAACTATCTACATTTTTATAATTAATAATACTGCCTATGTAATAATTAGTGGTGTACCAGTATATTGCTTGGCTATCGGATTGACACTGATAAAAGGAGAAATGACATTATTGGCTTTTTTGGTTGTTGTAGCCAATAATTATGGCCATGTGCCCAGAGCACCCTCGCAAGCATAGTCTAGTCTCTGTGGCCTGGCCCAGGCGTGCGACAGACTATATGTCCTGGCAAGGAGCAGGGAGCTGACGGGGTGCTGTGCTCAGCAACAAAGGAACTGTTACCAGCTCCTGCTGATACTGCCGCTGCCATGGAATGGTGTATGCACATCAGGGGCCTATGTAGGGGCTGCTGCAGTGACATTGGGCTGCGTACAGGTGGAGTAAGGCAGGATGCAAGGAACATTCCACTCCACCGGGCACAGGATGTATTTGGAAAAGTGGCTTCTCCCCAGTGGCTGCATGAGCTCAGCTGCTCGGGGCCCACTAGCACTGAGGCAGTGGTGTGCTCTGGGGCTCCAAACGCACCCAGTGCTGCTGTCCTCACAAGGGTTCACCTCGCTCAGGACAGCAGCACAGGCTGCATGAGGAGTGGGGCTGCGGGCTGGAGCCACATGCAGGTAGGAGCTCTGGGCATATGGCGTGACGTGTGGGAATAAGGCAGTCACTGCTTTCCTCATCAAGGGCCAGAGCAGGCAGGGCATGCGTATGAGAGAGAGAGAGAAATATAAAACAAACAAAACAAAACAAAAAAAGTTTATTTATGTCAGTAGTTTAAAATGCCTTGCATTTTATTACTATTATCTATTACTAAATGTCAGTTATTGGATTGGAATTGGCCAATATTATTGGTTCATCATCGAATATTGGTATTGGTCAAGAAAACCTTAATCAGTGCATCCCTAATAATAACCCATATTAAAGTTTAATCCCTTTGTATTATTTAACAATGAGATTTGTTGTTAAGGAAAGTGTAGGTTTTAATAAATTTCTGCTTTTTCAACTTTTTTCTTTAAGCCCTGTATGGGGCTCCTTGTGCCTCGCACTAAGAGCCATGGAACTTGTGATTAATGTGCCATAGAAAGCCTTGCCATAGTTTCATAGTTGGTAGGGTTGGAAGGGACCTGAGCAGATCCTCAAGTCTGACCCCCTGCCATGGGCAGGAAAGGATGCTGGGGTCAAATGACCCCAGACAGGTGATCATCCAACCTCCTCTTGAATTTGCCCAAGGTAGGGGCGAGGAACACTTCCCTGGGAAGCTGGTTCCAGATTTTGGCCACCGTAACTGTAAAAAATTGCCTTATGATCGCTAGCCTAAACCTATTCTCCATCAGCTTATTACCATTGTTCCTCATCACTCTAGGTGGTGCTGGGGAGAAAAGGGCTCTACCTATTTGCTGTTGATCTCCCCTGATGAGTTTGTAGGCAGCCACCAGATCCCCTCAGCCTCCTCTTGCTGAGGCTGAACAGGTTCAGGTTCCTCAGTCTCTCCTCACAGGGCCTGTCCTGCTGCCCTCTCACCAAGCGGGTGGCCCTCCTCTGAACCCTCTCCAGGTTGGCCACATCCCTTTTCAAGTGTGGCGCCCAGTACTGGATGCAGTACTCCAACTGCGGCCTGACCAAAGTCGCATAGAGGAGGAGTATCACCTCTCTGGACTGGCTTGAGATGCATCTTTGGATGCATGACAAGGTATGGCTAGCTTTGTTGCCTGCGGTCTGGCACTGGCTGCTCATGTTCATCTTGGGGTCAATAATGACTCCAAGATCCCGTTCCACCTCTTTCCTTTCAAGAGGGAACTCCCCAGCCTGTACGTATGCTGAGGATTCCTTCTCCTAAGGTGCAGCACCCTGCATTTGTCTGCGCTGAACCCCATCCTATTCTCATCTGCCCACTGTGGTCTGTCTAAATGTATTTGAAGCCTCTCTCTGCCTTAAAGTATGTCCACCTTGCCCCACATCTTAGTGTCATCAGCAAACTTGGACAGTGTGCTTTTCACCCCCTCATCCAAGTCGTTGATGAAATTGTTAAACAGTGCGGGCCTGGGGTAACCCACTGCTCACATCTCGCCAGGTTGAGTACCACTCTCCACCACCACTCTCTGGGTGTGCCCCATCAGCCAATTTTTTACCCATCCAACTGTGTAGGCATCAATGCCACAGTCACTTAATTTATTGATGAGGATGGGGTGAGAGACAGTGTCAAAGGCCTTCTTAAAGTCTAGAAAGACTACGTCCACGGCAACACCATCATCCAAGGATTTAGTCACCTGGTCATAAAAGGCAACCAGGTTGGTCAGGCAGGACCTGCCTTTGATGTACCCATGCTGATTGCCCCTGAGCATCATCTCCTCTGCTGGCCCCCCACAGATGTGCTCCATGATGATTCTCTCCAAGATCTTCCTAAGCACCACAGTGAGGCTTACAGGCCTATAGTTACTTGGGTCCTCCCTTGCTTGAAAATTGGGACCACATTAGCCAGTTTCCAATCCCCCGGCACCTGGCCAGATGACCATAAATGCTCATACAGCTGGGCCAAGGGCTCTGCAATGATCCCTGCCAGCTCCCTCAACACCCTTGGGTGGAGGGCATCTGGACCTGCAGACTTAAAAATGTCTAGCCCTTCCAGAAGATCCCTAACTACATCTGCGCTGACTGAAGGCCTGACAGAGCTGTCCC
>NW_017728906.1:174422499-174441851 GCF_001723895.1 Crocodylus porosus | reverse complement strand
GAGCAGACTCATTTAATGGAGTCTGCTGGAGCATGATAATTACTGCACTTCAGCAGACTCCGGCATCTTGTGTATCAGCCCCGTGCTGAAAAATTGGGTAGGAAGTGGGGTGGAGGAGAGTGCTTTAAACTAGAGCTCGTTCAATGAGCTTTAGTTCAGAGCGCCCCCACCACCATTTTTCAGCACAGGGACACAGCCTGTCGTCATCTTGCTGACGGTCTAGGACCCACAGCTTTGTTGATATTACATGCCTCAGACTGACTACATGACCTCTCAGTGTTGTATGCTTGCTTTCATCCACTTCAGTATCATATAACAATAGTCATGGTTCTGAGCATTCACTCCTCTACTCTCCCAGAGTTTCTTGCTACCCTCTTCAATCTGAAGTAGCATTTGCAGGCATGTAGGTCATTCAGCTACATCTACCCTGACAAATACTACCAGCCAGAATTTCCTGCAGCCTTCTTCTAACCATTTGTCCTGACAGTGTGAGGACGTCTCAAATTATGTTGCCTACAGACATAGGTGGTCTTGTGTCTTGGTCCTACAATTGGAATCTTCTCCCTGAATGAAGTAGTGAGTTGCCCCATGTGGCAGGCCAGTAGGGGGAGCTCCTGCGTTGAGCCTCCCACCTCACTATGCCCATCCACCTTCCAGATTCCACAACTCTCTCCAGGGGTGCCTAAGCCTGAGCTGACCAGCTTTCGAGCCCCACTGCAGAGTCCAGGGGTAATGTGTGATGCTACCACCCTGAGAAGGGACTGTCTAGGTCCTGTGTCCGCAGGGAAACCAAGCCTAATAGTCCTATGGGTACTTGACCCAATACAAGAACTTGGGGCACCTCCCCAAGTAGGGGGCCAAAAAAGAAGATAGTCTCCCTTAGTCCACAGACCCAAGGGGCCTCCTATACATAATTAAATCCACCCCTCAATAAGTCTCCTATACCAGTCACAAAGGAGAACTTTCTTGCTCCTGACAGGGTGAGGTAGAATAGGGTAAGAGGTAGAGCACTATCAAGGGATTACCATTGAACAAAAAAAAAACTCTACCTCAGCCAGATGATATGCAAACGCATCACTGTTAGCTGCCTAGCTCTCTAGAAACACTTACAAGTATTATTCAGAAGATGGTAGAGATCTGGCTCGGAGATTTCCAGAGAGAGAGCGTTTCAGATGGATCAGACTATCTCCCTGTGTCCTGATGCTTGGGCCGTGCTGGAAAAATGGCTTCTCCTCTTCTTCTTCTTGGACCAGGCCCTTATATATAGCCTTTCTGACCTCAGGTGCCCAGTCCAATAGAAGCCAGCAGTGTTAGCAACTAGCCAACCAATTTAAAAAGCATCACTGGTTAACTGGGCAGATGAGCAGGAGCTTTTCCCTCCCTCCACTCAGGCGACCAGAGGGACGACACCTTAGGCACCAGGCTTTTGTCATGTAGACAGGGAGGAAAATCCCCCCCCCTCCCTTAGGCATTCAACCCCAGGGTCCCAACCTAACAGGGACAGATTCCTGGAGAGAGACACAGATGGTGGCATTTCTGCCACATCCCTTACACTGGACAGTTAGATAATTTCATAGGATTCCAAGGCTTTTTGAAATGATACTTGCTCTTCATGATCCCATCGATGCAGATATCCTCATCTCCAACTCTAGAGGGAAAGTGGCATCGTCCTTAAATAAGACACAATAGACGCCACCTCCTAGAACGTGGACAAGCAATATCAGGTTCCTCCTAGGAAGAGAAAGTAGTTCTGGACACATTATGCCACTGTCTTTGGATTTTGCAGCGAATGGGAAGTCCGCTAAAAGAGACCCACAGCAATGCACGAGGAGCCAAAAGTTTAGCCCAAATGTGCTCAAGCTTAAGAAGCAACAATTTTTCATTGTTCATTTGTTTGTTTCTTTTTTTTTGTGATATCTTATATTCACCAGTGGCATCCTTGGGAAGAAACTTTACAAGCTTTCAGGCACAAAGAATCCTTCATTAGGCAACTAAAGAAGGATGCTTTATGCCTGAAAGCTTGTTGGACTTTTCCTCCAACTATACAGTTGGGCCCATAAAATATATGACCAGCTGCTTCCCTTTGGCTCCCCTGCTGCAAAAAAAAAAAAATCTTTTGCATGTTGTGCATTTCCTGGACCATAATGGCTACAGCCTTCCAACCCTATTTCCAGCTTGGGTTCATGAAAGGCATTGCTTTTTGGAAAGAAGCATGGGAGGCAGTGGTGAGAACTTCTTAGATCTGGATTTAAAAGTTCATTAATAAATACAGTTTCTTAATAATAATAAATATTCATTTTTTTAGGGTATGCCAGTGAATACACCAGTATAGCTAAACTTCTTATAATGTCTAGTAAAATAACACGATTCATGTGTTTTGCTTTTACGCAATTGTCAGTTTCATTGCATTTGGTGTATATAGGGAAATGGATAAAATATTGTGGATCATTTTTTTCCATTTAAGCTATTTATTATTTTATATTCAGGTCCTAGATTTGTTGAAGTACCTAGTGATAGATAACAAGGATAATGAAAACCTGTACCAAACAATCAAGCATCTAGATCCTTTTCCTGAGCATCCAGCTTTTAAAGATTTGCGCACTACTCAACAAAAGATCAAATATAGTAAAGGACCATATTCACTTTTGGAGGTAATGAGTTACAATTCTACATGGTATAAACTAAGTGCTTGTAAGAGAGAACTTGCGAGCAAATGAAATAAACTGGTGACCAGTGGACATTTGTAGGATATGGCTGATCCCCCAAACTAATGATACTCCAGTTGTAGCCCCAGAATGAAAATGTGCCATGTTAGATGTAATAGAGAGATGTCCTCTGAAATTAGACAGATATTGACTGTGTTTATCTCTGGTTTCAGGATGTGATCCATTTGTATGCATCTTCACTATAAGATGTGCACATCTTTTGGCATTCGTGTTGTGTAATATTTGAGTGCCGCTTCACTTTAAAATCTGATGTGTTGCAAAGTAAACTTATTACAAAAATATTGTTTTTCAGGAAATTAACCATTTCCTGTCAGTAAGTGTCTGTGACTCGCTGCCACTGACAAGACTGGAAGGATTACGTGATCTACGCAAACAGCTGGAACAACATAAAGATCAGATGAGGGACCTTATAAAAGATTTCCAAGGTATAGACTTCTGAAAGCATGTTTTGGTTCTTGTTCTGCATACCATTTGTTTCCTCAGTTCAGTAAAACAGTTTGCTGTCATTTCATACACACAGCAGATTGCTTTGTATTGCAAATCGTGATTAACTGTGAATTTTTTCTGGCTGGGTATAATGTAAGCAATGCACAGTAAGTATTGCCATGCAGATAATATATAGCAACATCTTTTGGAGGGGTATGTGTGTGTGTGAGAGAGAGAAAATAATAGGTTGTCTTCACTGTTGGGTGTATTTACAGCCTTATCTCTATATTAATGATGTTTCTTATATGTGTATTTCTCTAATGCTTTATATATTACCAACAAAACTTACTTTTAAAAGAACACAATTAATACTTCAAAGTGAATCATGCAGAAGTTAAAAATGCCAGAAGGTAAGTCATCCTGAATCTCACCAACTATTTCTCTTTATTAAGACTGTCTAAACCTCCCTTCTCCCACAGCTCCCAGTCTTGTGTCATAACTAGACCCAGTTACTCTTTCTTCCTCCTTCCTCACCCAGTCTCCCCAAACTTCCTGTCCAGTCTAACACCTTTTCCTTCCTCCATGTGCACTTTTTGTGTCCTTTTGGATGCACCTTCCTCCTCATCATTGAGAGATTGGCTTCCTGCTCTCAATTCCAATGCCTTGCCCCAATCATGGCCTGGAACTGCAATTACAGGGGAGGGTGGCTTTGCCCCTGTAATAGAGCATTTTCAGTTACTACAAGTGCATGTATCATCCAGTTGTGTGTTGGAGTTGTTAAGGGAACAGTGCATATGCACTCTGGTCAGCAGCAAGAGCAGTGTGTGAGGGGCTTGTGCATGCCTAGAGAAGATGAGATATTCAAAAATTTTTATCTACTAAATCCAGTAAGCATCTACTAAGTATGAACTGCAGAATTCAAAGGTTTGTAACAGGACATAGATGGCTAGGTCCAAGAAACTTCAAATAGTAACACAAAATATTCCACTAGCCTAAGATGTAGCCATGAATTTTTAGACTGAAAGAAACTTCTTTATAACTTGACCAGATCTGGCTTTTCACAAGGAAGATAAAAGACATGTCTCTGACATTAAGACCAGCTCCCCAAGGTAAATTTAAAGCACCTGCTTCAAAGCAGGCAGCAGTAGAAATACTAAAAGAAAATACTGTAAAAATGTTTATATGGGCAAAAACTATGTGTATTTTTCACAGGTGTTGCTCTTAGAATCAGGTGAACTATTTTTGCTGAAATATTCCTCCCTACCTAGCCCTTCCCCCTAAAATAGCTACCAGGAATATAAAATTTCAGCCCAAGCAGTTTACAGTGTGGCAAAGTTATAGGCAACTGAAAAAGGTTGAATAAAGAAAACTGTTAAATGACCTTGATACTTGCTTCAGTTGCAGTGGGTTGATACATTTTATTATAGGTATTGCAAAATATTAATATTTCTTAAGAAATTGATTGTGTGTTTTTAGGTTTTGTAATCTCAGTGTACAAGACCTGTCAACTTGTGATCTGGTTAGTACAGGTATCACATTTTGCAATCTTTGAGCCGAAGCCATTTTTGAGATAAGAGTGCATAAGAAAAATATTAGAACAAGTTCTAAAATTTTGTAAAATAAGGATGGCTTGTCTATTTAACCTCAGGCATTAGAAGAAAAATCTTTAAGATGATGGCTATGAAAGTATAGGCTGAAGGGATAATTTTTGAGACTTACAGGGGTTTAGGTTTAGAACGAACCAATTTACCAACTTAATTGTCACTGGGGCAACCGTTTATTATTTATTTGTGTTACATGAAAGCTTAAGCTGGATTCTCCATTGTACTAAGCAGTGTGTCATTCTGTAGTAGTTTGTACCACTTATCCTGGCTATCACATTTTAAAATGCTGGCTATAGTTTTTCAAAGATTAATTGATGTGACATCTGATTGAAATATGAATCAACTTTTTTGTTTTGCTAAAAATATAGATTGAACATTTTGGCAGTGTATGTTCATAAACAATTGTTATAAATTAATTGTGATTTTTTTTTTGGAACTTCAAGAGTGTGCTTGCCTTCGTCTCTTTCTAAGACCTCTTTAGTACATGTTAATAACCTGCTTCTGTCTTCACAGTGCTGTTGTTTCCTTGCTTTACCTGTGGCAAGTTAAAAGTGTTTTTGATGTTTTGGGCATTATGCTTGAAGTTATGTATGATGGTCATTCCTGAGCCCAGAATAAGCTAGTACTTTACCTAGGATGACATAGATACTGCCTCATCAGAGGGGTTGGACTGAATAATACCCTCAGATCCCTTCCAGCCCTACTTATTTATGATTTGAGTTTTTCTAAAGAAAGAAGCAATTGAAAGGTGTTTTCTGCCTTAAAAGTCAAAATTTTCGCGAATAATATATATTTTAAAATGCCTCTCTCTGCTTAATATTATATTTCCTCCTTTACATCCTTAGGAGCTTCAAGGACCATGGCTTTTTAAGTGGTTGCATGATGAATAGGAGCTGGAAAAATTATGAAAATGAGCAACAAGTGCTTTAATTATTGTTAGTTTTCAGTGTTTTATGTCTAGTCCATCTTTCTGCCATGAATTTCAGTATGCTGACTATAATTGGATAAATTCTTTTTCATTTTTTTTCTGGCTGAGGTATTCTTGGTTCAGTTCAAAATCATAAACACTATTTAAAAAAATTAAGTTTAAAAAAAAAATCTTATTTGAAAGGAGGATGTCCCAAATAAAGGCAAATTGGCTGGTAGCATACAGTAATAAATATGAGAAAACATAAGGACCTTGGCTATAGTTTCTGGCAGTAAAACAGGCAATTTGTTTGTTGGTAAGAAAAATGATATGTTGAAAATAATCCAGTATCTGTTATTCGTGATAATACTTGCGCATCTTGTTTTCAAGGGTAAAATCAAAAGGTCAGTTAGTGATTCCATTTTAAAACCTAGTAAATAACAGGATTTATAATTTATAGTAATGAGATTTTCATGGTGTAAATCTAAGTAATATACAGAAGTTGGTTTAAGAAGCAGTTAATTAGAAAACTTTTTAATATAGCAAGTTTTACTGAGCTTTTTATTGAAGAGTGCAATAGAAGTTCAGAGATACAAAGATACACATACATGTTAGGAGCAAAGAGCACATGGAATAAATACTGTTTTCCTTTTTTTTTTTTTTAATGGTAGAAAATCCAGTGGATTATGTAATTGTGAAGTTGGTAGTGAGCTTGCTACAAATATCCAAGATGGCAATAAACCACCCAGGTGAAAGGGCCGTTCTAGGTAAGTTATTTATTTCTGTAAAAGTCTTAACTAGTGTCAGTAAGAAACATTACCATTGTGCAAGTCATTTTAATAGGTTTCTGCAGTAACTAATGAAAAAAAAGTTTCAGGGAAGTTTAATCAGAAAGGTGAAAGTTGATCGTTAAATGACCATTCTAATTTTGATAATTACAAAATGTTTCCTTTGATACTGAAAAAATTACTGTTTTTGACTCGGTGGTATGGAACAATACAGCAGGTACTATTTTTTGCATGCTATGTACCCTGAAATAAGTCATGCACCTTGTTTTTAGGAAGGTGGTATGAAGAGGGGGAAATATTTTTCCAGTGTTACGGCTGCATAGAGTAGGGACCAAGCCTAATCTTCAGTTCACTCTTCCTCCCTTTCCCACTTAGGCAACACCTATGGTTTTAACCCTTTCACAGCTTAATTTAGCTATATTCACCTGTTGCTGAATACTGGACACCATGGTTAAATATAGGATTTTGAGCTAAAAAGTCTGCAAGGTTCGGCTGCTGCCGAATCTCTGAATCATGCATGCCTATCCTCCTGCTTTCCCAGCCTGGCAATGGCTGCCTACCCACCACAGCTCCTGGCACTTTGGGGGGAAAAAAGCGCAGACTCACTGGGTGCCACCGGGCAGGGGAGCAATCCCTGCTGCCCCCCACTGTCCCACGCTATGTGGGGTGTCCTGCACGAGCCTCGCAGCCCCCTCCCCCACTGTCTGAGCCCCTCCCTGCCTGCCTGCCCCAGCTCCAGCCCTTTAAGGAAAAAAAAAAACCCAAAATCCTGGGCTCACCAGTTCCTGCCCAGCGGGGAGGCGATCCCCACGCCATGTAGGGGGCTCTTCTATGTGTCCCCCGAAGCCCTCAGGCTGCTGCAGGAGCTGGTGAGTCCTGGGGGGGTTGGGGTTTTATTCTTAAAGGGCCGGGAGCTGGGACAGGTGGGGCAGCCATGGGGGGGCTGGGGGAGTGGCAAGGGGTTGGGGGGCTTGTACCAGGGCCCCCCATGCAGCATGGGACAGTGGGGAGCAGCACCCGGTGAGTTGGGGCTTTTTTTTAAAGGGCCAGGAGTTGGGGCGGGTAGGACAGCCGTGTGGGGGGCTGAGGGAGCAGGCAGGGGATGAGGCCTGACAGGGGTCCCCACATAGCACCTCCTCCAGCCCCCCTTCCCCTGCCCCTACTTACCAGCTTCAAGTCCGGCTCTAGCTCCCTGCTGCAGTGGGCGGAGACTGTCTGAATCTTTGGAGGGCTAATTAGTTGCCAGGTGAAAAGGCAACTTTGGAAGGCTAATTCTTGTAAAGAGGTGAGTGTGGTATACAAGTAAATACAGGATCTAGTATTCTCATCTGAAAGATTTATTATGGTGAGTTTCTTATAGTTAAGAACAGTGTCACAAAGGAGCTACCTAAACCAGATGTAATTGCTGAATGTATGCAGTAAACTCCTTATATCACAGAATTTGAGTGGCAGACTAAATTATATTGACAAACTAGAAAGCAGCTTGTTTACGCATACAAATATGTTATTTATGAACAGATTTACATTCACACACAATGTGTGTGTGCGTGTGTAAGAGCATATACATAAGTATACCTAGTTCAAAAAATAAGCTTTTTTCATTTATGATTCAGAGACTGTAAAACTGATATTTTTATTTGCAGAGGCTGTTGGAAGTTGCTTGGGAGAAGTGGGTCCTATTGACTTCTCAACCATAGCCCTTCAGCATAGTAAAAATGTATCGTATTCGAAGGCAACCGATTTATTTGAAGATGGAAAACTTCAGCTAGTATTCATAATGCTGACTCAAATAAATAATGCCTTGATAGATGTTTGGTAAGCACGTGTTTGATTCAGTACATAAAATGGGCCACTGGGGAAGACAGCAAGTTATTAAAAACATTTTCTTGTTAATGACCAGTAATTTTCCAACTTTGTTTTTGCATCTAAGCAACAGTGGGTTACAGAACTCAAACAATGAATGATACTGTAGGACACATCACATCCCACATGCAGGCCAATTCTCCTCCTGCTCTCGTGTAGGGCTGTGTAAGCTGATGGGATTGGTTTTTTGACTCTCTTCACACTGTACTGGTGGACCAGGAACACTTCTGTAGCATTGTTCATACTACATATTTCTAAACATCCAGAGACTGGTTCAATAACAAGACATTATATTTTTTCAAATATTTATATAATAAACTTAATTGATTTTTTTTTTTTTTTATTGCACCCCATAAAACAATAAACTTAGTAAGCTATGTGGGCTTCAACTTGAAGTAATACCCCATGGGGAAAGATGCTAGAATTTAAGCTGTTAATGCTGTATAAATGGACCCCTGATTTTCAAGTTACTCATGCAGTCCAGCTCTGACCTCTTTCGGGTTGGATTTAAGCTAGATAATTCTTTTCTCTGCTCTGAAATTTAGTTCTGCCCAATGCAAATGGGGATATTTGTGTTAAAGTAATGGAACCAGTCTTACATATACCTTTCTTCTGGCTTCTATTAGCCTTTGGTTGTGTTTTAATTATTATTCATAAAATAATTTCACAGTCTGTGCTTCTTTATTATGAACTTTTATAGAACTATTTTTATTAAATAATTGTTAATCAGTTATATTTATCTTTCAGTATTAATGTTCGCTGTGCTGCTGCTTCCTGTTTGAAAAACATTTTAGCAACAAAGACTGGTAACAAATTTTGGGAGGCTTACAAAGACAAAGCTGATCCCATGTTAATATATCTACATCCTTTCAGAATGTCCAGGAAGAAGGTATTTCTGTTAGTTTGTGTACAGCTTGCAATAATGAGAACCGATTACAAATATAAAACTACTGTAAACAAGTAACTATTTCTGGAGACCAGTATTATTGAATCTAGGAAAGATTCTTAAAGTAGTATATCTTGATGACAGTACATGATAGATTGCTTTTGTAACTCTCTTGCCAGTTTATTTGTTTTTTGTGCCTAATGTTGACTATTGTGAGCTATCCCATTAACTAAAAGATCTAATAAGTAAAATGTTTACAAGATTAGCTTCTTAGTTCGAAATATGCTATACTATGGGTCTTTCATTATCATCCCGGATAAATTACCATCCCACCATCATTTATGAAACAGTTTTTGTTTACCTGATAATATTTTTCTGCAAGATGCCTGCCTCATTTAGTGCCCCATATCAAGGCATGAGATGGCAGAACCAACATTATATAGATACCCATTAATCTGTCATTTCTGTGATTTCAGACACTGGATTTTGTAGCATTAAAGTATTTCTTGATCTCAGGAGAGAGAACTTATTTTCAGCATTTCTAGATTTGCTTGATTTTAAATGCACAACTTTGCATTTACAATAACAATAACTTATTACATAATGTAAGCTAACCTTGACTGTATGTTTCATCTAGACAGACTGTCTATTGTTGCTTCATTTTGTTGAAAAGCTACACTTTAGTAGTAGTTCCTTTTTTTTAAGACAAAGTAAATATCTTTGTTCTTACAAAAATGTATTTTTGTTTAGTTTTTGGAAGTGCCAGATACTGAAAAAGAGACTCCTTCAGAAGCCATAGATGATGTAAATCTGTGGATTCCTCAGGGTGTAAGTCATGAGACTTGGGTAAAGAACCTGACTTGTTCATTGCTGAACAGTGGAGGAGTGAAAGATGAAGTTCTTCTGTTACTAAGGCCAATGTGTGAGGTGAGCTCCTTTGTGTACTGTAGCTCCAGGCAACTGTGTTAAACTTAATTATGACCCCTGTTAACATTTGATACTGTTTTCTGGTGATAAGTAGATTTTTCCTTTTGTTTACAGATAGGAAGACATAACCAAAATATTCTTTCTTGATGGGCATTCAGGAAGTCAGTGAAATACACCTTAGAAATGCATAAATATAGGACTTCCCTGGAAATTGGGGCTAAATTATTAAGACAGTTACCATGCAAGTATAACCAAAACAGCCTGATAATGGTGACTTGTATGAAGTTAATTGTAATGAATATTTTCCTTTCTTTTTTTGAAGGCATAAATTACCTGCATTTCTTAAATCCATGATTTCAGTGAAAGGGAGGGGAAAAGGTGTAAACATAACTTTTATGGATCAGGTTTTTTTGAACTCTTGCTTTGTTGTACACACTTGACCTATTTTGCGTCAGGTGGTTTATGAAATTTATTTTCCATTTGCTGTTCAGCATATGTTTTAAATTGGCCAGGAGACCTTGACTGTATTAACAAAAAAATATAGTTTATCAGCAGCTAATTTTGTGCGTCTGTGATTCAGGTGAAAACAGACTTCTGTCAGACTTTGCTTCCATATTTGATTCATGATATCCTGCTTAATGATTCAAATGAATCTTGGCGCAACCTTCTGTCTGTGCATATCCAGAGGTTTTTCACAACCTGTTGCAGGTGTGTGTCATCCTCTAGTAGATCAACAACACCTGCAAATTCAGATTCAGGTAATGGCATAATGTTTTTCTTTTTATTTTATCATCAACAATTTACAATGCATATTCACTTCTTTCTCTCTTTGGTAATATACATTTTAGAACCAGAATCCCTTGTTCGTAGAAGTTTGGATAAAATATCTCGGCGAACAATGCTTACTGTTGTTGACCACCTGAGAAGACAAAAGAGGTGAGTTGTATCTCTTTTTAAAATTTACCTGGATATATTGCTTGCTTTAATCTGCTATTGTAGGATCTATTGATGTTCTCGATGGACAGAGAATGTATGCACCCAAAAAAAGGATCTCAAATAAGTGTTAGAGTGATGTTGTATCTTTGATTATGGAATTATGCAAGTGTATGCAACTGTATATAGTTGGTTCAATAAAAGATATCATCCTAAGAAATCTTTTCCTCTTAAATAAGTGTAATGAAGATCAAACTGTTCCAAATAAGATATATACAGTAGTGAGGCTTCATTTAAATATAAGCCCAGGAATGTTGGATGTGTTAGAAGGACTATGGAAGATAAAGTTGAATGAGGTTTTTAAAACCTTTTTGTCTGGAAGTGCCCAATAGGGCATTCGTGTATTTCTTAGAGATAAACTATACAACCCCAGTATAATTTTAAAGCACTTGTAGTAGATTATACTAGGGTTGTATAGTTTAAAGCACTTGTAGTAGATTTATATTGTTAAATGCAATATCACAAAGCAGGCCTAGTACATCAATATTAATGCTGTATTTCAATAGATCTCTTTCAGGTACCATTTTTGATGACAGTTTCTGGTTGGATCTAAATTATCTTGAGGTTGCCATGGCAGCACAGTCTTGTTCTGCTCACTTCACAGCTTTACTCTATGCAGAAATCTATGCAGACAAGATAAACACAGACAAACAACAACACAGGTACTGGGCTTGTGGAACCTAAGTTCTTCACATTTCTACCAAAACAGTGTATATTGGGGGTGTTTTATTGTAAAATGTGTATCAGGGAGATGCATTTTTTTTAAATCCTTAGAAAAATGTCCTTGCCCTGAGAGTATGTGTCTACCAAAGTTTTGTCAGCCCTTAAGATTGGTACCTATCTGATGTTCAGAATCACAGCATTCTGATTACCCACCAGAATACTTGGAAAGCTGTTCCCAAGATAGTCTAGTATCTTGGAACCAGCTAGAGACAAAAGCTAATGCATTCTACTGTCCACAGGCCTTCCCTCTCATGTTCCAGAAGGGAAGGTGTATTCAAAATCTAACCCTAATAGTTAATGAGAGATTAGCAGCTAAAATTATTTCAGAAATGAAAACATGTTAAAACGGAATGGTACTCAGCATGGTTTTAGCATTCAGTGTCTTGTGATATGCATAATATAAAAGTGAAGGGGTGGGATGTAAAGCTTTTAATCATCTCCTTCAGGCTATCAGTCCTTTTTTAACACTGCTACAAGGCTAAAAGTAGCAAATTCTGTACTTTGGATGAGAATAAATAATAAGGGAGAATTGAAAGCAGTGAGCAAGAGGATATTAGAATTACAGAAAAGTAGGGCTGGATGGGCCTAAGGAGGCCATCTCTAGTCTAACCCCTTGCTTCAGGCAGCAGTATCCCTGTCTAAATCTTCCTAGACAGTGTTACTATAATCTATTCTTGAAAAACTTCAGGAACTACCCTCATGCAGAGATACCTGTCATAATGCCCAAAACATCCAATACATGAGAAATGTAGATAATTCTGAAGTTAAATGCTTCTGTATTAACTGTTACAAATGAGAGAAATTACTTTAATGTTGAAATCCCGTAAGTAACTACAAATAGTTAAAAAGAAGCAATTTACTTGAGAGCATATCTATGGCCTCTCATGTCTCCTTGGTTTTGCTGCATTTAGATAGCACCTGAAGAACCTCCACTTTGTGTAGGATTGATGTCCCCAGCCTAGCCTTACTACTCTGATGCCCTACTTGCAGCAGAGGCCATTCTAGGAACGTGGAGATACAATGAGGTTGGGCCAGCACACTGGGGATATGACACATCATTTCAATATCTGTGTCCTTTAGTGTCAGCTTTCAGTTAATTCAGTGTGTTTTTTCCCCTCCTCCTAGATCAGCTTTGAAAGCTTCCAAAAATTTAATGTTTGAAGAAGAAAGTCAAGATCCAACTATTGCTCGTTTGAGTGAGAAAAGTAGGGAAGAAACTGGAATAAGTTTACAGGTACAGAGTACTATCTCCCTCACATAAAGTATTATCTAATCTCAGAGTAAACCTTCCTGATGAGGTAATTAGCACATCATTTTCCACCTGATTTTCATCAACATGTTAATTAATATTTTTGATCTGTTGTATATCAAAGTTATCTTTATTGAGTTGGGTCCTCAAGAATTCATCAGGCCATGTTTATGACTAGGTCATCTTAATTACTAAGGAGGCAAGTGTATAAAGCATAGGGAAACAGTTTTTACCCATAAAAAGAACCGATTGCAGTGGTTCCATTTGACTTTTTTTTAATTCCAGAGAAGTTGTTATGTATGTTAGTATTCAGTAAGCAAGGGGGGAAATTGTATTGCAGTGAATTATAAAATCTTAAGAACAGAGCTGTCAGATCAACATAGCTTTACTAGTGTTACATAATAGGACACTGCATTCAGATCATGTTGTACAGATCTATTTATGAATCTGGTCAGTAATCACTTCAATGATCATATACTTCTTTCTTTGTAAACCATATTCATCTCTGTTAAAAACACAATTTTTTGCTTTTGTCTGATACAGATTCATTTTCTGCTACCTTCCACTTTACTCAAAACACAAAAACTGGCAGCATCTCTCAGATCAGTAGCCCTACAACACTGTAGGACTGCTGATCTGAAAGGGTTCATTCAACACTAGAGTTCCTACTGAAGTGCAGAACTCTGTATTCTTCCCTCTGACCACAGAGGTGCAGCTGTTGCATAAACCAGCCATAATGAGGCATTGGTAAACAAATTGTGGGTTCATAATGAAGACAGAGGTATTTGCCTGCTGCAGGTAACTATGCTTCGAAATCATTTATGAAATTGTGGTGGGGTTTTTTTGTGATGTGTGTCTTAGGATCTTCTCATGGAAATATACAGAAGTATAGGAGAGCCTGATAGTCTCTATGGCTGTGGGGGAGGAAGAATATTACAGCCTTTAGCCAGGTATGGTTTATTAATTAATGTATTGATTTTATTTGCTAGTAAATCATTTGAAATTTCAAAGCTACTTTTTATGTGTAACAGGATAAGAACATACGAGCATGAGGCTGCATGGGGAAAGGCCCTTTTAACATATGACCTTGAGGCAAGCCTCCCTTCGTCTGTGTGCCAAGCAGGAATAATAGAGGTAAATCAGTCCCTTAGTAAGAGAATCAGTGAGGACTATAGGGTATTCTTTGTTTAATTAAGGTTGAAACTAATTTAGCAAGGAATTCAGAACAAATTGAACCTCATAGCTTATTGATACCCAACTCAACCTGGCCCACAGGCCAGATGAGTGTTACAGGGCCAGTTTGCAGGCTGGACCTGGAGCTGGAATTTGGCGAGAGCACAGTATTAATTGCTGTGACTCCTGGAGCTGCAGCTGTTCCCACTGCCAAATTTCCAGGCCTGGAGGCAGGTGACACAGCTCTCTGCCCAGATCCAACCTACAGGGCTCACAAGGATGAATGGACAGTGCAGGGCAGGATGGGTGGTGGTAGCATTTATTGCCATTGCTCCTAGAGCTGCCCATACTCCCAAGTTTCCAGACCTGTGAGAAGCCCTACAGGACAGATCTGGCCCATGAGCCAGATTTTTAGATAACCTTGGTCAGGGATTACAAATCCTTTCACTTCCTGTCATAGACAATCATGTAATGTGATACCATTCATAAACTCAATCAGGCTTCATTCTGAACACAGTTAGATTACTGTCTGCAACTGTTGGAAAGTTGTTTCAGAATCTCACTCCTCTGATGATAAAAACCTTCTAATACCTATCCTAAATTTATCCATGGACAGATTATACCCATTTGTTCTTATACCAACATTGTCCTTTAGTTTAAATATTTCTTTACCCTGCCTGATGGTTAACCCCTGACCTAATTATAAAAATCTTATTTCTAGGCTCATTTAAAATCAAGTTTTTTTAATTTCCTTCTGTAAGGTAGGCTGTTCATTCCAGTTATCATAACAATACTTCTCTGACTCTGTTTCCAGTTTGAATTCATTTCCCTTGAATATGGATGACCATAATTGTACACAATATTCCAGATGAGGTTTCTCAAATATCTTTTCCAATGGTATTGATACTTTTGAAGTAATTCATCTAGGGTTGCATTTGGCTTTTGCATGGTTGCATCATATTGGTGGGTCACAGTCATCCTGTGATCAGTGTACCAAAGTCCGTCTCCTCCAGTGTCATTCCCAACTGATAAGTCTCCAGCTAACTGTAGAAATTCTTATAAGACCCCCAAATGAACAAATTTTCATTTTGTACCATTACATCTTATTTCTAGCATATTTGTTTTCAAGTTCATTAATTTGTTTCTATATGACAGTCTGATTCTCTCCCACACTGGTGCTTCCTCCCAACTTTGGGTGCAGCAGATTTCATTTGTTCCAAGATTGATAAAGACAAGCCACAAACCAATCCTTGAGGAACATCCCTAAGTAACCTTATGCCACACCAGCATGTACCTTAGAGTTGTAGTGTCCCATCTACATCCTGATATCATTGTAGTGGATGTTTTTCCAGGAGCCCTTTTCTTATGCTTCCCTTCTGCGTGGTGTGGATGGTACTTTTTGTACCTTTAGGCTTAAAGAGATTCCTCCTCTGTATTCAAGTCTTTGAGGTCTTTGAGCTATTTTGACTATACCAGCTAGTTTCCTTAATTTCTGAAGCTACACTTTTGAAATAAAAATGTAGTTGCAGATCTGTTTATCACTACATCCAGTGCCAGCATTGTCCACTAACTTTTATATATCCATTGTACGGTTTTGTAGTAATGTGATCTGGTAATCTGTTGACTTGGGTAGATAGAGCTTTGGGTTTTGACATATTTTTGTATGTATAGAGGACCTTAAGCTTTATGTTTTTATCAATATGGAAGTATATATTGTAGTTTCATTTTTGAAGCTGACCATCTTGTGCCATTACCATTGCCAAAGAGTTCAAGCGAGGCATAGTTAATTCTTTATTCAGAGTGGAGACTTAAGAACACAAGTAAAGCAGGAAGAATTGACACTGGTTACTCTAAATTATGTCATTTAAATCTAATGCTTCAAATAGTAATGAGGGGCACTTTTCTGCTGTATGTTTTAGCTGAAAAAAGTAAAATTGCAGTTGAAGCTCATCCTGCCACATTTTGTTAGCTCTAGGGGGATGTTCACCCCAATTTGATGGCCATATTCCAACTGAGATGGCTACATTTTGGCTATCAAAATATACTTTGTAACTTCACTAAATGCTTTTCACTATCATAGTGTTTTAAGTCAGAAATAATACTAGTTCCATGTCTGGAACTTTAGTAGCCAAATGTTAAGCAAATCCTTTTCTCTTTCATATTAGTAAATATTGCCTTTTTTTAATATTTTCCCTGTTTGTAGGCCTTGCAGAATTTTGGACTTTGTCATACGCTTTCCACCTATTTAAAAGGATTGGAACATGAAAACACAGAGTGGTATGCAGAACTAGAGGAAATTCGCTACCAGACAGCTTGGAGAAACATGCAGTGGGGCAACATCCCTTCAGTCAAGTAAACCATCTTCTCTGGTTTTAGATCTCTGTAGTATTGAAAGGCATATGATATTAATACTTTTAACGGCAGGAAAACCCTGCACACTTCTGTAATCTCCTTAGCCTCCTAGGATCAGAGTGGGGAATAGAGGCAGCAGTGTTGCAGTAATGTAAAAACTGAAGTTCATGAATTCTTCAGGTCTGCTGGAACAGCTAGACAGTTGAGCATTTGGGCTGAAAACTGGAGGAAGGAAATAGCAAGAGATAGGAAAGCTAAGGAGAACGAGTAAAGATATGGGGTAAGGAATAGAAAAGGAGAAGAGACCAGGTTTTGGGGGGTTTTTTGTTTTTTTTTAAAACCTTTATTCTCTTTTTCCCCATCTTTTAAAATGTCAATACAACTAAAGGCAAAGAGCTGTTAGTACATTGCTTATGGTACATATTTGGACACAATCAGCAAATACAATATGAAATGTAATTTTCATGCATTGGGAGGGTGTTCAGATTTGTAGATATACTATAGGTTATTTGGGTTTTTGGGATTATGTATCCCTTTAATGTAACTGTGAACATGTTTCTTTGAGATTAACACTCATTCAGCTTAACCATTTTTAAAATAACTGTCTTCATGGCTTACTTGTAAACCATAGCTTGGGTGTATTCGCTAAAAACTTTTCTTTATATTTTTTAGCCAAATAAAATAGCATTCTGCCCACTACTGGAAACTTCCTGGTATTACCTCTTATTCAGTCAGCTGTTCTGTTCATTTTATGAAGATGGCCACCTTTTTATCAGGGGTATCACATTTATGGCCCCTAAAATCATGCTGTATGACCCACTTGGCTCTTAAAGAATCCAGGAATTTGTGGGTGGGGCGAGTGTGGGCAAACCTACTGCCAACATCAGAGGCACAGAGTCCCATTGGCAACAGTTTTCTGTGGTGGGGAGTGAGTGACAGCTGGATTAATAATCCCTGTAGTCACCAGTCAACCTGCTGCTGCCGTGCTTGGATCTGAACTACATGGAGTCCTGTGGTCTGGATCCAACCTGGGACGAACCCCAGAGTCCAGAGCCATCCCAGGGGGGAGCAGGATAAGTATGACACCCCTGGTTTATATCAAAGCCAGGTCTAGTGGTTAGATCTTTAATCATGAAGGTCATTTCTGGCTTTGGATGTAAGCATTGTTTCTAAATCTTTTTTAAGAGATGAGGCAAAAGGACCAAGTTACCATGAATTGTTATATGATGCTCTGCAGTCTTTAAGAGAGAGAGAATTTTCTACTTTCTATGACAGTCTTAAGGAAGCCAGGTAAGAAGCATGTGTCTAGACGTTCTACATATGGAAAACTGTTGTGGTCTTTGGAGTTTGGACAAAATATTGTTAGTATAAGAAAATGGAAATTTGTCAGTTGTAACTTAACTTGGATGAAGCATAACTCTTTTGCATCAATGTATAAGGCATTTTTATTTTAATGGAGGGTGCATTACTGCTACAAGGCCAGAAATGTTGTTTTGTAAAGCGGCTTTTGTGGCCTCAAATGTCAGGTACTTGAAACCTTTTTGAAAAGAGGTGTAATAGTTATCCTTTTGTACCCAAGTTATCTGGAATGATATATATATAAGATCAGGTTTAATATATTGTAGTACGTCTTAATATTAATAATGTTAATGATTTATATTAATCTCTCTCTCTCGCTCTCTCTCTGTCCTTCAATACTCCTCCTAAAGAGAGAAACCAGCTACTGGTATTTTGGCAGAAGTCCTTGTCTCAGCAGGACCATTTTTGTCAGAGTACTAATAGTTTTGATGATAACAAGTAAAGGCAGTGTGGAAGTATGCAAAATAAAATTAAGAGGTGTTACGTGCAATAGAGAAGTCATCTTCTTTTACAGTTACCTATAACATACATCTGTTTCCTCTGCATCCCTGTTTAATGCAAGGATGCATAGCATCTGCGAGAGGAAAATCAGACAACACATCTAAGGAAAAATAAATCCTATAGATTTTCATTTAGATTCTCAGAAACCTTGGATTTTAGGTTCTAGTAGTAATCCAACATATTTCCCTAACTGAAACAGAAGACATGTCTCAGTTCAGCAACTTTTATATTTCATTTTTGTTCAGCTTATGGAAACCGTGCTGTCAATAAATAAAGGTACTCAGCATTTCTGTATTGTATCCTTAGGGTGAAGGAAGTAGAGGAGCTGTGTAAAGGCAGTCTTGAGTCTGTATATTCATTATATCCAACACTGTGTAGATTACAGGCAGTTGGAGAACTGGAAAACATAGGACAGATTTTCTCCAGGTATGTTGTCCCTTCCTGTTACACCTGTCATCCTAGCTACGAGCCTGACAACTTTTTTTTAAGCAACCTATCATCTGAGGCTGGTGCTTTTGCCTTCCTTTTTAGAACTAATTTACTTAGGTGGCATCCCTGTGAGCCACAGCAATTAACACTGAAACTGCTCCCCTGCTGCCAAGTTTCTGGACCCATTTGAAACTCTGTAGGCTGAATCATATGGCCCCGTGTGCTTAATTGGGTCTGCAGATCAATGCAGTGCCATTCACCTGGCCCATGGGGCTGTATGGTTTAGACACCATCATTCTAAACTGCATGTTCAGAAGGCACAGGACTGACCAAGATGTCCACTAAGTCTAGTCCCTAATGCAGACAACTTTGTCAGATAATCCCATTCAGAGCTTATCAGGGTCCATTATAAAACCTATTAAGGCTGTTTTTGGACACCCCCCCCC
>NW_017728906.1:174402849-174422341 GCF_001723895.1 Crocodylus porosus | reverse complement strand
GCTTTATCTAAAGCTCGTTCAAGTAGCTTTAGATAAAGCACCCTAGCCACCATTTTTAAGCACAGAGATGCTGACACATGAGATGCTCTGGGTGCTCTAATTAAAGCGTGTCATGTGTGTTCCTCTTCTTCCCCCCGCGTGTGAAGCATATGTATAAACCCCTTTGTGGCAAATTCATATCCATTTGTTCTTCTGGTAGGGTTGACCTTTAGTGTAATCAATTTGTCTCCTTCCTTTGAGGTATTTATAAAAAGCAGTCATGGTCTTTTCAGGTTTTATTTTTCTGGTTAACTAAAATCTGTTAGGTTGTCCCATAAGATAAGCTGTCCGTTTCCCTGATCATCCTAATAGACACTTTGTGTTTCTGATCCAGTTTGAAGCCATCTTTCTTGAACATGTTTCACAGAGAGGGGATATTTGTTCCTTGGACTTTAATTTGTGAACTTTTTAGGTAGTTTTGTTGTCCTTGGTTCTTTACAGTAATCTTTCATGTCTCATATTTAATATTTGTCTAGAGTTAATAGCAGCTTCATTCTTTTTCTTTCATAACATCTGTGATTTCAGATCTGTTACTAATCAGCAACTCACCGAGATTTATCTGAAGTGGCAGCGACACTCCCAGCTTCTTAAGGACAGTGACTTCTGTTTCCAGGAACCTGTCATGGCTTTACGCACTGTAATTCTAGAGGTCCTACTTGAGAAGGTAACAGAGAATTCCAAAAGAGAATGCATCAAAGATATTCTCACCAAACATTTAGTGGAGCTGTCCAAATTGGCACGAACTGCCAAAAACACTCAGGTAAGAAATTCTGCATATTTCTTTTACTTGCTCCTCTAGTTGATTAAACATTTTATTTCACAGAAACGCTGAAGACCAACTTTGTTGAAATTCTTATTGTTCAGTCTAATTCAATTAATTGTTTATCTGAAGATTTAGTTTATATACTACTCCTTCATGAATGCTGCTCTCCAGACATTTCTTCACATTTTGGTTCACAGATGCGTTGCTTTTGATTCCACAGGTGTTACAAAACTTCACTTCCGTGTGTAAGTCATTTTTCTTGGCTCCATAACTCTAGTTTGGTATACTGGGTAGATGTGAAGCACGATCAGCATACTATAAGATGGTTGTGCCAGCATTCCAGTTTAGATAGCCAAAATATTTCCTTCATATCCCAATATTTAGTGTCAAGTTCAAATGTGAATATGCTTAAAGAGCCATTGTATTTTGAAAAATGACTCACTGTGAATGGTTTTGCAGGATTCCTTTTTATTTTGATCTCAATTTTGGAATCGGTTATGCTAAATTTTAATTAAAAAAAAAAAAAAATTCCCCCCAACTGCCAGTCCTGAAAAGTCCATCTAGGCTGGGGTTGGCAGCATAAGGCCTGGGGGTTGATTATGGCCTGAAGAGCCAGAGGGCCTTGGCTGTGCCCACACCAGCACCAGTACCAGGGCTGAGCAGCTGGAAGCTGTCTGTGCCTGTGCTAATGCTGCTTCTCCCTGTCCCTCCTCTACCCACCAGTGTATGGGCACAGGTTCCAGCCAGTGGGGAGCTGCACCCATACTGCAGTGGGTGGGGAGGGGAGTAATGTGGGGAAAAGCGGCTGCAACACAAACATAACTCCTAGCTGCCCAGTCCTGGCTCAGTTCCCCACTGGCTGGAAGCTGCATTTGTGCTGTAGCTGGGGATCGGGGCAGAGAGAACTGGCAGTTCTAAATTTCTTGGGCCCAGCATGGGTACAGGCAAAGCCCCCCTGTCACTGATGTCCCATTGAAGCCCCCTGACCTGTATGGGACTGGAGCCACTTGTTCTGGCCCGTGGCTTGTAAAGGTTGTCAGCTGCTAATCTAGACTGTTTCTAGTTAGTGCATCAACCATAGTAATAAATGTTGGGTAGCTGTAATTTGCCCTTCAATCACCAAACGATAGTCATGGCTGTGTTTTTTTAAATAACCCTTTTAACTTCCCTGGAAAGAAACCATTCCCAGAAAATATGTATCGTAGGATGAGAGAGGGCATGTGAAAATTTACTGGAAGTTAGTGTCAGAACATATCTAACTTCTGAACAAAGAGTGGATGAAATCCTAACCCACTGAAGTCAGTAACGAAGCTCCCTTTGACTTCCCTGGGGCAGCAATCTCACCCTACATCTCCAGCCTAGTTTAAGCTAAGGGATCCATCCCCATGTCACCATCGCCAAGTCAGTTTATACCATTGCAATCTCAGATACTATAGTACGGTATGTTATTAGTACAATATATGGCCTTGTATTAAACAAACCAGCTTTATCTTTGGCCCTTAGTATTTACAAAAATATATATGAGGTACTTGGTGATGACAACACCTGATTTCTTACTAATGTGTTATTTTGGCCTGTGCCTATGTATGTACAAATTTTGGAGGGAAGGGTTAAGATTGGGGTACTGTATAAATTTCAGTATTGAAGCAATGGCTGAAGGATTATATGCTAGTCAGGAATAGACTTGGATCACTTGTGTTTGTTTCTAGGAATTACAACTTTTTTTATCTGCATGCAGTATTCATTAAAAAATGTAATATTGTTCTTGATTGTAATTCAGCTTTCACTGAAACTACATCTTCAATTACTATTTTAAGTTTTTGCTTATAAAAAGAAGCCAACTCTGTCTTGCATTGAAATGAAAATCAAAGAATTATGAAAATGTTACGTTACCAGCAAAATAAGTAGAGAAACCTGAATACCCATAGATTTACTGAGTATAGAGAGACAATTTGCCTGTTAATGTCATTTTGGTTTAAAATATTGCAAAGTTTATTGTAACTAATTGAATACTTTTACTAGCTTGATAGTCATAGTAACAGAGTATATAACTTTGGGAATATTTATACCACATAATTCACAGTAATTTTAAATACTAAATGCTATTACTTTGTTCCATACAATGAGACATTTAGAAAATTGTTGCTCATCAGAATCATGGGATGGCATATAATGATGGATTAATAAATTACCTCATCTAATTTCAACCAAAACAGTCTTAACAATAATTAGGTAGCAAAGGGATATGTTAAAGAAAGTTAGCAAATTGCTAATGGAGTCAGAAAGCCTGCTGCGATGTGTATTTTTATTTCTTATGAAGATTGTTGAAAATTTATTTTTTCAATTTCAGCTTCCTGAAAGAGCAATGTTTCAGATCAAACAGTGCAATCCAGCTAGGTATGGAGTCTCTGAGTGGCAGCTGGAGGAAGCTCAGGTTTTCTGGGCCAAAAAAGAAGAAAGCCTTGCATTGAGTGTTCTCAGAGACATGATCAAAAAATTAGACGCAGACTGGTTCCAGGTGGGTGCTATATTTTGTGTTGACTTAGCAAGAATTAAACTCTTTGGCCACTTTCTTGGGGCTTTCTTTTGGAGAGAATAAAAAGGAAATCTGCAGTGTTAGTAACTCCATGTTGAACTCTTAAAAGGGGCTGAAGCACATACCTATGAAAACCAGTGGTGCCCAAGTTTTCTGGGCTGTGGGCCAGATGAGTGGTGTGCGGTCAGTTCACAGGCTGGATCTATCTGGTGCAAGGGATCAGTCTGTGGGCCCAGTCCAGCACTGGGTCAGCACATGGGTGTGATCTTATTTGGAACATGGCCCCAGCCTCACTTGCTACAATTGGGCCTGCTGCCCCAGCTCTGTATGCATCAAATTGGGCCTGGCCCCATGCACACTGGATTAGGCCTGCTGCTCTGGCCCTGAATGCTAGCCTGATTCAGTACTTTGGCTCCGGTACATGTCTTCTGGCCACGGGCTTGGTGGTTTGGTAGTGGGGGAGTGGTGGAAGTGTTGATTGCCACCACCTCTCACCATCACATTTCTGTATGTGTGGGGAATGCCACAAGCCAGAGGTTGAGCACTATTGATACAGACAAATGTATGTAGACAGGCAACTGAAAGCTCTCCTTAACTATACAGTTGGTCCAGTAAAAGATATCCCAGTAGTCAGAGACTGTAAGCCTCGTCTTTTGATAAATATTAGGGCATTTAAGAACTGCATGAGAAAAAAGAAGTTGTAGCTTCTTCACTGGTTAGTTTGCCTTCACTACTACCATTTGGTCTGTTTATAATTTCTCAGATCAGACAGTATTTTCCTTGCTGGTACTCATTCTTAATGAAGTGTGTGTCACTTGTGAGCCTAGTGAGCTTATCCCTTTTATAAGTGCAAATAGGTTGATGAAAAGGCAAATTCATTTAGACAGTGACATCCACAGAACTGTAACAGTATGTAATTTAGGATGTTGACTGCTATGGATAGAGATTGTATATTGATGGCACTCAATAAATATGTAAGAGCTATTTGGCCAAGTAATTAAAAGTATTTAAGAGGAATATTTTATTGGGATTTCATTTATTTGCTCCTCCTTTTTATTTTCCAAAAATGTGTTTCCCAACAGGTTGAGAATGATCCACGTCTAAGACTTATGTATACAGAGTGTGTGAGGTTATGTGGTAACTGGTTGGCAGAAACATGCTTAGAAAACCCTACTGTTATCATGCAGAAATACTTAGAAAAGGTAAGGTTGGGTCTTTTGAGAATGCAGTATTTGACAAAGGTCATCACTGGCAATCCCTTGTAGTTTACAGTGATTGTCTTCCATGATTGCCTTACCTGTGGATCTAAAGATGGCTGACAAAGGCAATCTGGGATTGACAGGTTTTACTGCAATTCAGGCATGTGTTTCCATGTGAGGTGGGTAACAGAGGTATAAAAGATCTGATAAAAGTGTCAAAGTCAAATATTGTTTTTCCACACTGAAAAAACAAATTTTCAGTATACTCTAGAACAGAATTTAAGAGACAAAAATTATTTAATTAATCATGTTAACACCACTGTATAATAGTCAGTCTGGACTGATGGAACTTTCAACCTCCCCCCTTTGCTGCAAGGCCAGTGTCTCACTCTCACCTATTGCCAAAAAAAAAAAAAAATCTCTTCCTTGAGGATTTTCTTCTTTGCCTTCAGTATTGTTTGTCCATTCTTTCCTTTGTTCTGTCTATCTCTTGCTAATTATTGTGAATCTCTTCCTACTTATTGCTTCTGACTTCCTTGATTGCTTCTGACTTCCTTGGTGCCCTGCACATGCTTTTATCACTCTCCTCTATAACTTTCACTTAAACTCCAGCCAGTTTCTCCACCTGTGGTGTTGTCTCTGTCTTTTGCTTTTTCTCATCATTATAGGCTACAGGCTCGTCAAAGGAGAGAATCGTTCATTGTACTGTAAACCACCATGTTGTGTTGCAACTGTGGTTCTCTATGAGCAATAATAATATTTGTTAGAGGGCTTCTATACAGTGGTTTATCTTCTTTACAGATAAAAGGTCTTTCTCTCTTCATGCTGAAAACTGAAGTATTTGAGGAAAAATTTTTCTTAGGAAAACAAATACTTGGTTAGCAGATTTGTTTTTATTTTTTATGCACACCTGTGTCAGCATGTACACATATTACGTAGTAAAAGAGTTGTTTTAATTAAGTAGTATGGCGGTAAAAGATGGCTAGAACTACTACACCAACCTGATCAACTGCCTTATCATGACTGCATTTGTAACCTGCTCTGTAGGCAGTGGAAGTTGCTGCAGGCCAGAGTGGAGACAGCAGTGATGAGCTAAAGTGTGGAAAAATGAAGGCATTCCTCTCTTTGGCTCGTTTTTCTGATACTCAGTACCAAAGAATTGAAAACTACATGAAATCCTCAGAGTTCGAAAATAAGCAAGCATTACTGAAGGCGGCCAAGGAGGAGGTCGGTCTCATAAGGGAACGTAAAGTTCAGACAAACAGGTGAGTGCCTGGGCTGAAGGATTGTTCTCTCATGGGAAACAAATGTAAGCAGGTTTGGGATTTGCTTTGCGTAGTGCAGGGGTGTCAGACATGGTCCATAGACTGGATTTGGCCCATGGTGATCTGCCACAGGCATGTGACCCTGGGTCTGATCAGATGCACATGGACATGCCTGTGACAGGTTGGTCCACAAGCCATATTGGACCCATAGACCCCCCTCCCTCAGGATACCTGATCCAGCGGCTGCTCTAGCCAGTCTGGGACCTGCACTGCCTGCAGCACAGATCCCAGAGTGCTTAGAACGGGCACCGCATGTAGCGCAGTCCAGCTGGAGCAGCAGCCACGCTGCACATGGTAGACCTCCGACCAGATTGTTCCCTATGCAGATTGTTGCCCACTTCAGTAGCTCAGGGACTGCACTGCATGTGGCACCTGCTCAGCCAGTCCAGCACCTGCGGTGTGTGCAGTGCTTGCATGCACCATGTGCTGTGTAGGTCCCGGACCTACTGGAGCAGGCACTGTTCATTACATGTCTCAGAGCAGGCACTGCATGTGGCACAGTTACACTGGTGCAGCCACAGTGTACAGCGCAGCTGCCACTGTGGCCAGACTGTGATGCACACAACACCCATTTTGGTAGCTCTGGGATCCGTGCCACACAGTGCGAGTCCCAGACAAGCTGGAACAGCTGCCAGATCAGGTACGCTGAGAGAAGGGAACAGGGAAGAGAAGAGGAAGTGGAAGGGACCTGGATGAGTTTGAACCCATGGCATAGTGGAATCAGAGTGTACATCTCTTCCTTTTATTGAGCCTAAAGAGAAAAAAGTGAGGGAAAAGTCTAAAACCTTGAGGTTCTCTCTCATACTTTCCTTTTCCTCTGTAGAAGTATCTAGTTTCTGTACTTACTCCCTTTCCCATATCTGCATTTTACATTGATTCAGGTCCTGCTATTAGGAAAAGGGACTTGATTTTCAGTGATTGAAACTTAGAGCAGTGGTGCCACTTGGACACCAATGAAGGGGACACCTGACAAGGCAGGGTTTGGTTTAAGAAACAACTTTTTCTTTGCTTGTACATCCAGCACAAGTGTCAGATAATATTGGGAGAGTTCTTAAATTGGTAAACGAGCACTCTGGTGTTCTAGTGTATAACTGATAATTTTAAAAGACTGTCCATCCATAGATACACAGTGAAGGTTCAGCGAGAGCTGGAACTCGATGAATGTGCAATTAATGCACTGAAAGAGGATTGCAGACGCTTTTTGTGCAAAGCCATAGAGAACTACATTAGCTGCTTACTGAGTGGAGAAGAACATGACATGTGGATCTTCCGCCTCTGCTCACTCTGGCTTGAGAACTCTGGAGTCCCTGAAGTCAATGGGATGATGAAGGTTAGGTTCTGATTAGGGATGTGAACAGTTAAACAATTAATCATTTAACTGATAAGGCCAGTGGTAACCAGTTATATCTTACCAGTTACTATTTGGCGTGGGGCTAGGTGCAATCTGGCAGGGATGGGGGGTGGGGAAGGAAAACCAAGTGGTGCCCCAGTAGGAACTGGAAGGCAGCAGGGCAAGTGGGAGGGAAGGAGAAAGGAGAGAGGATGGGGGGAAGGGCAGGGCAAGGTGGGACTAGTACCTGTAGTTAATCTGCTCTCTCCCTCCCACCATGCTGGCAGGCTGGGAAAGCCCCTCTCCTACTGCTCTCTGCCTGCTGCTTCACAGTGGGTCATGTTGCCTGGTGGGCTTGCTGCTGCTGCCTCCTCCCCACTCCCCCTTACCCCATCAAAGGCCCTGGGGAGCAGTTCCCAGCAGCAGCTGTGTCTAAGCAGGTCTGTGCGTAGCCCCCAGTTCCCTGCACTTCCCCTCCCCTAAGGCAGGGCAGGCTCCACAGCCCCTGGCCAGGGCTAGGTATGTGTTTTCAGTTAACTGTTTAACCAGTATAATTAGGGGAGGTTAAATGGTAATTCTTTTAAAAACAATATTTACATCCCTAGCTCTGATTTCACTTTTTGCTTACAAAGTGTTTCTATGTCGAAATCAAATTTAGAACCCTTATCCTCACTTGCCAGGACCTGCACAGCTGTGCCACTGTGCCTGCAACTCATTCACATTTCTTATATTTGTACCTTTAAAACTTACATTGTATATTCTACCTAATAATAGAGCTCACTTTGACGTTTCCTTCATCTGCTTAGCTACTCACCTTCCCAACACACCTATATACCTGGTAAATAGAGTATAACTGTGCACCATGCAGCCTCATTTTTCTCTCTGTTTTTCCTCAGAATTCATGTATTTCAGTTAAATAGCAGTTAACTGGCATTTTATTTTCTGTCAGTTTAATATAACAAATTAATTAAAATTGCCCTAACAAAAAATTACCTTCTCAGTTTAATAAACTCAAGGCTTTTCTCTGATGTAATCCTTGTCCTTCCTATGCCTTTATCAGACCCCTTTGACATCCTCTGCTATGTTATAGCTAATTTATATTGTAAGTTCTTTGAGGCAGAAATGTCTGTGTTTAAGCATTTTTGTAAAGCATCATAAGCAGCTCTGCAATTAAAAAAATGGTGCTGGTGCCATCTTTTCCCACTTCGAAAGAAATTGCAAACTAGTAATGAGTGGGCATATGTCCATTATGCTTTTATTTCTGTCTTAATACTAATTAAAAATATATGATACATTTTTCTTGCAAATACTTTTATTTTTTTTATAAATAACACTTTTTCTTGTCTTTATTGAGCTATATTTAAAATGTGTTTCTTTCAAATGCTTTTTAAAAAATAAATGTTCTTTTTTTTCTTGTCTTAAATCAGATTGTTTAAGCCTTCTAGATAAGGACTGTTCTGTTACCATCAGTTTATGTAGCATCTAGTTCATTCGTGCTTCCTAACTGACACATCTAAATCATCCTGGTATAAAATGACACCTCTCACAGAGAGAGCTGAAACAATGACAAGAGAAATGATGAACCGGCCACTTGCCTCACCAGCAAAGATTTTTTTGTATAATTTGCTTTAGAACACCAATACAAGTCTATCAGGTCACATTTGATGGTTTATGTTTCTTATCTCTTTAATATTTACTCTTTCTTTACAACAGAAAAATGCAAAAAAGATCCCTTCATACAAGTTTCTTCCTCTGATGTACCAGCTGGCTGCTCGAATGGGAACTAAGAAGATGGGTGGTTTAGGATTCCATGAAGTTCTGAATAATGTAATTAACACCCAGCCATAAGTAGCTTGATTAGGTTAAGTACAAAGAGCTGTATCTTAACATGCAATACTTTATCTTGACTGATTTATGTTGCATATATCCTTTTATTACAGTTTTTGTAATCTAATCCTTTTATTTACAATTCTATGTAAAATTCTTCCTTGTGTTGCTGTTTTTTTCATTGTTTTTAATAAATGTAGAACTCCTCAGAATAGTCAGGCTGTTGTGTTAAAAATACTCTTGAATATAATGTAGGAATTGAAAAAATACAGACTTAGCTGATCTGCTTTATTTTTATATGCACAAGACAATAAAAGGCAAAAAATAAATCCTTCTATGTTAGCTAATTAGAATATTGGAAAGCAGAGTAGATTCACATCTTAAAAGACTAGCCAAAGTAGATAATATATATATCACAAGTCCTCTGATTAGAATATGAAAAAGTTTAGTGAGTTTTTGACACTTAAGCTTAAAATTTATAGCTCTGATTTTAATTTGAATTGTTTTAATTTTTAAATCTTGTTATATTTTCTGACAGCTAATAGCTAGCATTTCACTGGATCACCCGCATCACACTTTGTTCATAATATTGGCTCTGGCAAATGCCAAGAAGGATGAACTTCTGACAAAACCAGAGACAAGAAGAAGCAGCGCATTAGTAAAAAATGCACCGAAAGAAATCTCCCCACTTGACATGGTATCTAAGTCAATCTGAATTTGTTTTACATATCACATTTGGTATCACAATGTCAGAAAGTTGTCATATTGACAGGGGATTCCTTAATTCAGAGTTTCAGACACTGATTGTTGATGGGATGCAAAGTAGGAGGGAAATCTTAAAAATTTTTAAAAATCTGTGCATAGACCAGGGGCTTCTCAGGTTTGACAGTAGTTCTGCAAATAACTTATTACAAAGCTTTCAACAAAAAAAAATCCTTACTGTTCTTGAAAAATATTCCTTCAAGTTCCAAGTATTGTAAAGGAAGTTTCCTTTAGATTTTCCACCCTGGTACAGTGGGATTCTGCAGATTTTAGGTGTTGCAAAGATTCGACTGGATATATAACTAAAAGTAGATGACAACCAAAAATGTTCCTGTTTTGCATATTTAAATGTTAAGCTTCTAGTCTAAATCTGTGGGATTTAAATATTTGGGTTTGTACAAGGTATCTTTAATATAGTTAGTGCTTTTTTAGCGAAAAATTGTAATGGCAGTGCTATAGCCATAACAACATAACACAATTTCATAACTTCTTTTTAAAGTTAATATTCTTGTTAGAATTTTTATTACTTATGACTGTAAGGACATTCCCACATATTTTTTGTTAAAACTAATTTCTGAGATGGTTTTGTGGGTGGGAAGGGGTTGGGAAGCGAAAAAGATAGTGGCTTTGAATTCATAAAAGCTTGAACAAGAATAGTCCTTTCTCTGAGGTGAGAATGTATTGAACACAGCAATTTGCAACTCCAAGCACACAACAAAGAACATTAATCTTGGCCTAAGCTAAGATGCAGCCCAGTAAAATATAGTGAGAGCACACACAACTTAGTCCAATTTCAAATAGAATGTAATAAACCAAAAAGATAAGAGAAAGCCTTGCATAAGTTTTATGTCACAAGTCATCTGGGTAGTCACCTCCCACCTCTCAGTCTGGTCCTGCTGGGCTTGGCCCTGGGCTTACAGGTGACAGGGGACCAGTCCCTCCAGCCTGGGTTCCCTGCCTCTTCCCCCTTCCCCATGGCCTGAGGGAACTGAGCGGGATTACACCACCTCCCCTTATCAATCACCTGTCTCAGTCTCTGCCAGAGGAGTGAGGGGGTGGAGTCTGCTGGTCTCCTGCTGGCCAGCAGCCAAGCAGACTCTGGCTGGGGTCCTGTGCCAGTGGAGAGGAGGTTTAAACCCCCTCCTTCCCTTCTGCCTGAGCCTGCCTGCCCATGCCCCCTTCCCCCACCACTCTAGTGGGGAAGTCTGGCAGGGGCTGTTCCCCCGCAGTCCTGGCTGTGGTCCCCAGCTTGGTTTCCCAGCACCACTCCTTGTCAGCCAGGCCTCACTGTTCCAGCTAGAGCAGAGGGGCAAGGGCTAGCCCTGCTCTCTGAAGCAGACAACACAGCACAGCCCAGGGCTGCAAAGCATCCTGGGGGACTGTGATTTAACTTGAACCAAGAAGGGATCTGGGACAGAAACTGGTTTGACCTAAAGCAGTTAAGTCTACATTCAGCCAGGTTTATCTTAAGCCGTTTCAGCCATTTTGAAACTGGTTTATGTGCACTGAACTTCTGTTCTGTTACAGGTTTAAACCAGTTTCTGATCACTTAAACTGGTTTTTGTGTAACTTCTGTCCCTAGCAACAGTTTTGTGAGTAGAGAAAGAGAGTTTGGAAGTCAGGCTTCTGCCTGAACCCTCGGCCATGTACACGTGATCTTCTCTAGCCGGCCACGTGAGGGCCAGCAACAGAAATAGGAAAGAGATAGCGAAACCGTTTGTCCCTTTATATGCTCGTTACCTGGACAAAATATCTGCCATAGCCTTCTGCCCTCCTAACCCCAGACTGGAAAATACTGATTAGCATTTAGATCCGGTCCCCAAACTTCATGTTGCGTACCCCCTTCCAGATTTACCAGCTAGCTGCTGCATAACTCCACCAGCATGTTTGATATTTTAACCCCTTAAATGCCAATTACTATTATAATAAAAATTAAATTCAATCCAGCAGTACACAATTTCTTCTGCATACCCCCCAGAGATGTCTTGCGTACCCCCAGGGATATGTGTTACCACAGTTTGGGAACCCCTGCTTTAAATGAATTCATGTTTGTATTGCAGGAGGTTATTCAATGTTTGTGTTTCTTTTCTTTACACAGGGCGACCTCATTTCTAGTGGATGGTAGTTAACAGCATTTCTTATATTTTTATTGTCTTTGCTCCCACAGGATCGTATGGAGGCTGCTAACAACATCATTAATATCATAAAAAGTAGGAAGGCTTCTATGGTCAGAGGTGTTGAGGCACTTTGTGATGCTTATATCACGCTGGCAAATTTAGACGCTACTCCGTGGAAATCTCAAAGAAGTAAGTCTTGGAAAAGAGGGACACTACTTAGTAGGTCGGGTGCTTGCAGTTTGGACTCCTGTGGTTCTGTTGTTGAATTAAGCATGGAGAAATCACTGTTCACCTCACAGGAGGGTGATAGGTCAATGAATTATTATCTGTAAAGTTCCTTCAGGTCTTTGGATAAGAGTTTCTATTGAAGAGTTTAACTAGTTAAGTGTTTTTTGGTGGGGAGGGAAGGAGGGTACTGTGCTGCTACTGTGGGGGAAAAAAAAGTTTTCAGATGCCTTTAATTTATGTGAAGTTAAAAACCTGGTGGGCTCCTGGATGCAAGACAGCTGGAGAATCTCTGGTACTGCTGGAAAAGACCTGCCTTTATTGCTTCGTTTCTGGTCTCTTAAAGGACATAGGACAGTTCCCAGCCTCTTCACTGTGCAGGTCTGAGATTCAGGGGCCAGACTGCAGTGTTGGTTAAAAAAACCCAAAAAAACCCAAAACAGATATTGGTAATTGTGAATTTCAAGGAGTGGCTACAATTTATAATTGGGGGAAAAAAAGGGTGTTTGTGCCCAAAAGCTAGCAAAGAATATATTTTCCAACTATTCAGTTGGTTTAATAAAAGATACCACATCTACCCAAAAAACCTTGCCTGTCTAATTAAAAAATGCATTTGTTTTAACTGCAGAAGGCATCAGTATTCCAGCTGAGCAGCCTATTACTAAACTAAAGAACTTGGAGGATGTAGTTGTTCCCACCATGGAAATTAAGGTGAATAAAGCATTGTATCTTCAGAGTCCTTGGAGCACAAACTATGATCCTGGATTTCCCATTGCCAGACAAGTGCCTACAGTCCTGCTCGTTCTTCGTCTCTTTGTTATCTTACAGATCTTGCATTCTTGGCCATGCAGTGGCCCAGCTTCCACAGGAGGGGAGAGAGTGCCCTTAGCCCACCCTAGCCTGTGGTCTCCTAGTTTAAGAATCAGGAGATGGAGAACTGAACCTGTCTCCATTTTCTGTGCAAGTGCTCAAACCTCTCAGCTGCTATGTATGAGCAGCACCACGACTGGACAGGTTTTATAGGAATGGAATTAGCCAGTCTCCCATTCCCCAGAGAGGCAGTTAGGCATCTAAGTCCAGATGAGGGTTCAGGGCTGTGAACTGCAGTCTTACTGAGGTAGAGTGGTCACTAAGTTCCATTAACGCATTGAATTTTGATGCATCTTTCTCATTGGCATTTGTTATTGGCTGGCCTTGGCCTTTCCCTGCTGTCAGGCTTGTGGTGTTCATCTCCTTAGACACCTCCTGCTCCCTATGCGTTGTATTGGGCACTTAGACACCAACCTTAGGGTGGTGACTTCCACTCCTACAATCAGACCCCAATGCCTTTTGTGGATCTAGTGTAGTGGTCCTCAACTGGGGCGGGGGTGTTGTGAGATGAGCCCCCTTGGGTGCCACAGTGGCAGCCGGCAGGTAAAACTGCCCCACGCACAGGGCTATAGCATGTGTGCACTCTTGTTGCATTATGGCTTTCTGATAACCCTAAAGCAGGCAGAGCTGGCTCAGGTTGTAGTTGTATCCAATTCGGCCTCCCCCCATGGTTCTCTCAGAAACAGCAGCCTATGCACTGAGGTAATCTGAAGCAGCACCAACAGTGGTTTTCAACCACAGATTGCTACCAATTCAAAAAAAAGTGGTGGAGTGGTGCCCTAACTGAAAATGCTGAGAACTGCTGATCTAGCCCCTATAGACCACCAAGATCATACATTAACCATTTTGTGCTAAATCTGCTAATAAAGTCTGTAAAACTTGAGATTATAGCTAATCAACCATTTTTCTTTGGTGTGATGGACATGATATATTACAGTGATTTTAACTATGTGAATGATTTCAGGTGGATCCCACAGGGAAATATGAAAATTTGGTGACAATAAGGTCATTCAAGCCAGAATTTCGCTTAGCAGGAGGCCTGAACCTGCCTAAAATAATTGACTGCATAGGCTCAGATGGAAAAGAGAGAAGGCAGCTGGTCAAGGTGAGTTCTCTCTTATGTACTGCCTGTTGTACCAGTCACAGAAATGGCAAAAAATATCGTGTGTACAGGCCTGGGGACCTTTGAATTCTTCTCCTAGTTCTCATATAGACTAGTTCTGTCACTTGGGCACATCACTTAACATTTGATTGGGATGATGCTGCCTTGAGCAGGGGGTTTTGCACTAGATGACCTCCCTGTTTTTCTGTCATTCTGTGATCTGTGTCTGTTCCCAGTACAGGCCTGTGTTGACAATTAAAATATGTTTGCAGAAGGGTTTAAAAAAGGAAATTGCCAAGTGTCTATATCATTCTTGAGAGATGCACATAAAAATATATTATTCTTGGGAATGTACAGACCTGTAGCAGGGATGACTGGGATTTCTGCAGTTTTAGTACTCTGCAACCAATGGAAAAGCTATGATCTGCAGTCCTCATCACTAATTATGTGATAACGTTAAAGCTCAAAGAATATTCATGTGGCTCTGATTCTGATTTTTATATTTTTAATCATACCTTCAGTATCAGTTGATGTTGCCTCAGTTGCATAATAGGCTGTGCGGTGCAATATTGACCGAACTTTCAAAGCATACTACCAAAAGAAAGTTATGTACAATTTTGGAAAATATGAAAAAAAAAAAAAAGTTTCCTATAAGAAGAAGAAAAAGCCGGCAGATTAATTTTACTTTCCAGCTTCTGAACAATACTAGAAAACCAAGTAGAGAGAGAGAGAGAGCATATGCACAACTGTAACTGTGAATTAATTTTGTATAGTTTCAAAAAATGTAATATAGGTTTTACGGAGTACTTAAATGCTTCTATAGAATTATTTTTATTGCAGTAGCAGAAATTGGATCCCAGAAAGGTTTCCTTTAATTGCTTTTGGTATTTCTTCCCAAGGGCAGGGATGATCTGAGACAGGATGCTGTTATGCAGCAGGTTTTCCAGATGTGTAATATGCTACTTCAGCAAAACACTGAAACCAGAAAGAGAAAGCTAACCATCCGAAGATACAAGGTAACCTCCTGCTGCCATGCTGCAGCAGTTGTGATAAATGGCACTTGTGTGGTGTGATGTTTCCTATTCTATTACTGCCCAAAGGCACTTCAGACAAATTGTACATATCATCAAGAATTTAACTGTTTCCTCAAGTGGGGAGAGTTCAGTAAAAGCAAGTGCTTTAGTTTAACTGTTCCCCTCATTAAGTACAAAAGAAAATTGCTGCACTGGATTCTGTTTCAGTGCTTTCTGAAGTATTCTTTATACAGACCTGTAATCAAAAAAAACAAAAGAGGAAAGTCATGGGAATGAGCTTTGTATTTGACAAGTGGGAACTGTGCTTCTAAACAACCAGCAAACCTACCTTTGTTACTGTGCACCCTATAAGTTTCAAGAACTCATAGATGGATTTCATTTTGCTTGGCAAAAATAAGTAAAACCTGTTTGGTTTTGCAATTCTGTAAAAAGAATGAGGGCAGGGAGGAAAAAGTTTCAGAATAATTTTAAATTTATATATAATGGAAATCATATTTATTTAACTATAATTGAAATTACAAATCCCATCTTTAGTGCTAGAGGCTTTTTCTAACTCACTGACAATTAAATGGTAAAGCAAAAGATGAAAGCTGCACAAAAATCTAAATTAGAAATTCTCATAGCTGCCTCCAAAAGAGAAGGAAACTATCAAAACCAAACAAATTACTACTCAGTAGCAAGAGGGGTCAGTCAGAGCCAGCTGCAATGTGACCTGTTGTTGAGTAGGAGCCAGCAATAGATACAGTCTGAGACTGGATATTCTGAGTATCTTCAGCTTCACATGTATATTTCAATTGTCACACTACACTAATCCAAACAAATGCTTTCAGTAGCCCATAAAGTATGCTGAAGGGTTAGTAATACCTGCATTAGTATATGAGGACCAAACATGGAAACTCAGTAGGGTAATTATGTTGTAGTATAGCATGAATACCTGTTCATTAGCAGGTTCTTTTACTAAAAAAAAGTGTCTCCATTGCTTAGAAAAAGTTATAAGAAGAAGCTATGTGAATTCAACTGTATACTCTAATACTCAGGTCCCTTAAAAGGACGCATGCTGTAATGTATTTGCTACTGGTTTTCTATTCCCAGGTTGTTCCCCTTTCTCAGAGAAGTGGAGTCCTTGAGTGGTGCTCAGGGACGACTCCCATTGGCGAGTTCCTTGTGAATCCTCAAGAAGGAGCTCACAGCAGATACAGGCCAAAAGACTACAGTAGTCTTCAATCTCACAAGGCTATGATGGTGAGTCACAGTAGGAAAAGAAGAGTCTGTTTCATTTCATGTTGAGTAGAGGTTCTTTAAATTGCTGATCTTTAAAAAAACAAAACAAAACATTGGATTTAGTATTAGCATAATGTAATTACTGATAATAGGGTGTGAAATTGAATTTACTGATGAGATCTTCAGGTTTATCTGACAACAATTTGGAAACGGGTATTAAAAATATTAATTATGAATTAAATATCTGACATGAGAAAAAACAGACAGTGGTTGAGCCTCCAAAAAATCTCTTTCCAGATGAGACCACTATTGAAGTTTAGAATGGTTCTTGCAGAGGCCTGGCAGATTTAGTTATCTTCCAGAATTAATTTATTTTTATCAGTCTTCTTCCCATTATAATGAAAGAAAATAACAATTAAAGAACTAAAAAAATATTTTAAGTTAGTGATTAACATGAATGCTCATTTCATTGCAACTGTGAGAGAATGTCACAAGCATTTGGTATCAGAGTAGAGCAAGGTGTGTTTCCATCTAGTTCTTTTTTTCCCCTGCCAACTAATTAATGAATACCAAATAAAATTTCTTATTTATTTGTGGTTTGAAGGATGCCCAAAAGAAGCATTTCGAGGAGAAATATATCGTCTTTATGGACATCTGCAAGAATTTTCAACCTGTGTTTCGCTACTTCTGCATGGAAAAATTCCTGGACCCAGCTGTTTGGTTTGAGAAGCGATTGGCTTATACTCGCAGTGTTGCTACATCTTCTATTGGTACAGTAAAACAACTGCAGTCATTCTGTTCAGGATGATTGTCCCCATATTTTCAGACCTTGTGCTGGTTTATTCATTTCCATAAAGAGAAAAATCATACCATTTCAGGGTAATGGCAGTTAAGTCAAGTCACACTGTGACAGCTTCCCATACCCAGTTTACTGAAACTCTTATTCTAGTCGTAGGGGTGTAGGTTGTAGCCGTGTTGATCTAAGGACATAGGCAGACAAGGTTTTTTTGGTGAATATGATATCTTTTATCAGACCAACTTAAATAGTTGGGGAAAAGGAATTAGCAAGCTTATTCTAGTTGTTGCGTTCAGAAGTCAGGTTTAGATTTTGGCTTTTTTGCTTTTGTAGGTTTTTCTAATCTTGAAAGATTTAAAATAACATTTAACTCTTCCAATTTTGGCATTTCCCATTTAGGAAACATTAATTCCTCCCCTTGTGTTTTTAGCAGAGTTAAGTCTAAGAGGTGCCATTTTTATTTTCTTTATCTATTAGCATTGTTTGTGATGTCTGAAACAATGTGCTCAGCTTGAGCATATTTCTAGTTAACTGCTGCTGCTGAACCAACATGGAAATGCACACGTATTGGGTTTTCAATGAGCTTTCATCAGTTTGATGGCTTTACTCTTAAATTCAGGGTGATTAAGTTTTAGAGTTAAATTAAATATTCATGTTCTGAAAGATATTCAAGAGAGTATTACATAGATTATGAGTGTGTGAATATAGGTTCTGTTTTAAGTTTAAACTATGTTAAAGCATCCCTGGTTTATATAAACATGAATACTTCAAAATATTGGGTATACGAGTAGAATGAGTTCTTGGGCAGCAGTCCGGCTCAAAGGCCTGTGACTATTCAACTATAGCATGCAGCAGAGATGGTACTTTTAACCCTACAGAGGACTGTCACCAAGCTCATGCTTTACACAAATGAAGATTGTCTGTACTTCGAATTCATTCTGCTGAATGCAGTATTGGGTATAGTGTCAGTATCATACAATACAGTTGAAACATATGACTGGGAGGCCCATTTGTGAGTTAATGAGTAACTAATAGAAAACAAAAAATGCACCTTGTACAGTTATTTTAAAGATACACTCTCTCTCTCTCTCTCTCTCTTTAAAATAACTGTTCAAGGTGCATTCTTTTTGTTTTCTGATACTTATAAAATACACGTTTGGCAAACTGAAGTCTGTTAATATTTATCATAGTATTTCTTAGTATACTATTTGGCAAAAAACGAGTAGGGACTTCTCTTCCTGCAAAATGGGAGGCCAGTTCAGGTTTAAGAGCTCTTCTGAGTGTTAAAATTGGTTTATTGTTGCTGCATATCTGGTTTCTAACTCAACCAGTTTTGTGACATTATGGTTATGTACAGACATTCAAAAAGCCTGAGGCGGAATTGATCCAAGTTGTGTGGTTTTCTGCAAGCAGCATAGTTTAAATTGGTAGCAAACAGAATACATATTCACCTTTTGAGGGATAGCAGGGGTTGGGGGAAGTCTGTGTGTGCTGAATTTTTGTTCGGCCAGTTTCACTTGTACCTGTAAAAGCTTAATGTCTGTATCTGGCCTATAGGACCAAATGTCCATCGATGGGAAGGGGCAGGACTCCATTGGAGCAGGTTTTCTGCCTAAAAGTTCCATCAGGAACTTTTATCCCTTGCATCCGGTGCACCATTTCTGTTGCAGACGCATTGTATGATATTTATATGGGCTACTCTGTACTGGTACTATTAGTCTAAACAGACACAGAGTGTATTACCTGCTCTCATTTTTAACTTGTTTACAGAAATCTTCTTTGTCAGCTCTTTTCATGTTTTTACAAAGATAAATGTGAAAAAAGTTTTAGTGATTACATTTCATTTAAGATCTTCTTTTTCAGTTGGTTACATACTGGGACTTGGAGACAGACATGTTCAGAATATCTTGATTGATGAGAAAACTGCAGAACTTGTACACATAGATCTGGGTAAGTGCAGCAGCAGGGAGCAAAAAGCTTTCTTTTTCTTAACTTAAACTTTTTTGTAACATTTCACTACATCTCTTGCTTTAGGAGTTGCTTTTGAGCAAGGTAAAATCCTTCCCACACCAGAAACGGTTCCTTTTAGATTAACCAGAGACATTGTGGATGGAATGGGCATCACTGGCGTGGAGGGAGTCTTCAGAAGGTAAGCAATGTGTGATGTCTGCTACCTCTCCATGCTTCTGTTCCTCTGTGTTTCTGTTTCAGCAAAGCTTCCCAGATTGATAGAAAGGCTCCAGTTTTGAAGGACTGATTTTTGGGGAAAGGGTCATGTGGTATGCATGTAAATACAGTAGTTTCATAGTTTGTAGGGTTGGAAGGGACCTGAGCAGATCGAGTCCA
>NW_017728906.1:174373712-174402749 GCF_001723895.1 Crocodylus porosus | reverse complement strand
TGGGAGCCACGTTGGCCATCTTCCAGTCCTCTGGCACCACACCAGAGCACCACGAGTGCTCATAAAGCTGTGCCAGGGGTCCCGCAATGACCTCAGCTAATTCCCTCAGCACTCTGGGGTGGAGATCATCCAGACCAGCTGATTTGAATACAACCAGTCCCTCCAGAAGTTTCCTGACTAGATCCTCACTAACCCTTGACCTAGGTGCGCCTCCCTTGGGGGCCCAGAGTGGGGGTGGCTGTTCCGGTCCCTGTTCAGGAAAATGGAGGCAAAGAAAATGGTTAAATATGCTTTGTCATCTGGTGTGACAACCAAATTTCCTAGCGTGTCCTGCAGGGGCCCCACGTTACCTGGTACCTTTTTTTTGCCCCCTATGCATTTAAAAAAGGACTTCTTGTTGTCCTTGATCTGGGTCGCTAGTCACAGTCCCATCTCTGCCTTGGCCTTCCTGACTCCCCCCTGCATCCCCAAGCAACTGCAGTATAGTCCTCCCTGGTGATGGCCCCTCTTTTCCATTGGGTGTGTGCCTCGCTTTTAGCTAGGAGACATTCTCAGATGCTTTTGGCGAGCCATGGGGGCTTTTGTGCCCTCCTGCCCCCTTTGACCCGTGTTGGAATTACCTCCCTTTGGGTTTGGAGGATCATCTCCTTAAGGAGCGACCACTCTCCTTGGACACCTGGCTCCCCTCCCCTCTGGCACCTCAGTGCTTCCCTGACTATTCTCCTTAGCTCGTTGAAGTCCGCCCTCCTGACTTTTACCCATGCCTACTATTTCCCATTAGTAAATGAGGATAGAAACTTTGAAGCTTAATAAGACATTTCTCACCTAATAATTTTCTTTCTACTAAGAGCTGCTTTTCCTCACTGAATCTTCCGTTCACCCACAACAGTCTGGTAAATGACCAGAAAGCAAACAGAATTTCATCTCTAAAGTAAAAGTTAAAATATAATTGTTTTAAAGTGAATTAGTGTATTAAGTTGTAATCTTAATGCTACTTATGTGTTACTAGAGTGTTTCTGAGGCTCTGGAAGAAGTCTTCTGTTACAAGGTCAACACATAGTCTTGAAGTCTAGAAGCAGCATTGAACTACCTCCATATTCTATAGGGAGACAGCGTTAACCCACTAGGGACCAAAAACTACCAGGCACGAACTCTGGACTAAATTAGGTTGTCTCTAACTAGTGGAAAAGCCTTTGCTCATAGGAATAGTGGGGGCAAACGATCTAGATAGTTTTGAAATGAAACTTGCTGAATTTCAATGGGATTATATGACACAGTTGCTTACCACAGAAGAAAACTCAATTTGAGGCAGATTTACTTGATAGTTTTGACAGCACAGCTCTACTCATTACACTTCCTAGCAAGTATAATAATGCCAACAAAACTCTCGCTGCAAGCAACTTTACTGACAGAAGAGAGCTTCTGTTGGTTTCATCTGTCAGTGGTTCTCAAACCTCATTACACTCAAGACACCCAGCTCTTAGTTTGACTTGTTTTTTGTCTACAGGAAAATAATAGAGCAGTTGGTCAGAAACACCGTAACAGGTCAGAAGGTTTTTAACACTGGATTCTTACTGGGTTCATCTTGTAATTATATTTACACTCCTACATTGTGTGACACCCCACAGCTCCCTGGCTGAGAATCACTGGGTCATGTTGTCTGGGGAGCTGGTGTACCTGCAGTGGAAGAAAGGCCCTTTTGTCAGCATGTGTGGCATATTCATTATAGGGCTGTGCCAATTTATAGCTGTTATGTCAGAGGTTTTGTAGCATGGACAAGCCCTTGGGGATGCAGGAGTTCCCATCTAGCCCTATGTTCATTTTCTGTATTATAAAATGGGAAGCATCAGTAATTATAATCCTGCTTCTGAAGAAGGGTAAAAATACAAATGACTTATGTTTTAAGATGAAAAGCTCTTCCATATTACCATAAATGGAAGGAAGGCCAAAAACATCTTTTAAAAAAAAATCTTTTGTAGGTGCTGTGAGAAAACGATGGCTGTGATGAGAAATTCCCAAGAAGCTTTGCTAACTATTGTAGAGGTAAATGTTTTTCATGCTTCCTGATGAATAACTGAAAGAAAATTGTTCTTTCTCTCTATATATATTGAAATATGATTGAAATAATCAGCTGCGTTGAATCTTTGCTTTTTCCTATTGTACACTTCAATTGAAGTGTCTAAAACTGTTCATCTCTAGCTTTTTTAAACTGTCCTCAGCTCATGTTTTCTGTGGCAACTCTTTAAGGCATTAAAATTACAAACCTGTTCCTTCAATATCTAAGGCTTCTAGACAGAGAAGTATGTAGCACTTCTAATGTTGGTAGTGCTGCATGTCTAGTAAGCAAACATGCAGTAGAACATCTCTTAGTTTACTGAGTTTTTTGCTCTGGTAGTTGCATGCTAGAGCAGAACCTAGTATTTGAGGTACATCATAAAGCACCTGAACAGGAATAGAAATGAAACAACAGAATTGCTTAATAATTTCAGTAGGAAAAAGAAATGAATTCAACAGGCACTCTAGAACATGTACTGAAAAGGAGAAACAGGTTAATCAATATAAAAAAGGATCGACCTCTTTATTGAAGAGGGAGGACAAAGGCAGTTGGATCAGAACTGAAGCTCTTAGAGTATCAGGGGATGGGTCAGCAACATGCTTTTGCTTTGTGTTCATCTCTGCTTGTTTGCTGTGTTCTGTCACTACTGGATTAAGTCGCATGCAAGGGTTCCACTCACTTGTGGACTTCAGCTGTTTAATTTTTCTCTTCCTGTTAAGCCATTAAGCTATCAATAATTAGGATTTTAATACTTGTTTTCTTCTTGACTAGGTATTGCTGTATGACCCCCTCTTTGACTGGACTATGAATCCTCTGAAAGCACTGTATTTGCAACAGAGGCCAGAGGATAAGGCTGACATCAGCGCCACTCTCAACGTTGATCATCAGCAGTGTAACAGAAAAGCCAAGTAAGGGGGTTATTTCTTGCCTAGATTTATTCATAGATTCATAAGTGTTAGGCTTGGAAGGGACTTCAGTAGGTCATCGAGTCTGACTCCCTGCCCTGGGCAGGAAAGAACGCTGGGGTTAGATGACCCCAGCAAGGTGCATGTCCAGTCTCCTCTTGAAGACTGCCAAGGCAGGGGACAGCACCACCTCCCTTGGAAGTCCATTCCAGATTCTGGCAATCCTTAGTGTGAAGAAGTTCTTTCTAAAGTCCAACCTAAATCTGCTCTCCATCAATTTGTGGCCATTGTTCCTAGTTACTCCAGGGGGTACCCCAGTAAATAGAGCATTTTCTGTTCCCTGCTGCCCTCCCCTGATGAGTTTACAGGCAGCCACAAGATCATCTCTCAGCCTTCTCTTGTGAAGGCTGAAGAGATCTAGGTCCATCGATCTCTCCTCATAGGGCCTTGCCTGCAGGCCTCTAACCATATGAGTGGCTCTCCTCTGAACCCTCTCAAGATTCTCTGCATCCCTCTTGAAGTGTGGTGCCCAAAACTGGACACAGTACTCCAAGTGCGGTCTGACCAGTGCCGCATAGGGGGGAAGCATCACCTCCCTGGACCTGTTCATCATGCATCTGCTAATGGATGATAAAGTGCGGTTAGCCTTGATCACTTTGTCACACTGACAACTCATGTTCATTTTGGAGTCAACTATGACTCCAAGATCCCTTTCTGCTGCTGTGCTGCTGAGAAGGTCCTCCCCCAGCCTGTAAGTGTGTTGGTGGTTCTTTTTGCCCAGGTGCAGCACTTTGCACTTGTCTTTGTTGAACTGCATCCTATTTTGTTCTGTCCATTTTTCCAACCTGTCCAGATACACCTGGATCCGTTCCCTACCCTCTGGTGTATTAACTTTGCCCCACAATTTGGTATCATCTGTGAACTTGGACAGGGTGCTCTCTATGCCCTCATCCAAGTCACTGATGAAGACAATGAGTAGCACCAGTCCAAGGACCGACCCCTGTGGGGCTCTACCGCTAACATCTTTCCAAGTTGATATCAACCCATCCACCACCACTCTCTGGGTGTGACCCCTAAGCCAATTTGCCACCCACCTGACCATATAATCATCTACATCACAGCCTGTCTTCTTTCCTAAAGTTTTGCATCCTCTTCTGGCTGCATGCTCAGTTTGATTCTTTTTCATTTTTATTTTTCTGGCAGTGATCAGAGTTTTAACAAAGTGGCAGAACGTGTCCTGATGAGGCTTCAGGAGAAACTGAAAGGTGTAGAAGAAGGGATAGTGCTCAGTGTGGGAGGACAGGTGAACCTTCTTATACAGCAAGCTATGGACCCCAAAAACCTCAGCCGACTCTTTCCAGGGTGGAAACCTTGGGTATGATCTGGAAGTATCCACTAAGTTGTAGAGCAAATAAGCCTGTTTGATTCTTGGGAAAAGAATATTGGTCAGCATTTTATATTTATATTCCAGAAATTTCCAGATAATCTCAGAAGTGATTGTATAGGTTTATAAACAGTTTTGAAATCAATGTTTAATTTCTTTAATGAATATCCAATTATTCTCCACAACTTTCATCAGGATAGTGTTCTGGTATTCCTGTGCCATACAATGGAAATTCTGTGACATTCAAGGAATGGTTATTCCTCTCAAACTAGGAATTAAGTAGCTTCTACATGTAAATCCTTTTATAAAACCTTGAATTCTTATTAGTGTTTGACATTTCCTAAAACTTGACTCACATCTCAGATTACTGGTTAAGTATCTCTACAACCTTGTTTTGTATAGTGTTTTTTTTATTATAATAATAAGACTATATTATCTCTATTGAGTGGAATGATCTGTAAACTAGAAAACATGGAATAACCAAGTGCATTTATAAAAGAAGCAGCACTGTATCTTCAAGTCTGTTGTGCAATGGTACTTGACAAAATTCAAAACAGACCTAAAAAGAGCTTCATATGCAAGTTTATTTTTCAGGCTACTAATGCTGCAGCTACCAATAAGAGAACATCATCACTGCACGCCTTCTTGATATAAATCATCTTTGAGTCAAGTATATTTATAGTGCTGCATTTTTGTGCCTTTTTAGTTTAAATTGTATTGGCATTTTCTTTGCATAAGCAAGGATTTTAACTGCATTAGGAACCAAGTTAGTCTTATCTTAAAACTCTTCTGCAAAAATTTACTATGGGCTGAAACCTGACACACAAGTTCTGACCCAAAAATATGCAGCCTTTCAATATCGGACAGAAATACAAAATTCTAAAATTATAATGTGAATACAGAACTTGCTTACTTAATTTGTACAGTTTTATTTTATATATTGAATTGCATGTCCCTTTGTTTTTTTAAGCAATCAGATAGTTAATGAACTTGCACAAAGCAGGAGTCTCTTCAGACAGTTGTGTTTGTTATACTTTCTTAAATCCTTCCTGAAATATTTAATGTTTAAAAAAATACAAATAAAATATATTCTGATTTTCAAATATGACTTCTATTGGAGTTAGTAAGTGCTCAGCACTTCTGACTCAAGTAATTTGTAGGGAGTGTTTAGGTCCTCATTTAAAAAAGAAAATCTTGGCCATTGGCTGTATTACTTGAACATTATTAACATTCTTAAAAAAGAAATCACTGCGTGGGACTTTTAAATCAATGCAGGGTCTAGGTCTAATGTGTATGGAAGTGTTAGTCCAGCAATTATTAGTATATATTACCCCACTGCACCTGTTGCATAGAATTATTCTTTAAAGGGACGGTTTCAATTTTTTTACGTAAAATTTAGATTTTGTATTGAAAAACAAAAGAAAGCAAATAAAAAAAATTATAATTTAACCCAAATAAAAAATGTTCAGCTTCAGAGAAAATGTATTTAATTATTCCACTCCAGTGTTGTGAACTCAGTATTTTACTGAATGAAGAAAAGAAAATGAAAGTAACAGTCTATTTTACTGTCTCAGCTAAACAAAATAGAAATAAGAAATATATAAGTTTGAACTGAATATAGCTAGTATATGCAAGTATGACTGTCATATTGACAGTTTTCCTTTTTAAGAAGGAATACCTAATTTTGGCATGTTCATACATAATACATAGTGTTTTTCCAGAGAACTCAGCTGTTAAACTTAACCTTACAATGAAGTTACCTGTCTCAAGCCATAATAATACCCTTCCTATGACCAGGGATCATCAGGCATTGAGCTTTCCTTTTGCACATTCTAACACTTCTTCCTTTTTAAAGGTCAGAATTAGAGGCTGATATTGTAGTTAATTTTCTAGCATATGCAGGATAAGAAAGTATGACTTTTATTCTGCATATACTAGAAAATGAACTAAAATACCAGTGACAACAGATTTTGCAGCGCTTCAGCTGCAGGGGGGGGTTGAAAATAGGGATCCCCTTCATAGTGCAACAGGGTGCTGTGGCACTTGTAGTGCTACAAATGCAAATCTGTTGAGTTGGGAAAAGGTATTTTGTTCTGAACATTTCAATCAAATTCAGGTCCAGTAACCTTGAAACTAAGGCTGTGAACAGATTTGCATTTGTAGCACTTGCACCATAGGCAGGGTGCACATCTGTATGCCTGCTTTTTGTAGTTCAACAAGTTTGTATATGGAACTACAAATATAACATCTGTCTATGACCTAGGATAACTTGATACCAGAGAGCCATATACAAATTGCCTATATTAGCACACCAAAAATATGAGAATACGGATAGGTCCGTATCTTTTATATTATAATATTTTCCTGGCATGCACATTGTTATATGGTTATAAAAAATGAATTTAACACGGACTGTTTTTAAGGAAAATTTTAGGCCCAGGGGAGTCTATGACACTGTGAAGTGACAGGATGGTAAGATTCTGATTTGTATTTTTTTACAATCCAATGTAACTTAGTTATGTATGGGGAAATGTGTTTGTCTGCAGTTTCTGTTGGATAAGTGTCTAGCCTCCAAAACTGGCCCCCTTGGGGATAGATCATAGATTTCAATGAGTTGAGACTGAGCCACTATTAGAGAAGACTGCTGCAGAACAAGGACTGACCTCAGCAGGCAGAAATGAGGAACCGATAACTTTAACCACCATTGTTGTCAGTCTGGAACATTTCATGATCTCCCAAGACCAACAAAGGTCAGAATTAAATCCCCAGTGAAAGTTAGTTATGTGATTTTGTTATATAATCCTATGAAACTTTGTGTATCCAGAGTATGTACAATATATTTTATTGAAACCCCACCTTTATTTGTTATAAACCACTTTTTAAGATCCCAGAAAGTTATGACTTTAGTAAATACTGTTTGTAGGTGGTGATGAAGTCTATGCTATTCTGGGCTACTGATAATATTCTGCACAAATGTAATATAGCTCTTGAAGGTGTAGCACATTTATATCATGTGCAAAAGTGTCAATAAAGATATCTTTCTTAATAACGGGTGCTAGCAATAGCTCACTGGAATTTAATTGTGCCACTCTGGTAGATGAAAGTATGCATTCTATTATTATTACTTCCATGATTCAAAGCTGAAACATAGTATAAGCCAGCAGGGACCCCAGACCAGAGCTGGATGTTAGGGCTGCTTCTGGGCTGGATTTATTCTGGGGTGGCAGTGGCAGCAGCCACCACAGCAGCAGTGGGGCAGGAAGCCACAGGCCAGGCAGCTGCTTCCTGTGATAGAGGCACATAAGCAACCACAGGCAAGGCAGCCTCAAGGTGGCTAAAGTAGACAAAGTCCATGTCCACCAGGCTCCTTGATTTCACAGCAGGGCACACCCACCACTGGCTGCACACACCACCAGCCACACCCCTAGTTTAGCAAAATCTGAGCAATATGTCTCTAAATGAAAACACAGATCCCAAATACAAAAATATATGCCAACACAGAAAATTACAGCCTTAAATATCAAAATGATGTTTTTAAGTTTTTTGCTTCCAGAACAGCAACCTTCAATGTACTGTGTTTACCTAAATCCAAAAGCTTTGCTTCTTATTAGGGGTGCACAGATAGAGATTTTTGGGGCCGATACCAATAGCCAATTTTTAAGGAAGCATATCAGCTGATACCAACCCATTATTTGAACAGCTGCTTGTAGCTGCTAAGTCTGGTGTGGTGGAAGGAGAGGGAAGGAAAGGGGTTTGGGGGCAGCGAAGATCAAGGCCCCTATGGTGCAGGAGGAGCAGGACCGAGGCAAACACTGCCCAGCCAGGGTTGGGTGGGCGCAGGACAGAACCACGGCTTGTCCAGTGGCTCCCGCTGCTCCTCCCACCACTCGTCCAGGGCATGGGGGATGTGTGCCCCCAGATTTGCATGGGGTGGGCTGGTGCCGGGGCTCCACCAAGCTCTTCCCAGCTGAGCGGGGCTGCACTCCAGTGGGCAGTGGCAGCACCAGGAAGGGGCTACTCTGTCCCTGCCCATCCATACATACCCCCAGTTAAAAACCCCTATTCTAAAAGTAGAATTAAACTTAGATAAAAAATAAAAGACAGTGAATGATCACCATCTGAGTTTAAGTGATAAAACCCAGCACACTAGACCTACAGTACTTAAAAAATTCTGTTGTGTGAGAGATGGGGAAATGAATTATATTTTCCTCCTGGGATTCACACAACTTTGGGAAACCAGCTCATCTGTACTACTGTAAAACATACCGTGACAGTATTGCTTTATTTTTTCACTTTATACTGTACTGTTGTTAAAAATAAAGAATAAATATAGTCTGATTTTCTATCAGTGAAAGATTTTTCTGCTTCGGGTATATTATACGGACTAAATTATGCCCCCCCTCACAGTATGAATCACAATTTACCAATTGACTTACTCTGGAGTTGCTCATAAGTGCAAGTGACACCAAAATTTGTCCCTATCTAGTCATTCCTTTCAGTATCTAGTCAAGACTAATCAGTTCAATGTCTTAATGCTATATCATAGTCTAACTAGGTGATTCTTGAACCTTTTAGACTTGAGGCACCCCTTAGAAAATACCAGCCCTTTATTTTCAATTGCTTTTTGACTACAGAAAAATACTAGACCAATTCTGTTGTGAAGACCTCAGAGAGACCACAGTCCAATTTGAAACCTCTGGGCTTCTACTGTGAATTGCATGGAAATGTTTCTACACCTAACAGTGCTTACTTTGCTTGGAACACAGTGGCATCCTTGAAAGGATCTCAAGGCACCTGAGGGGTACCAGGTCAGCCTGGTTAAGACAGACTGTGCATAGCAAGACTGACTTGCTTAACCCAAAGACCCCAGCAAGAGAAGTCAGTTTCTCCTGACTTGACTTAACAGAAGCCTTCCCTGCATACAACAGTTCTACTGGTTGAATTGGAACAATTTAGTTCAGCCTATGTACACCACCATAGGACACACACCAGGTATAACTACCTTACATCAATTTAGCTTTGTCAGGCAAGGCCCAATAAAGTATTAACAAGTGGTGAGGAGACTGCAGTAGGGACCATGTAACTACAGTCCTATCAATGGTAGCTGAAAATAAGACAAACCAACAGGGCAAACCTGACGTGTTCTGTCACAGTACAAATTAACCTGCTTTATATAATGCATGAAACTGAATTCTAGACTCCCAACACTGAGTTCTACTCTTGCCCTTTCTTGTGTCCTGCTACTGCTGCTTCCCTTCCAAGTCTTCAAGGGAGCTGGTGCTGTTTATACACTCAGTTCTCCAAAAGCCTATGAAATAACCTACCTTTTGACTAGTACCTTGTCAATAGTTAGGCCAATGGTTCTCAACCTTTCTAGACCCAAGACACCCCATGGAAAATCCCAGCTCTTAGTTTTTACTCATTTTTTGACTATGGGGAAAAAAAGAACAATGTTTCTGTTGCATGAAAATCAAAAAGACCATGACAGGTCATAATGTTTTTTAAATTATGGATTCCTATTTGAAATCTCTGTTTAATCTTGTGAATCATGTCTGCACACTCTACAGTACTAAAATTACATGGCACCCCAGTTGAGAATCACTGACTTAGGCTGTCAGCAGCCTGGATCCCCCACCACTTCAGCAATTGCCTTCTGTCTCACTGACACAACAATATCCCGTTGATGTTTCTTATAAGTGGTGATGGCCATCATCTAACTAAAGGCACTCCAAAACTATTATTTACATTTTACAGTTTAGCATAACTTTTAGCAAATTTAGCATGTAAAGAAAATAGCATCTTCCCTCTGGGAGCATCACTGGAATAATACATGATGCACACACATGTTGCATTATCTAACATATCTTTCCAAAACAAAGGTATTAATGACTCGGTAATCAAGTGATCCAGTTGGTGGAAGGCTCTTAGCTGTCAACTGATGCTGTTAGAATGTGCATACCTTCTAAAATAAGAGGTTTTTTTAATGTTAGCTTGCACAATTTATGCGGCACACCCTGGCTTGAGAAGAGCTTGTTATTTTGGTAATGGGTGTGCCAACCTGAATATAATCTTCTAGAAGGTATTTAAAATATTCTAATGTTCACTGGGTAAACAAAGAAGGATTTTTCTTTATGGAAGGTTCTTTTACAGAATGTCAGCAAGGTGCTTTTTTGCAAGGCTCAAGTGTTTATTCTAGACAAGCTGCTGATTGGTATCTGTGGCAATTTCACCGTATACCAAATCCAGGATTCTAGATACAGGAGAGAGTAAGTCTGGCTATAGCCAAGTGCTACAGAAAAACACACACACACACACACCTTTGTCAGCTGCTCTCCTCCCCGCTGAACAGATTCAATAAAGAATACAGGACTAGAAACAGCTTGGTCTCAGAAGTGTCTATGGTATGTAGGCAGAAATTTGATATGTATGTTCCAAGGAGCAATTAAAAAATATTCCCTCCCTCAATATTCACCTATACTCAGGCAGCACCTCCACTTTGAACTGCCAAGTTTCCTAGGCACTACGCCTGGGCTTCTGTCCATGATCAGATGTAATCCAATTTGTTATTGTGACAGGGCAGTAAGTATTAGGGCTGTGCAAAGCTTCAACTTAATATTCGATTCGACAAATATTTGACATATTCGACCTTGAAAAGTAAAAGTTGAGTCAAATAGCAGCTGGTCAAATAGCTGTCGAATCGAATACCAGAAGTCAAATATTAACAGCGTGGGTCGAATATTCGACAAGGGTTGAAGATTCGACTTGCCTATACTAGATTCCCTGGGGGGGCGGGGGAAGGAAAGTAAGGGGAGGGAGGGAGAGAGGGGGGAGGAGTGCTTTCATGACTGATGTGTGGCTGGCCGGTGACCTGTCAGCACTCTCTGAGGTCCCTTCCGATCCCAGTGCTCTGGGGGAGGGCCAGAGAAAATGCATAAAAGGCAGCAGTTTTTCAGCTCCCTGCTTTCTGCCTTGGGGTCAGTTTCTGAGCTGCTGGTGTTCTCCAGCACCTCTGCGTCAGACCACAAGGCTGGAAGCCCTGATCTTCAACAGATTCCCTGCTTGCGACACTAGCAACAGGAATTTCTGAGAACTTGGTACTTTTATTTTATAACTACTTTTCATATTAGTTTACGCATATATTGGATAGGGTCAGTAGTAGCCTAGGATCTATTCTATATATAGGAATTTAGTTTATATATGTATTTTTTATACATCATTAATTCTTTCCACCACACCAATGCTTCTCAATATATTATCTACACAAACACATTTACATAACATCCAGAAATCTAATCCGCGGCGCGCAACACACTTAGAGGTTCCAGTTTACATACAAAGGAATGCATTATGAAGCGGGGTGGAAAGGCAGGTGGCCACACTGGGCAGCCTGCACGAAGGGAAGCAAGGGGGGTTGCAAGCGGGAGAGCTGCAGTTTCTCCCCCCACCAAACTCAGACGCAGCCTCTTTCCTCTCACTACAAGGGATGAAGCAGTAAAGAGAGGGGAGCAGCAGTGCCACAAGAGCCACTGCCTGTGCCTGAGACTCTCATGTCCAGACACAGCAGCCACAACCTCTCCCACCATAACTGCAACCAGCACAGCAGCACACTTCACCCCCGTGTCACTGCCTATACTGAGCCTTCCAGCACCAGAAGAAGAGCTGGCGCTGGATCTGAATCTCAGTGCCCTGGCAAGGGAAGTTCAGGGGAATCAGTCGAGTTTGTGCTTGACACCCCTCAGGTTTTTTCCTTTCAAGCCATGAGGTCTTTCCCAGAAGGCACTTCAGAAGGTGCCTCTGTACAGGTGAAGGCGGCCTGCAGTTTTGAGCTCCCTGTGGCTTTCCACACAGAAATCACAGGAGGTTTTCTCTCAAGAATTTGGGGTGCTGTTTCTCTGACCCCCTGAACCTATCTTGTTGAAAGTTTGCAGGCTTTGTGGGCTCCTCAGGAGCTACCATTCCTGCAAGTTTCATCAAGATCAGACAAGAAATGCCAAAGTTATAGCCTGCTTCGACCTTCCCCATTATAGCCTATGGGGAAGTTGAAGCAGTTTGAATATTCGACTGAGCTTCGACCTCAAGTCAACGCGAACGGCAAATAGAAGCGGGACCCAGTTTACTATTTGACATGGCTGTTGAATCGAATATTACCTGCTCTGCACAGCTCTAGTAAGTATACCGTCACAAAATGCCAGAGAAACAAAGGGGAAAAGGAAACATACTGCGGCAGCGAGCCCAGACGGGAAAAGCCGAGCAGGAATCCCTGAATGTTAATTAATACTATCAGCTGGGGGAGCTAGCAGGGCAACAAATGGGAAGCTACAGCCAGACACGCAGCTAATCTGCACAGGAAGTTAAAAGAGAGGCGACTGAACAATTTCGTCTCCTCTGGTGAGGGGAGCAGCACAAGGGGAAGGTTGTGGGATGTGCACCGGTGGCATGTGACCAACCAGGGATCAGCAAAACAGTATTCTGCAGACAGACTTACCAGAAAAGCGGAGACGAAGAGGGAGTTGCCACATCCAAGCCAATGGGTTTGAGTCCAGTAAGTGCAAGGTCTTTGTTCCTGAGACCTGAATAAGAAAAAAAGATGGATCAAAAGTGTGAATTTGGGGCGTTGGCCTGGGGTAGTCCCTCTCTGAAGGAAAAGGGTGGTGAGATTATGTGACTGTATTTGAGACCAGCGGGGGGGGAGGTGAAGGGGAGGGAGCAAATAACATGACAAGAGGTCAGTGGAAAGAGACCAGCTGCCAGGATATTAAGCAAGGCAGCATAGCGATTATGATTCCCTAGAGGACAGCTTGTGAGATCAACACAAACACCTGGTGTGCTGAGGACAGGGTATGGGGAGCTGGTGGAGACCTGTGAAGAGGAGCCAGCCTACTAAATTGCAGAAATTAACATCGGATTTACTTCCCAGAACTGTACCTGTTTGGTTCCTTCCTTTCCATCTAAGTCAGGGGTTGTCAACTGGTAGTACTTAGGGAAGACCTAAGGGGTATGCATGGGTGGGGATGGAGCACCATCACCTATCACCCTGTGCTGCTGCCCCCCCAGGATCAGGGCTGGGGCAGGGCAAGGGCAGCAGCACCACCTTTGTGGGCCACACAGGTGCCTCCCAGCCAGTTAGATGTGGGGGGCACAGTGCAGAGTTTGCACGTGGTGATGGCCACCATCCACCACCCTGCGCTGCTTCCATTCGAAGCTGCATGCCATCCCACCCCCCCCAGCATCTGGCCACCGGGGGTATACTAATTAAAAAAGGTTGAAAACCCCTGATTTAAGTAGTGGCAGGTGAATTTAAAGGAGACTATCTGATCCAGGGAAAGGGACTGTAATTTGCTTTTGTGGCATGGCAAGGTCTTCTACAGTTACCTGAACACCTTTCTCCTCCTGAAACTGCGCCGTAATCCAATCTGGTGCTGGGGAACCACTGGATAGCTAACAGTGCAAGAGTGACGGGGACAGAAGAGTGCAAGAAAAACAGTTTGCCTCTGTAATAGATGCAGGCTGCTTACAAACTTAAAAAACCCCCAACAAAACAGCAATTTAAGCTCGGCTCACCCAACGTCTGTATAGATCAGGTATTTCAGAAGGGCTTTTTGGCGCTTTTATCTAATAGCTGATTCAATCATCTGATCTATACAGATGCTGCAGAGTGAGGTTGAACTAACCCACTGCATCTTCTGGTAAAGCACTTTTTGAGGTGGGGGGTTGGGGAGGAGAGGGAGAGGGTTCATGTCTGTTAGCAGCCTAAATCTGCCCACCCCGCCCACTCCAAGAGTGGGGAGTCCTTGCTTCTGCTCTCTGCTGCCAGGGTTATTTGTTTTTCTGGCTGACAATTGTCTAATGCAAAATGTGTGGGTGGCATTGGAAAAATATTTTTCCCTAAGCATAACTTATACAAAAAAAAGGTAGAAGCTAAGCATAGAACCCCACTACCATGTTTACAGTATGAGAGCTAAATTGTATTTCATTTATCCAAACTACAGTTAGAGTAACTTACCCATGTAGTTGTCAGAAGTGTTGCTTGTTGCAATTTCCTTCCACTGGCTCATATATCTAAACATGTGAAAGGAAAAAAACATTCAATTTAATGATTCAGCAACTACCCAAATCTTGAAAATTAACATAGTGTTAACTTTATCTTATCTCAACCAGTTATTTGGAAAGTTAAACATATCTCCCAAGAATCAGGGCCTCAGTATCAAATACCTAGACTTAGAGGTGGGAAGCTTAAGATCTTTCATGGATAATAAAGTCCTTCAAAAGAGAAAGAAATGAAAAGCACATGCTTACTCTCCATAGTCAAGTACATTTGTCCATTTCAATAATTCATCCACTTCCCATTCCATTACATCCTGTGCTCTTTCTTTCTCAGTGGCATCAATAATGCCTTCTGCAGCTCTCTGGATTAAGATGGTAATGGTAGGGTCACCTGTTCTGACCCACAGGCTTCCTGAGGAATACCTAAAACGGTGAAACAAAGTTACCTTTTACTGTACACTGCTTAGAACAGTAATTGCTTTCTGACTGAAGATGGTGCTATATCCTAACACTGTCTCTCACCCTAGTAACAGGCTTATAATGCACATGAGGAACTTTACTAAATCTAAAAAACAGTTTATAGGAACACAAATATGTGAATAGAAACATGCACATTAGTCATCATTAACTATTTATATGGCACTCTGATTTAACTGACATGATAAGCATGTGGTAGGGTCACCCAAATACCCTGCAGAAACCTACTACCTATAGAACGGAAACTCACAGCACTCATACACCCTCTGGTGCCACTTATCATTCCACACTGGGACCTATAAGAAAGATCATAAAACAATTCTACTTCATAAGGGCCATACCTGGAGAGAAATATTCTCTACCCAACTCCACCACTGGGTTTTAAACAACCTCTCAAGCTCATCCCTCCCTCCCTCCCCAGCCCCCGATCAACAACAACCACAAGGAACAAGATGTTGCCTAAACAATAAATACAAAAACACCTGCAATACATCTGCCACCTTGCCTGCTGCTAGTACAATACATACAACCCACAATGAAGCTATCAGAACCCATGGATCCAACACATCTAATCACAGGATGTGCTAAATCTCACTCAAAACACCAAATGCCCTCATAGGAGCTATGTAGATGAAGATAAACACTCTTGAATAAGCATGCAAAGAAAAATGTTGAAGGACAGAAACATCCAATCTCCACTAGAAGAATACTTGTCACAGTCCCTGTCTTCAAACAATGGACCTGGGAACAAAAAATTGTAACGTTTACTGGACACTAAAAGCCTTGGACTAAACACAGACAGTAGGCTTACAGCACGTGACACTTTACCTGCTCCATCTGCTAACATGACCATACTTCATAGGTAATAACAAATATCTTCCCTTTGGAATGGTCTTTTTTTACATAACAAGGGGTTTTTTTTAATTTAAACTTCCTTTTAGTTGGTTTGTACCTACTTCTAATAACTTTGGATCATGGGTTTACTGCCAACTTTCCTTCAGGTAACTATGCTTATTTACATAACAGCCTTAAACTAAAAATCACTGTTTTATCTGGCATTTAGCTTAAACTGTGCTAGCTTTTTTGCAGGACCTGAGGGAGGGTGCATTGCATCCACAAGCTTGTCTAATATCTCTTCTAACTATCAACCTGGTCCCATAAACGACATTACCAAACAACTCTTGCATCTTTCTTACAAATGGACAGAATTTACAGACATAAGCTTGTGTATATCACATTTAAAGGTAGACTCCACACATTTTTGGTTCATCATTTTGATATCAGCTAAATAGATCTGCTCTTCTAAAGAAAATTTTACAAAAATACCCCAAAGATCATCTCATTGACCATGCTGTGAAACAACTTCTGAGATGTTTGACAGTGTGGAGGAATACTACCCAACAATTTGTACACTGAATATCATATGTAACAAAGACAGACCTTTGCAGCGATCTTTTCAGATGGTTCTGTGAAACAGGACCTAAAAGAGAAGTTCTACAAGTTTCTCTTGAGGGAGACATGAATTTCTTTGAGCAATATCTTTTATTGGACCAATTGTGTAGTTGGGGTAGTTAGACAAGCTTTTGAATGCAAAACATTCTTCTTCATGGCTACATCATCTCCTGAGAGAGGCATTTTTACTTAGGTCTGATTGATGGGGCAATTGGTTTGTTCATTTGTTTGGTTTTTTTAACTTTCCTGTTCTTCTGTTCTCTTATGGCACACTGCAAGCTCTTAAAGGGTGGGTTCTTTTCACTGCAGGGGACAGATACACTGCTGATGGCCTTGCCTCTTCTAGTCTCTTCCTAAGGCACATTTTAAGGCTGTTGAGGAGGTGGGTTGATTTTGTTATACTAAAGCTTTTTTTGGATACGGGCGTTATTGAGTGTTTTTGGGTTTAGATGCGTGTGAAAGGCCAGAGTTTCTGTGAACCCGTTTGCACAAATATTCATTACATGACTACCTGTGATTGCAAAGGACGGGGGTCAATGTTCTCCTCCAGTTCTATGTTTCTCTATTCTTTTATGTTCCTGTGTCAGCAAGGAGTTAAGTCATGTCCTGTTTCACAGTTCATTCACAATGCCTTGTTCCTTTATTTTCTTGTCTGGAGATGTGATTGAGTGTCACCTTGCAAAGGTATTTTCAGGCTCTGAGAGGATGTGAGGTATGGGAGGAAAAAATACTAACTAAATTGTTAAATATTTTTAGTAAATTACTTTGCCTACCCCGGATGCTGATCACCTAGCTCGCCCCACTGCCATTGTCCTATAAGGAAGACTGAGACAGCTTCCTCAGAATTGGTCCTCATTTTTCGTATCTTTTTGCTTTTTTAAAGGAATCACATTGCCTGCAGTACAAGTGGATGTTTCCAGAAACTAGTCATCCTGATTGCAGTTTTCCAGAGTGCCCATGTTGACTGTGCCCTGGACTATCTGATTAGCCCCCAAAATATGAGGTTGGTGCCAAAAAGCAGTGTTAATGGAAGTTGCTATTATCATTATCATTTTTTCTTGACCGTTATGCTACCAGCTCACTTACCACACCTACGGGAACAAACCGTTCCAGCCCCATCCAGACCCAGGAGTTAAGTAGATTATAACTCCTAAAGGTTAAACAACTAGATCACCCTTTCCTATGGCATCTGGCAAATAAGACAACCATCTGTCTCTAACACACTCAGCTTCACTACCTATCACAGACCAAATTGGAAGGAAGAGTCCAAAGGAAACAGAAAAGCAGGCAGGAAATCAGGCATCTGATGCATAGACACTGAATAAGAGCACTATCTAAACAGGTCAGGAGACAGCACAAGGAAAAAAATTAACACGATGAGATGATGGTCAGTACAAGATATGCACTAACAAATAATCTGTGCGTCATCAGCAATGAAGCACCTCAAACAGCCTGCAACACTGAGACTTGTCTAGATGACGCTGCAAGCTGTACTACCCACCTAGTCTGCCTTCCTGTTCTTACATCCAGCAACGTGCCAGTGCTTTCAGTGTCTTTGAAAACATCAAATCCAATTGGCAGAACCTCAAGTAAGACCACTTCATTTGAACCCTTTCACTTGACAACAAAGCTTAGGGCCAATGTTAACTTATTTTTTGCTCATTTACAGAATACCACCAACTAGGGTATTTATAATGGATCTCACTTATACTTTGGCAACAATGGTAGTGAGAATATCCCAGATTTTTCACACTGGGTAATTTCAACATTCAGATGCTACAAGGCTGTAGATTTCTTGAATTTTTGTACTTGTCCATCTCAGACACTCTCAGGCCTTCTCTTGGCTTTCCTATAGTATCTTGAGGCTTGCAGTTTCTGTTCTGCCACCTAGAAATACCTACTGGCCTCATTCAGACTATTTCCTGGGATGACAAACTTCCTGGACTCTCTATATGTCCAGGAGGACTTACTCTATGTCACATGTCCCACACAACCATTTTATACAGGCAGTCCTCAGATTTGCGACACATTTGATTCCTGAAAACCAAGTCAAAATGTTGTAACTCGGAACCAATTTTCTCATAAAAAATAATGTTATAAATGGGGGATTGGCTCCTGAACCAAAGCCCAATATCCTATTTTCACCAAAAATACCCCAGAATTTTGTACTTGATCAATTATAGATGAGTAATATAGCTACATTAATGTATTTATATTGTAAATAGCAATCATATTGATTTGGAAAGACTTCTTTGGAGGTGACTTTGCTGGACTTTTTGAAGGGTTCTTGGTTGGACTTTTTGGCTGGAGTCTTTTCAGGTGTCTTGGCTGCAGGTTTTTCTGCAGTCTTGGCTGCTTTCTTAAAGAAAGCGTCCAAGGAAGTTTGGACAGACGTTCTCCAGGGAGATGGGTGACACAGCAAACTTGTTCACTGGCGTGGCATCACATTGGATCAAGCGTTGTAAAGTTGAAACTAACATCAGAAAGTTCAAACAGGGTATCAATCTATAAATGCTGTAAGTGTGAAACACTGTAACTTGAAATGTTGTAAGTCGAGGAATGCCTGATCTTCAAACAATGTGTCCAGAATAAGGACATCACCACCCCTCTAAAAAACACTGCTTTCAAACCCATGGACATTTTAGCTCTCAGACAAGAAATACCAATAATTCTGATTTGATGACAAAGACTCACGGACTCCAACACATCCAGAGCATGCTAAAGGACAGCAGTATTCCACTCCCAGGGCAAGGAGGTGAGCACACAGTGAATCATTATCACAATAAGCTAGTCTCACTTATTGACATGCTAGTTTTTAAACCCCTCCATTCTTTCCACTGTCCATTTGTCAGATGACACCAGGCCCAATATTAAGAAAGGGGTAAAAACTTTAGCACCACTGGAAGAAAACAAGCTGATGTACAAAGGAGGTAACAAAATGTATTCCTCTAAGCTGTAAAATCTCTAAAATAGTCTAAGAGAACCTTCTTCCTGTTCGGTTCCACTGATGATACCAAATCCTATCCCAAGGTTCCAGTCCTTGCTGCCAAGGTGATTTATTTTTTAACCAATGACTGTCTAATGTAAGATAGATAAATAATCCCAAGAACAAACAAGAGCGGCTTGACTTCACGGTCTAATGTTTAGAGTGCTCCCTTGCTGTCAGGATTATTTATACATTTTAGAGTAAAATAATCTTTGAGTGAAGTGGGTAACTAGTATTTGGAACAGGGGGCAGAACATACCTCACTGGGCTCAGAGTCACAACCCCCTTGTTTGCTATCTTTCTGGCTCCACTGACTTTTGTCTTCCAGTGACCCAACTGCCCGCAGAAGTGTAGAGTTCTAGCCTGTTCTAGCTAAAGCACTCTCCTGGGAAGCAGGAAATGTGGATTCAAATTACTTTAGGATGAGATGAACCCAGAACTCAGTTTCCTCTTTAAGGGCATTAGCAACTAAGCTACAGGGTAAAAGGCAGATGGCACAGTAGCATAACTGAGGCATTAGTTACAGTGCAAGCTAATGGACCCTAGCTAATGGAATCTGGATGCAGCACTGATTCACAGAGGGCCCTGTGTTACAGAAGCTCATACTAAGGCAGCAGGAGCCCAGGTAGAAGGAGGTAAGCATTCACTCTCCCATGCCACCCAAGGTGCCAAAATTTAAATTTACACCTCTGGAATTGCACCAATATTACCCTCTTTCTTTACTTTATAGTGAAACCAACCCTGCTTTCTTTTCATTAGATGCACTAATGCAGACTTTCCCAAATGAACTGAATGCCACCAGCTGGTTTTCCTTCTCAGCTAGTCAGATCAAGTTTGATTCCAGAGTTATAGAAGTGCATAAGGCTGCCCACTGCCCGAATGGCAGTTATGTCCATCTTCCTACATGGAAATATGCCTCTGGGTGCAGACTAGACTGAGCAGAGAGAGAAGGGAAGACCTAGGTGCCTAAGAGGTGGAATAAACGCAACATGCTTGAACTTTGATATGTAAGTTTAAAGTGAGAAGGAACCAAGTCACAGTTACTCTAAACATAGAGTCTCACTGCACCTGACTAGAAAACCACATCCAGAGGGAACACTCTATCTGTGATCCAAATCAATAAATAGAAGGAGTATACTCCAAGGAGGAGTATACCTACTTGGCTCATGCTTGCAGAGAAGCAAGGAGAAAGGCCAAAGCAGATACAGAACTTAAGTTGGCAACAAAAAATAAGGATAACAAGAAGTCCTTCTTTAAGTACATAGGGAGCAGGAAGAAGGCACAGGGTAACATAGGATTGCTACAGAATGGATTAGGGCAACTCGTAACTGATAGGATGGAAAAAGCGGAGCTCTTAAATAATTTCTTTGCTTGTTTCCCTGGGCACGGATACAAATGCACCTCCCAATTAGTCTGGAGTGAGAGTAGTACCAATCCACCAATGATTAGCACTAACCTAGTAAAGGGGCACTTGGAAGGGTTGGATGTATTTAAGTCAGCAGCCCACAACAATCTTCACCCAAGGATACTAAAGGAATTGGCCAATGACATAGCAGAACCACTGGTACAGCTGTTTGAGCGCTCATGGCACTTGGGACAGGTCCCAGAGGACTGGAAAACGGCCATCTTCAAGAAGGGGAGGAAGGAGGACCCAGGTAATTACAGGCCAGTTAGCCTCACCTCTATTCTCGGCAAGACCTTAGAAAAAATCATAAAGGATCACATCTGCAGGGGGCCAGTGGGTAACAATGGTGAGGGGCAACCAGCATGGGTTTATAGTAGGCAGATCCTGCCCGACTAACTTGGTCTCTTTTTATGACCAGGTCACAAAGTGCTTAGATGCAGGGGAGGAAGTAGATATTATTTACCTGGATTTTAAAAACGCTTTTGACACAGTGTCACACCCAGTTCTTACAAGTAAACTGAGTAGCTGTGATGTGGATTTTTTCACAGTGAGGTGGGTGAAAAACTAGCTTATGGGACGCACCCAGAGAGTGGTGGTGGATGGGGCGGTTTTTCCCTGGAGGGATGTGGCCAGTGGTGTCCCCCCCAAGGCTCTGTCCTTGGACCAGTACTGTTTAATATCTTCATCAGCGATTTGGATGAAGGTGTTGAAAGTACCTTGTCCAGATTCACAGATGACACTAAACTATGGGGCACAGTAAACACACTGGAGGGCAGGGAGCAAATTCAGGCAGATTTGGACAGACTGGGGAAGTGGGAAGATCAGAAAGGGATGCAATTCAACAAGAATAAATGCAAAGTGTTTACCCTGGGGAGAAAAAAATCTCCAACACACCTACAGATTGGGGGGGGTACCATTCTGAGTAGCACAACAGTGGAAAGAGATCTGAGTCCTGGCTGAAGCAAAAATGAACATGAGTCACCAGTGTGACGAGGTAATAAGCATGTCTAACCACACTCTTTCTTGCACCAGCAGGAGCATCACAAGCAGGTCTGGGGAAGTGATAATTTCCCTTTATGTGGCATTGGTGAGGCTACAGATGGAATACTGTATCCAGTTTTGGGCACTGCACTTTAAGGGGGATGTGGATAACCTTGAGAGGGTTCAGAGAGCGGCTACTCGTATGGTTGAGGGCCTGCAGGTAAGACCCTATGAAGACAGATTGAGGGATTTGAATCTCTTCAGCCTCCGGCGTTCTTGTGGCTCCCTACAAACTCACCGGGGAGGGGTGGGGCAAGCAGGGAATAGGGGACACTGTTTGCCAGGGTGCCCCTTGCAGTTACCAGAAATAAAGGCCACAAACTGAAGAAGAACAGATTTAGATCAGACATGAAGAAGAAATTCTTTATAGTAAGGGTCACCAAAATATGAAATAGGCTCCTAAGGAAGGTGATGCTTTCCCCTACCCTGGAGATGTTCAAGAGGAGATTAGACAGGCATCTCTGGAGCAGGAGGTCAGATCCGATGATCTACCAGGTCCCTTCTGACTCTAGAAATCTATGAAATCTATGAACATCATAGAACATCTGCACCCTGATGGACAACCCTAGTGAATGACTGAGGTGAAGAACAGCACTAGAGGCCAGAGAATTTGCACAATTTCATATTGCTATTGCTGCACTTCATGAGATTAGACATACTGGGCATGGTGGTGGCTACCCTTTCTTTTGGAAAGGAAAATCTAAAAAAGATAGACATATCTATTATCCACGGTACTGGTTTTGCTATTGAGACCAAGATTGTTACCTAAATGCTGAAATATCTGGTTGGCATCAACGAGCATCTTATGACCCACTGTCTTCCACTAACCAGCAGAAACATGCAAAAGTCATCAATGCATACACTACAACCATTGATAGAGAAGACTAAACAAAGAAAAAATGCAGTTTTAAACTCAACCAAGTCCTGTGATCTGTCCCCAAAGAAGATAACAATATTATTTTTGGTGATTTCAATGCTAGAGTGAGCAGGGACTCTGAGCTATGGAAACAGAATAAAACAGCTAGGAATAGAAGAGCTGGGAAAGTCAGTTCAAGCGGAATTCTCCTCTCCAGCAAGTGTTCGGAACATGATCTCAAAATCATAAACTCCTTATTCCATCAAATCAGCAAATGGAAGACATCATGGATGCCTCCCTGCTCAAAACTCTGGCAACTGACTGCCTACATCATAGTGTGTGCCCAGGATCATCGTGATGTCCATATCACTAGAGCTATGACTAGCACAGATGACTGCTGGACTGAACATTGTTTGATACATTCTATTATGTCTATTCATATTACCTCAAAACACAATAAGCAAAAGAAGCAACCAAGGAAGACATTTAATATTGAGTGCCTGAAAGGCCCTGCTAAAAACAATCCTTCCCAGCAGTGCCTTTGTGACACCATTGATCACTGGAACAGCCTCAAGAAAGGCATCCATGAAGCATGTGAAGAATCTTCACAAAGAAACATCAGGACTGGTTTGATGAGAACGATCAGGAAATTCAAGCTCTCATTGACAGAAAAAGGAGAGCTTCAAAGCTTGGCAAAATAACATCAACTCCAAACAGAAACAAGACACTTATCACCCCATTAAAGAGGAGACCCAGAGGAAAATTTGAGAGCAAAAAAACAAGCAGTGGGAGAACAAAGCAAGACATCCTAAAGTTTGCTGAGTTACAGTATACATAGTTTCTTCAGCTTGACCAAAGCTACCTATGGGCCAAGCACACAAGGAGTCATCCTTCTGAGGTCTAAGGATAGAACAACACTCTTTAAAGAGAACTCTGCCATCAGTCCAGTGGAAGAAACACTTTCAAGAGCTTCTGAACCAAGATTTCTAATGTTGGTGAGAATACCATCAATGCTATTTCACAATATCCCATTAAGGACTACCTTGCAGACCCACCAACCTATCAAGTGGCCTTGAAAGACACTGAGCAAAATGAAGAACAAAGCACGTGGCCCTCATGGAATGCCAGCTGAACTTATAAGCATGGTGTGAAAAAGTTCTCTCACCAGCTAGATTCCTTATTCTGAAAATCTGGAAACATGAACAGATTCCTAGTGACTTCAGAGATGCCAGAATCATAACCATAGTCAAGAAAGGAGGTAGATCAGATTGTTCCAATTAACATGGCATTGCACTCCTGTCTATAGCTGGGAAGATCCTTGCTGAATTCTCAATAGACTCACTCCCCGCTGAGAAGATTCTACCCGAGTCCCAGTACAGTTTCAGACCATTCACAGGTACAACAGACACGTTGTCTTGCTAGGCAAATATAGGAGAAGTGCCATAAGCAACATAGAGATCTTTCCATGGCCTTCACTGACCTAAGGCCTTTGATTCAATCAACAGTTAAGAGATCCTGAGGAGATTTGGATGTCCAACAAAATGTGTCACCATCGTCAGACTTCTTCATGATGGCAGGGCAGCAACCATTCTAAGAAATAGTTCAGACATGGGCCCCTTCATGATTAGAAACAGAGTCAAGAAAGGATGCATGATTGCACAAATACTTTTTTCCATCTATAGTGCAGCTATTCCTCAGCTGTTCCATATCTACACTTGAACATGCACACAGAACTCAGATTGGTCTCATCGGTTATCTCTGGACTCACCGATGACTTCCCTATCGTCTGGAAGACTGTCATCCTCATATCAAAGGACCCCTGATGGTGATGAGACACAAAATGGAACCAGAACCCTAGCCTATAAAATAAAAGCGCATTCAGAAGCTATGCAGACTTGGATGTATAAAAGAGGTAATATCCAACTGCCCCAAATAAAGCTAGTTCCACAGAAAATTCTTCTGGACTTGGTGATGACTAGCTGCTGTCTGATTTACATGACACTTAAGAGAATTTAACAGTGAAAATTAATTAGTTTAAATACGAATTGTGACCAAAATATTACTCTAACCATACATAAAAATAAAATTCAAAAACTGCATTCATTTACATTTTTTTCAGCCATTCAATTTTTTTCCTTTTTCTTCTCACTTCAACATCTTGTTTCCTCTTCAGCTTAGAGAAATGAAATTGTATTTCCTTTTTGTTGTCCTCAGTTGTGAAAGGATCCATGCTTTTCCAAGCCTACTGGAAAAAATGAGGTATTGTTGGTATAGTTTCATAAAAATACCACGATTTTTATATCCTTAGCTACACCTGCTTGTTTACAGGTCACATGATTTATACTTTTACACTGAGAATATTCACACAATTACTACTTGTCTATTTTACTTAAATGTGGAGTATAAGATCCCACATCAAGATTAGCCTTGTGACTTTCACAGTAACGTGCAAGATATCTGTTTTCTCTTGCAAAAACTGATTCGGGGTAATTGATTCTTTAATATACCTATTTAGTATGATGAAGAGAAAAGTTTGGATAAGATACAGAAAAGCAATGCAGTAATCACTGAAATAAAGGCCAAACATAGATTAGACTTCTCCACCAAGCATCAGTACAGTTACTCAGAAATTGTCACTAAAGAAGAATGCCATTTGTTAATGAAAAACTACAATTGCTCCCTCTCTTGCCTAGACGAGTTCAGTCTCCAGACAAGGGAGGCAAGAAGATGGGTTAGATGCGCTTTTGCCTCCCTGCAAGTTCATATGCCAAGTAATCCAGCCATACAATTTGTGGTGACTAATACCTGAAATGAGATTATGCTTCTTGCAGTCTTTTGTGGGATTCAAATAATTCCCTGAATACTGTGATTACTCTGGGGGCCCCTCTATATGCACTGGTAAAGGTGAGATAGGATCTAATGCATGATCCACACAGTCACACCTCCTCCATGACACACATGCATGGCACCAGGTACGATTGTGGGATCGCAAATTAGATCCCATCACACCTTAGTACAGGTGCAGGGGGAGCCTGATCCCAGGAAGAAGCAAGTTCCTGTGCTGGGAGCCCCCTTGGCTGACAGGGCTCCCAGCCATGGAAGTGCACTATGTATTTCTGCATCTGGGAGACCAGTCGCTGTGATCTCCCAGTTGTGGGGACACAATATGCATCCCACGGCTGGGAGACTGCTGCTGCTGTGGGCTCCCAGCCATGGGGTATGTCAGGTGCCCCTGAAGCTGGGAGTCCTGTCAGGTCCTGAGGCCACCAGCTGCAGAGGCATGCGCTCCTGTGGCTTGGAGCCAGTGTCAGCTGGGAGGTCCCAAGCTTAGGGACACAAATCCCCACCCCCCAGCTGGGATCTGGGCTCCCAGCTATGGGGAGAAAAGGCTACATGTGAAAATTACATACTTTTTAGCTAGTTGGGCCTTTTTAAGCGTCCATAGTTAATTTGCATGTGTAGCCAGCCTAAATTAATTGCACAATTAACCAAGCAATTGTATCATACATGTAACATATAGAGGGGGCCTGTGTTTTCTTACCTTAATAAACATATTTGTTTCAGACCTGGACAAGATCTCATAACATCATACCCATTATCACTTAATCATATTTATTATGTTGTTCAGTGGCCTAATGAGAAAAAATATGCTACAAATAAATTATTGTGATGTTTTAAGACCATCTCACAGCAAGCGACTGATCGCAAGTCGTAATTTCAAATGAAAATAAAGACCTTCCACATTTTGACATGATCCATGTGAGGGAAATTAAATCCTAGAGCAGGTTTGACACATGTAAAATTTTAAAAAAAGGGAATTAACATTTTAAATGTTTTTCTTTGCTTACTTTGGCAGAAAGAAGTCTCCAACCATTGTTCTCTACACGTTTGTACCAGCCACTGCCATCATCTTTCCAAATCTTTCCATGAATCTTTTCTGTCAGACTCTGTTCGGATGCCAACTTTGAATAATCTTTAGGGCTGTTAGCACACATATCTACAACAGGTCTATGAGTGAATATTTTATAGTATATATTTGGAGGATAGCTGGTCTGTAGACAAGAATAACATTTGTAAACTAGAGGTCCAGTTAGTAACAATTTCTGTTATAAACAGATGTGTTCGTTCTTTTAAAAAAATTGTGCAAATTAAGCCCTCACCAAACTCCACTGATGTAAATGGGTTTAACGAAACAATCCCTTATTCATTTGAAAGTGGGTGAACACTAGAAAAATAGGCTAACATTGGATGATCTGACTGATTTATTATAAGTGTACATGTACTTAAAGCTCCAGTCCTGCACTCAGTGAAGTCAGTGAGAGTTTTGCCATTAATTCTGTATGTGAGGCAACTAGCGCCTCAAGTGCATGCAACACTTACAGGTATTTGCTGTAGTAAGTAAAAAGGAGAAGTTTCCTGTGAAGAGAAAGCTGGAGTAGAAAATGCTTAAAATGAGAAGTTAAATATGTACTGTATTAAGCATGGCTACAGAAGTCTAGATTTGTAAGATTTATTTCCAAATCCAGTGCAATCACCACATGGACTTTTTGTTCATCCATTTGTCCCTCTGTAAAATAGCGATGATCATTTACTTGAAGCAATTTAATAGCCTCAGGTAAAAAGTGCTGTGTACATGCAAATTAATAATATGCTTACTTAATAGACCTTACTGATGCTCTAAAGATAAGAAATAAATAAGCTGATAGGTTACATCACAAAAACAAAAACCTTGTCACGTCTTAAAAAAATAGTCATCCATCCAAACAGTTAAGTCACTATAGCTACAGTCACTTTCACTGGAGAACAGCATTAAGTTCAAGTAATCTCCTCTCTGTCAGAGGTGCTGTATATTTAACCAACCGGTAGCGGTCCATCTTTTATGGCATGAATTAAAAAAACATGTAGATTAGCAGGCTTGATTCAGTAATCCAAATCTCTTAGTACTAGGAGGAAAAAAGGGAAAAAAATCTGCTAATCCATGCTTCAGGGTTGTTGGCTATAGCTGTGTTTATCTAAGCACATAGGCAGGCAAGGTTCTTTGGGCAGATGTGATATCTTTTATTAGATCAACTAAGCAGTTGGAAAAAATGTTTTTTGCAAGCTTTTACACACAGACACCCTTCTTCAGGCATAAGGAGAGTCTGTTGGTGTTTTATGTGCTCTCCTGGGTAGAATAGAAGCCAAGATACAAAATGCAGATCTGTGAAAATGCAAAGGTGTGACAGTGTGGGTCAGAGGAAATGGGAGACAATAGGTGAGAGAGACAGGTAGGTGTGAGGAAAGGGAAATGTTGAACTGGTGATAGAATGTAGCTGGCAAATGCAGACAGGTTACCTGGGGTCAGTTATCAGATGTCACGCAGGTTATAATGTGCCATAAAGCAAACGTCTATATTTAGCACATGATTCTTTGTATTCAGTAGATTTATAAAGTGAAGTTCACAGGCTCGTCTACAAAAGGTGTTTTGTAAATTGCCTTTGAGGATTAGATCTTAGAAACTGGGGTGATTGGTTCTCTTTTGAGAAGTATGCACTCACACAGTAATGGATATTTTTGTCTTTGCACATGCACCGAAAATCTATCAGAGACACAAATATCCAATTACCTGTGAGGACTGATATAGAAGCACTAGAGACAAGGCAGACAATAAGAACAGTAATAGGTCATTACAGCATGTATTTTCTCCCGGTGCTTTTTCAAAGGAAACTGTTATGATGATTGGCAATTGTAGATGTCTCTCTCCATAAACTGAAAATAAGATCCTGGAAACATTACGTTACATTGGGCAGTCTTGTAAATATACTGCAACTATTACAATTTAAAATGTTTGGCTAGTTCTCATTAAAACAGCCATTATAGAAAAATACACTGGTTTTGTAATACCCATATACAAAACACCTACCAAGTCTCATGCTTACTTTCCCTGAACTGGATTTTATTGTAGGTAATAAATAAGCTCAGCATGTTGATCTCTAAACTGTACTTTCCAGCAAAGAGCGAACTGTTGCTCTACTGCTTTATTAGTATCATATGTCTTCAATGTAAGGTAGTCTAATGATGTATTATTCAGAAGGTGGTGTTAGACAAGGAACCAGAGGTCAAGAGCACAGACCAAATGATTATATGATAAAAGTCTGCCAAATGCAATTTACTGGAAATTGCTAGCCAAGCAACAGGGGAAAATATTGGCAGTAGATCAGCTTCTTTACAGTTATTTCAGGTGTTCTTAAATTGAATTCATAATTCTGTGTAAGGCATTTTGAAAACAGAAAACCTTGCAAAAGGTTTGTTCTATTACAGACTGACTGTTCATATGTTTATCAATAGGCAAAAACATTATGCAAAAATCTATTAACACCTGCGCCAAAATGTCAAGGCAAATACATATATAGGCACTTAGCTACTGGTTTAAGGTAATTGTACCCATAGTT
>NW_017728906.1:174297615-174373467 GCF_001723895.1 Crocodylus porosus | reverse complement strand
GAGAGTTCCCCAGCCTGTAGATATGCTGCTGGTTCTTCCTCCCCAGGTGCATCACCTTGCACTTGTCAGTGTTGAATCCCATCCTATTCTCAACCGCCCACCCCTGTAACCTGTCTAGGTCCGATTGCAGCCTATTCCTCCCTTCTAGCATGCCCACATCTCCCCACATCTTAGTGTCATCAGCATATTTGAACAGGGTGCTTTTTACCTCCTCATCCAAGTCACTGATGAAGATGTTGAATAGTGCAAGCCCGAGGACCGAGGACCAAGCCCTGTGGAACCCCACTGCCCACATCCCTCCAGGTTGAAAATGACCCATCCACCACCACTCTCTGGGTGGCCCTCCAGCCAGTATGCGACCCACTTGATTGTGTGGGTGTCAACACCATAGTCCCCCAGTTTTTTAATGAGAACGGGGTGAGAGACAGTGTCAAAGGCCTTTCAAAAGTCCAGAAAAACTATGTCCACTGCTACCCCTGTATCTAAGGATTTGGTGACCTGGTCGTAGAAGGCCATCAGGTTGGTCTGACAGGACCTGCCCTTAATGAACCTGTGTTGGTTGCCCCTAAGCATAACCTCCCCTGCTTGGGAGGACATGTGCCAGGATAATTCTCTCAAAAAGCTTACCCTGGATTGAGGTAAGACTAACTGGCCTATAGTTTCCCAGGTCCTCCTTCCTCCCTTTTTTGAAGATGGGAACCATGTTGGCTGTCTTCCAGTCCTCTGGCACCACACCAGAGCACCACGAGTGCTTGTAAAGCCGTGCCAGGGGTCCCACAATAACCTCAGCTACTTCCCTTAGCACTCTAGGGTGGAGATCATCCAGACCAGCTGATTTAAATACATCCAGTCCCTCCAGAAGTTCCCTGACTAGATCCTCTCTGACCCATGTTGAAATCAGTGGAGAAACTGTCTTAACTTCAATGACACCAGGATTGCACCTCCAATTCTCAGGTGCAGATAGCCTGCAAATCCCTCTGAAGTCAACAGGATCTGCATAGCAGCACAGAAGATTTAGCTCACCTATTTAAATATGGGTGCTTACATATGGATTTAGGCTCCTTATTTAAGCCACCCTTGTTAGCAAAGGTTGATTCTGCTAGTTTCGTCAAATGTTTTTAATTTACATTAAGTTAACATATAAACACATGTGGTATTGATTCACTCTGTGTAGAAAGAATACTGGTGTTTTAACATTCCTTCAAACGATACTTACACCGCCCAGTCTGAATCTGATATATGCACCTGCTGCAGCATCTAGGAATTCTGCCTGGAAAAAAAGAAAGATTTAATCTACAGTGCTTCCAGAGCACTGAGAAATCAAGACAAAATGATGCAGTGTGAAGTTACATACTTTGTCTATTTGTATTTAGATTCATCTCAGACATTTATCTTCTATACAGTATTAAGACAGTACACAACACAAACAGGTTGATATTTTACTCATAGAAGTGCCCTATTTGCTGGATGAAAATCTTTCATTAATAAATTTATATTAAAAAGGAAATTAAAAAGACAAAATTATGGGCTTCATTTTACTCTCTATTGCACTGTGGTGATCTCACAGTGTCACTTTAAGAATGGCATATACAGGCAAACCTATATAGGTGGAGAGAACAGACACATGGTTGAAGTCTTCTGTCTATAACAAGAATGTCCAACTTAGTGGCCAGGAGCTGTATACCATGGGAGACACCAGCATGGGAGATGCCCTCCTCTCAATTCCCCGGCTGTCAACTCCCCCAGCGGGTGGATTCCTTCCCCAAGCCCGCCAACAGCTACACTGCATGCACAGGCAGGCAGCCCCTCATCACTGCACTGCATGCATGTGTGCAAGCAGGCAGTCACCTGCTGACAAACACACACCTCCTTGGCTGCAGGTTCCCCAGCTGCACTGTACTGTGGGCTCCTCTGGAAGTGGAGGTTGTGCTATGCTGCCCTGCCCTGCCCCCTGGAAAGAGAAGGGAAGGCAGTGGTGTACAGTGGGTCTCCAGCACCCAGGGGCCAATGCTTATGTCTACACACCCCCATCAGCTGCCGATAGCTCACTGGGGCTGTGGGAGGTCCACTACCAGTTGACTGCTGAGCAGGGGGAAAAAGTGGGGTGTATTTATGATGTCTACTTTTGACTAGTTTTTACTTTGTTTTCTTGTTTGGTTGTTCTTTGGGACGAAGCTTGGGTTTTCCCTCGCTTCTGTTCTTTGTGTAGTAATTCTTTCAAAAAGGAGTTAGATATTTATATGAATGAGAACACTCAGAGTTGCAATAAAAATCACAGAATCATAGAAAATTAGGCTTGGAAGGGACCTCAGGAGGTCATCTACTCCAACCCCCTGCTCAAAGCAGAACCATCCCCAATTAGATCATCCCAGCCAAGGCTTTGTCTAGCCAGGTCTTAAAAACCTCTAAGGATGGAGAGTCCACAACCTCTCTGGGTAACCTGTTCCAATGTTTTTCTACCCTCCTAGTGAGAAAGTTTTTCCTAATATCTAAGCTAAACTTCCTTTGCTGCAACTTCAGGCCATCGTTCCTTGTTCTGCCATCTGCCACTACTAAGAACAGTCTGGGTCCATCCTCTTTGGAACCACCCTTCAGGTACCTGAAGGTGGCTATTAAATCCCCTCTCAGTCGTCTAATCTCCAGACTAAATAAATGCAGTTCCCTCAGTCTCTCCTCATAAGCTGTGTGCCTCACCCTCCTAACCATTTTCATTGTCTTCCACTGGACTCTCCAATTTGTCCACATCCTTTCTGTAGTGGGCAGCCCAAAACTGGACACAGTACTCCAGAAGTGGCCTCACCAGAGCTGAACAGAGGGGAATAATCACTTCCCTTTATCTACTGGCAATGCTCCTACCACTGCAGCCCAATATGCCATTACCTTTCTTGGCAACAAAGGCACACTCTTGGCTCATATTCAGCTTATTGTCCACTGTAACCCCTAGGTCCTTTTCTGCAGACCTGCTGCCCAGTCAGTCAGTCCCCAGCCTGTACCGGTTCATAGGATTGTTCTGTCCTAAGTTCAGGACTTTGGACTTATTGAACCTCATGTGATTTCTTTTGTCCAATCCTCCAATATGTCTAGGTCACTCTGGGCAAGCCTCCACATTTAATAATTCACTGTAGTTACCATGCGTCTAATACTTAAATAACCAAGTACTAAATTAATAAAGAGTAACTCACACTACTGCACAGTAGCTCCTGCACATGGTTTTTTTGTCATGCTGACTATGCAGTAGCCTAATACTACTGTGCAGTAGTGTATTAGCACAGTTATTGCCTAGCATGCTACTGCACAGTGTTATCAGGCTATTGCACAGTTAGTATCTCATGCAGATGCACCCTCTGAATCCTACCCTTACCCTCCATAGTATCTATTGCTTCCCCCAGCTTGGTGGCATCTGCAAACTTGCTGAGGATGTATTCCACCCCATCTTCCAGCTCATTGGTGAAGATACTGAACAAAACCGTCTCCAGTCAGTATCCCAAATACTAACATATATCCCAAATAAGACAGACAATTATAAAACAATATTTCAAACTACATCTATAATTTACATAATGTGTTGGTGAAAATACATCAAGAAATAGAACTCTTACCTCTAGAGGGTCAATGTATTTCATCAAAAGACGAGGTTCCCCTACCATTTTAAAACTGATAAGTCCTTTGTAGTATTGAAAAATATGGGTATCCTGTCGAAAAGTATAAATATGATCAAGAAAAGTTGTCATTGTTTCGCCTCCCCCTCCAATCTGAAACACAGACATGATGATTTTTGGAGTTTCCCATACCCAGACTCACAAAATTTAGGACTATGTGGGACAAATCCTTTACATCAGCAGTGCCCAGTCTTCTGGCCCCGTGAATCAGATGAGTGCTGCAGGGTTGGTCCACAGGCTGGATTCCATGTAGAGTTGGTCCATGAGCTGGATTCCACGTGTTCAGACCTAGCCCTGGAGCAACCCCATGCCCACAGGATCCAAGCCTGCGTACCCGGATCTGGCAACAGAGTGACCCAGCACATGCCAAATCTGACCCTGTGTGCGCCAGAGCAACCCTGGATACACTAGATCTGGCCATGTGCATGCCATATCAGACACTGCATGCACTGGAGCAAACCTGTGTATGAATCAGTATGGCTACAGAGCAACACTGCACACTGACCCTGCGTATAGGACTGTGTCATCCAGCCCATGGGGCTCTCCATGGAGACATTGTCTCAGTGCATTAAATCTTTCCCTGTCATACTCAACCCAATCCTGAAAAGTGAAGCCAGTGGTGTTATAATAATGCTGAGGCAAATTTATATAAACAAAATTATGCATGTATATTTAGAGAGGAAAAAGACTTTAAATCATGTATTTTTGCACTCTCATTGTATCCATTTTGTCTTTACACACATGTTCACCAATCTACTGCTTATTAAAAACTGAGGCAAACTACAAATTGAATTGGACAAATTCTTGGATGAAAGGGGCATCAGTAGCTGTTGAGCACGGGAGTTAGGGATACAGCCTTCAAATCAGAACTTCCTATACCTTAAATGATGGAGGCTGCAAACAAGAGAAGAATGGTGGGAAAACCTTGGTCACACCCAGTTCACTCTTCCTTTCAGCATCCAGTGTGGTACTCTGTGACACAGGATACTGGGCAAGATGGACCTATGGTCTGACTCAGTAAATGGCAATTCTTATGTTTTTAGGAAGACAGGTAAGTATGATTCTACGTATGATTTTAAATCTAAGTATGATTTAAAAATTAATTGGTATTTTGCCTCAATTTTTAATAAGCAGTATATTGATGAACATGTGGGTAATGACAAGATGGATACAATGAAAATGAGGCCTACAAGTGGAAATAATAACAACTAAGGTAGAAGCAAAAATCAAAGAGCTTAATTCACTCAAGTGGGAGTGGTATTATCAATACAGAGGAGAATGGGTATACCAAACAGAAATAACTAGATGATCTCAGAGAATAATAGAAATGGGATGAATCCAGCAGTATAAAATACAAGATTATGCACTTGGGGACTAATAACAAAAATATCACTGGTAAGTCAGGTGTTTATTACTTGGAAATAACTGAGGAAGAGATGGATCATGATGCATCTTGCTGATCACAGGATAACTGTGAGCTGTCAATGTGACACAGCCATGAAATGGCAAATGCAGTCTTACAATGCATTAGGAGAAATGAAAGATGAACTCAAATTAGAACAAATGCACAGAATGCTACTAGAATGACCAGGGGGATAGCATGCCTCATGAGAAAAAACTAGAAGAGTTTGGCTTGTTTAGTTTGCAAAATGATAGCCGAGACGGAAGAGGATTACTGCCTTATTAATACTTTGGGAAGAGTAACATTAGGGAGAGAGAAAAACTATTTAAGTTAAAAGACAATGTTGGCACAAGAACAAATGGATATAAACTAATTGTGAATTTAGGAAGGACATTAAAAGAATAATAAAATTCTACAACAGCGTTCCAGTCAGGCTAGTGAGAACAAAAATCTAGCTTTTTTTCAGATGGAGCTCAATAAAATTATGAACAAGATAATTTGATGCGTCAGTTATGAAAGAAGAGAACTGGAATGATCCAGGAGATTCTTCTGGTCTTTGTGCGTATACACCCCCTTCCCCCCTTAAAATTATAAACAGTCACATTTTTAAACAAGATATTTAAAATCAGTCTTATGCCCCATAGTTCCTACTCAATCAGAATATGAGTTTCTCTTATATCAGGAACTGTTAAGTAGCACCTCTGTGATACACATATCTCCAAGCATTCAGCAAGTAACAACTTACATTTTTTACTGTGTCTCCTCCTCTTTTAATTGGCAGGATTATTACTTAATTTTTTTCTATCTTTTAAATGCTATCTGTGCTCACAATAATCTCTTAAACACTTAATTGTAGTTCACAAACAGCGTCCCAATTCTAATTTTTTGTAGACCACAAACTCCTACAGATTTCACAGGAATTTTGGGTGTGCAAAGAATATGATACTGGGTCTTGTGGTGAAGAAACATGAAATATTAAAGCCAACATCTCATATTCACTTCAACAGCAATTTTCCTGGACTGAATTTAGTTCACTATTTGCAATTTTCCAGGAAGCAACATCAGGTCTTTAACTACAAGTTTCCAGGCCTACTAAAACTTATGCCAAAACAGAACACTCACTACCTACCACACCCTAAATAATTGGAAATTATTTTTTTTCCCCTGTGAGAGCCACAGAATTTTACTTGGTTTTGACTTCTGGTATCTTTTATTGGGCCAACTATGGAGTTGGGATAGAGTTACACAAGCTTTTGAATGCAAGACATTCTTTGTGACCTGATGAAGAATGTCTTGCATTCAAAAGCTTGTCTAACTCTATCCCAGCTACATAGATGGTCCAATAGAAGACATTACTCAAAGAAATCCTTGCCTCTCACATAATTTCTAGACCATCTTGGCTATAATATCACTCTTCCACTACTATAAAATTACTTATCATTTTCAAATGCACTGTATATATGTCTCTGTGTAGAGTTAACTACCTATTAAGTATTAGGATCAGAATCATCCCAATGACTTTCATGCCCGTGTGTGAAGCATTTCCCTAAAGTTATTCCTGCTTCTGGCAGACTTTTCAACATTGTTTAGGACTTACAATATATCTTTTCCAAGATCTCTGAATGATTCTTGCAGCTTCATTCTGTTTTTCTAGGTTTGCATTATTATAGAGATCTATTGCATTGTCCTCTTCATCCATTGGTCTTACAGTTACCTAAAACAATGTGATATGTAAAGGCATTGTTCAAAACTATTCACTTCTTGATTAACTTACTGTTTTCACAATCATTTTCTCTTCTAACCAAGGTAAAGTATGTGTTAAAACCACTTTTCAAAAAATATCTGTCTTATGATCAGAATTCCAACAGGGGAAAAGAATAAGGATAACAATCAATGATCAGAATTCATTAACAAGGCTATTTCTTCCCTAGATCTATAATTTTAAGATAGCAACTAAGAAATAAAATAGTTTTGGGAAGCTGAATAAGTAACTGTGAAATAGAAAGAAAGACTGAGGAACAAGTCCTGTTTTTCAGGTCTTGCACAGTTGCATGCAGATAATTATAGTGTACTCGACTTAGATGCATATTTGATAAGTTTGTAAGCTGCTCAGCTACATAAGACAATGCCAGTCCCAACTTATTGTGTATTGTCTATATTGTAAAAAACTTTTATTTGTAGCTTTGTTAAATGTATAAACCTCTTAAGCCCCATTTCTACTTTGTAACTCAATTGTACTGAGTTTAAGTACACTGAACTGTCAAAGTTTTATGTCATGGTGATGCCATAAACGAAAAATACTTTATTCTCTTCCACATTGACCCTGCACAGTCAAATCCAGCATAGATCTTCCAAGTAATTACCACATAAATTCTGGTTACCATTTTAGAAGACAGGGCAGATTAGCACCATTCTAGGAAACTGAATTTAATTATCTGAATTTGAAAAATGTTCCACTTATTTCAGAGAAGCTCAGCTGCATTCAATGTAAGCTAACTCCTATTTGAGAAGCAGATACATTTCTGAAGGATATACAGTGTTTCTGCTCATTATTATATATAGGTTCTCACAACACTTCTCAAATCTGGTTACGCTTTTTTGAGTTTAGCTCAAGATATCCTGATATACCTCAAGGAAGTTTAGCCAGATTTGAGAGGCGTTGTGAGACCTGGATAACACAAACTGAACCTATACATAACAGTGAGTAAAAGCACTGTGGAGCAAGCGCTCTGAAGATTCTCTCCTGGGGCAATACTGATGCCCCCTCTTCTCAAAGAGGCACACAATATTATACTGTTCTGGGGAACTCTACTGTTTATTGCTCAGCAGCTCTTTGGCATTACAGGCCAGAACAACCAAGCTCTGGTCTGAGGTGGGCTGGTGTTGCAACCTGGCCAACAGTACTTTTCCTCGCCACCACTTCTACCTGTCCCCTGCTGCAGCACAAGCACAGCTCCCAACTGCTTGGTCTTGACACAACTCGGCTGCTCAGCCCCAGTGCAAGCAAAGGCCTCTGCTGCCAGAATCTCTCTGATTCCACCGTAGCTCCACAGGAAAGATCCAGCAGCTCCATGGGCCAGACCCAGACCATGGACCGCATGTTGCCAACCCCTGCATATACTCTATTTGTGGCCCAAAGTATTTTTTCCCATATCTGTCTGATTACACATTTAATATTCTTTTTTTGGTTTTGGAGTATATCAGAACTATCCAGATATTTATACTTCTGGATTGTATTAGTGCAACGTACTTAACCAGAGATGACCCTGGACTGTTAGTTGGCTGGACCAGCTACAGAGAACGCCTGGCTATCCAGGCACTGTACTGACTTCTTATTTCCATGTGGTTTAACAATTTTAACAACAGTAATGAGATTATGCATGTAAAAACATCCCAGGAAAGAAAGAAGGAACAATCCCTCTTCATATAGCACTGAGGAGAGTATTCACAAGAGTAGTATCTATGTAACATAACAAGAATAGAAAGGCTTTTCTGAAGTACAGTAACAATGGTGAAGGATTGGAAGGATTAATTTGAGACAAAAGATAAAACAATTACATACGAGCAACATGATAAGAGAAATAGACATGCGCCAGTATTTATTACAGAGTAAAAGAGAATAATTGATAAGACTAGCACAAGAAATACACTGTTAACCAGAAGTAAAGGTAGGAAACTGAGCAAAGAAAACATTCAAATGGAATATCAGGAATCACAGCCTTTATAAAGCTCTGTTAAACCTAAATTAGGGAAAGCACTTAATAATGGATTGTCAAGGACACGACATGTAAAAGCCGTAAGGGTTTTTTTTCCTCATATCTAATTAACATGAATCTAAGTTTCGATCTAGATCTAGATAACTGCAGTTGCCTCATAAAAAAATACAGCATGCTTTCCATTATCTCTAAAACAATACAAAAACTCAGATACACTAATTTAAAAAAACCCGACAGTATTTCTGCTTCAGCAGAATCACAGACAGCTATTAAACTACTAATGGACCTTTTCTCCTCTTGATGCATGTGCACATTTACCATTAATGTTAATGAGAACTGCACGTACACAATCACCTTCAAAATGATGACACTTGTATAAATCTCATTAAGCAAAATGAAAGGGGCAAAGGAATGAATCGAAAATTTGTTAGGAAAGACAAGAGATCATCGTCCCTTTGTGAAAAGCACTAGAAAATGAAATAGTTGGGAAATGGGTATAACCTACTGGATCCTTCTTGTCTCCAGTTAACTAAAATTCTATGAATAAGCTTTTCTGGCTAATAAAAGTTACCTTGACCACCAGCTGTCATTCCCTACTTTGTGCCTATTTTCTATCTTCTATATTATGACTTAATGTTATGTCTACCATGCTAAAAGGTGCTTGGTATAGTAGGCTAGACTACTCATTCACCAGTAAATTATACTTTAAATTAGGCAGGTCTGACTAGATTTCATAGACATTAGGACTGGAAGGGACCTTGGAAGATCATCGAGTCCAGCCCCATATGGGAATCCATCATTGCGTAAGTGGGGGAAACAGATCACTCTCCTCGCCTCTTCTGCCTTCCTATAATTCTGAGTATCATGAAAGTGATTTTTCTATTTTATTAGCCTGTGTCCAAAGGTTCAAAATTTCTTAAAGTCATGAAAAATGACATCTACAATTCTTGTCAGAGACACCTGATGAAGAACGATTGGACTTGTCTAACTTTTATTCCAGCCATGCAGCTGGTCCAATAAAAAGGTCTGGTGAAGTGAACTGGGGTTCACAAAAGCTTGTGCTCCCCTGGCTTGAAGATATTTAATTTCACCGGAGCCCCTGTAGGTATTTTTTTTAACCGTGCAAAAATGAATATTGCGTCTTGTACAACAGACCCACAAGAGAAATGCTGTCTTATTTGTCAGTCTATAAAGGTGCAGATCTACCCCACCTTCCAATGAAAGTATCACCCCCCTCCAAAAAACCAAACCCTGTCTCTCTTCAGCCACTGTAAACATGCAGGATACAGAAAGCAACACCAGTGCTTAGAAATAAATTCCAGCAAACATTCCCAGGCGCGATGATTACCCTCCCACAGGCCTGGTTTTGGGCTCTTCAGCCTGGCGCGTAGGTCATGTGATGGGCTCATAGCGAAGCGGGGCTAGACGGGACCTCCAGAGGTCATTAATCCAACCTGGGGCAACCTCAGCCCAACCAAACCATCCCCCCCAACACACCCGTGCTCCAAACTCGTGGGAAAACCACCCTGCCCCACACAGGACACGGCAGCCCAACCTGCCACAAGTGAAGCAAGCAGCCAGGTAGGCCAGATGCACCCAGGCGAAGAACCAAACCCCCGACCACTCCGTATCCGACTGCGGACACAGCTCCTTCCTGACCCCGCGCGGGGTCACACGGCCCCGCCCCCCGGCGGTTACCAGCCGCGTCCCGCGCGCTGGGCGGGGCAGCTCCGCGTGCCCGTTCCCATAGCGACCCCGGGGCCGGGCGAGGCGAGGAGGAAGGCGGAGGGGCGGGGCCCGGCGGGAGGTGCTACAGAGACGGCGCCTGGAGCGTGGGCGTGTGGCTGCCACGGCTCCGTTCCCGCGTACCGAGCCCCTCACTTGGCAGTAGCTCCAGGTCCTTCCTATTGCCGGGTTCCTGCTGCGAGCTGAGGAGTACGCTGAGATTTGGGGACCCAGCACCATCCCTAAGAGCCAAGGACGGACACGTTTCCTCGACTGAGAGTCGGGGGTGTAGGGCAGTGCTTTTCAGCCAGGCCCTGCCGCAGTAGCCGGGGGTGCCAGCCTGGAGATCCACTCGGGGAGGCGTGGAAACGGGGGGATTCACAAAATCGACCCAGAGAGGTAGACAGCCAGCTGGGCCCAGGGTCCCCTACCTCGGCATGGACCGAACGGGTGCACGCGACGTGGTGCCGCTGCACCCAAACTCAGCCACAGCAGGGTGAGGTGCCACCTCCAGAGCTTAGTTTCATAGTTGTTAGGGGCTGCAAGGGACCTTACGCATCATTGCGTCCGGCTTGGTCTGCGCCACATGCACCTGGAAGGCAGCAGCTCTGCACCCAGCATAGACTTGTGGGCAGGGCGACCATGGCTCCTGCCCCAGGCCTAGGGGCAGCATATCCTGCTCTGGCCACTGCTCCTGCTGCTCTGGCCAGGGATGGATCTTGCAGCTCCAGAGCAAGCCATGGGTCACAGGAGCTGGGGCCAGGGCCGAGGGCCCCAGCGAATCTTAAGCCACCCTTGCCCAGAGATTTCAAATACGAACCCATGGTGTTAAAAGCATTCTGCCCCGCTGTTCGCTTAAGTTCTTTGCAACAGAAGAATTACTCTGTTCATTTTTCTGTAGTCAAAAATCAAGTGAAAACTAAGCCAATGGGAGCCTTGAGTGTAAAAATGTTGTAGGGAAAGCCAGTCAGGGGTGTAGGGAAAGCCAGTAAGAGTTTGAACTCATGGTATTTCAAGAAGAAGTATGGACTTTCCTCAAATTCTTCACCAGCTGGCAGTGTGGCTCCATTGGCTCTGTAGTTAGGACTCAGCCCATGATCAGCTGTACTTTTGCTTTATTTCCATTAAGAGGCAGGGCCCTTCTATCCTGGATCCCACCAGAGAAAAAGCAGGATGAAAACTCTAAGTTGGATTGATTTGAGTAATGATAAAGTGCGCTTGTTGTTCCACTGGAAAAAATAACGGACATTGCTTTTTGGCGAACGATTACTTTAAATCAGGTCGGGAATATATGTGCAGACTCATTTGGAATATGGATGACAGAGAAGATATGTCCAAGCATGTCTGTGTAAATCTTCACGTTGATCTGCAGATGGCCTGCCACGGACTGCTGATTTGAGATGCAGCCCATAGCAGCAAATAGGTTCCTGTGTAGTAGGTACAATCTGGATAAAAATTTTGCTTATTCCAAACTTTAGATGAAAGGCTGCTGAACCTCTGTAGCTAGCTGCTGTAAATATCGTCAGTGGTTGAAAATCAGACAAATCATAAAGCAGTGTGTTGTGATGTAAGGCAGGGGTGATAAATGGTCAGCACAAACAGCACAGGCTGCCTTGGTGTGTGGCACAGCAGATTGGGGGAGAAGAAAGAAAGCACACAGTGGTAGATAGGGCAGGGAGCAAAAAGCAGAGCAGCAGATGGGTCAGGGGAAGGAAACTGGAATGGCACTTGGAGAAGTGCTAATTTGTGGCATGCCTGCTGGAACTGTTGACCTCCCCTGATGTAGGGGATACTCACTTTGTGCTGCAGGTGAAGGAAAGGGGGTGATGCATTTTAAGTGCTGGAACTACCACAAACAAGAACATGCTCAGAACAAGAAAGGCATTGCAATTGCTTAACCGAGTGATTACCAATTATTTCAGGTAGATGCTTGCTGCCTTTTCTTGTGTAGTGGGCTCCATTCTGTAGTAAAACCCTCCAACCAACTCAGTGGTGGTTTCACAAGCTTCTAAGAGAACTAAGTTAGTCCTCAGTTGCTTGGATGAATCAGGCTAATATAAGGTGCTCAGGAAACAGAAGATAACACACATCCAAACATTTATTTTTAAAATAAATTATTTTCAGACTAGTAGTCAGGGCCAAATTAACACATAGGCAAACTAGGCCCATGCTTAGGGCCTTAAGTGAAGAAGGGGCCCAGTTGTGCTTATTTTACATATTATGCTTATTGAGTGAAAAAAAAAAAATAAATATACAGTATTAAGTAGGGGGCCTACAAGTTTGTTTGCCTAGGGCCCACTAAAGGATTAATTTGGCCCTGCTACTAGCATTATTGGTGGGTTGGGGAGGCATGACTGGAGCAGCAGCTTTGGGTGCTGCCTTTTTAGGGGGCATTGCAAAAATAACTGCGACTGCAGCAGTGGCCCATTGCACCACTGTGATTGGCAGCATGGCAGCCAGTAATGCCCAGGGTGCAGAGCTGTGTTGCTTTACCTGTTTCAGGCATATATATATCTAGGAAGTGAATCAGTTCTGAAGAAGACTAAAACAACAAAATCTCTGTTCATATATTTTGTAGCTCAAAAAGACAGATTAAGTGGAAATAGGTTCAGTACCGAATGCTATAGAAGAATGTGGAAGGAAATTTTGCCTCCCCTTCTCCCTACTTAATTAGAAGATGGACTGAAGTGAAAATTTATACAAATATGGATTCCTCTACTCTTTTTTTAAGTGGGAACATTAGGAATCTCCATGATTGCTCTAATGCCAGTGCTGTGTTTATCTCGCAGTATCTTACAGTGTCTTGTGGTGCATCTGATTGTCACTGACTGAAGCTAAGAAAATAAAGGGAAACTTAGTGGATAAGCTTGTCCATCCCTTGCTGTCTGAGAGGATAATTTCCCTAAGCACAGTACTGTTACGGGAGAGAAACCCTAGTCCACTGAAATCATTCTAAATTTTGTCACTGCCTCAATTGGAGCCAAGATTTCACTCTCTTTTCCCACTTGCCTTTAAATGCAGTATATGTATCTATTTTTGGCATCTATATAATGCCTATCACTGTGGTATGTAAATGAGATCTCCATGTTTTTTAAATTACTTAAGTTAGAAAGTCTACTCTGCAACGTGAAATCCCACTGTTAAAAGATTTTGTTTTCTGATACCCAGACTAATTTTTCCAATGCTTAGTTTTGCTTTTATAACCCATTTTATCTTGTTTGATTAACCTAAATAGTTCCTTTCCTTTCTTTGTTGAGATCTTCAAGTTTTGATGGATGAGGGATCGTTCAGCACTCAGATTCAACCCTCTTTTCAGTGAAGCCAGTGACAGTTTCAACATTTACTTAAGTGGAAGAAAGAAAGAAGACACTTTATTGTTTAGCTTTATTAATCCTTTCTCAAGTCATTCCATGTCTCATCCTGAATGATTTATCTGTTGTGAAATGCTAAACATAAATAAATTACTCTTAAAAGCAATCCTAAACCATATAATTAATGACATGAGAATTAACCTAAAATAGAAAAAAGAAAATTAACAAATGGAGAGATTAGGCAAAGACAGAATATCTCACTAAATGTTTTTGCTTCCTCAGAAAGAGATTCAGAATCCTGGAACAAGGAAACTAGGGCATAAAAGTACACAAAACTGAATGTACCCAAGATTACAGGTGACGTTACTTCTTGGCATGAAAGACCAAAGATTCTGCAGCAACAACGAGCTGTGCAAGTAATACGAATTATATTTCACTGCAAGCCAGAATGTGCTTACTCCCATAGAAAATCAGCTGTTAGGCTGTCAGACATTTTACCGGCTGCAGCCAAAGACTGACAGCCCTCGGAGTGTGCCAGACTAAGATATATTAGACAAAATAAGCCTAGTCAATTCTGTGTTCATTTGAAATGCAAAGATAAACCCAGGTCACATACTACAGATAGAGTTTGAAATGACATATTGTATTTGCACATTTGTATTGTTCTACATTCTTTGGTGCCGAGTACTTAGTTCCCCAGTGAAGGAACAGCTAACTCAGCTGAAGATATAGGGACAGATTCTCTTCTGTTTTGCTTGGCTTCAGGGGCAATTGCAGAGCGCTAGTTATAGTTCTCTGATCTTGACACTGCTGGTCTAGAGATCAGCTCCATCAGGTTAATGCCAAAAGTGAATTTCCCATGTGAAATCAGTTCCTTACTGGGCATTTAAGGCTAGAATCTGGTACTTTTGTTCTGGATTTCAACCAAAACTCTGGCCCAGCAGTCAACAATGGCTCTTCTTCAAGGGATAGGGAGCAGAAAAATTCCCTGGCTCATGGTTCTTTCAAGATCTCAGAGTCCTGGATATGAAGGGGGAGCCCTACCTTTCCTAAAGCCTTCCTTCTCTCTAAGTCTCCTCTGCCTGCAGCTACTTATCAAAATACAAATATTTTTACCGATAACACCACCACACAACTCTTTATGGCAAGTGGGGAGGATAAGCTAAGGTTAAATTTGTTAAGTGGGGACCAAGTAAGAACATGTATTTTTACTCTTAAAGCCTAAGGCAGCAAGATGATGAGTTATTCAAACTTTTACAATTAAAACAAATCTGACTTTATAATTTGGGGGTATATTTTTAGCTAACTTCATTCTTTTTTCGTATGAAAGGAAAGGGGCTTCAGACTAATGTGGACTAATTTTCAAAAGTGTAGAATAGGGGTGTCAAGCTCACCCCAAGACCTGGGACACTGCTGGCCTGCAGAGGCTTCTCCCAAGCTGGATCCACAGGGTCCCCAGCTAGGTAGCAGGGAAGAGCTGTGTTTGGGCAGCAGCGCATGTCTGGGTATATGTGCCAGCACAGGTCCAGGAGTGTGCAGTGCTGTAGAGTCTCATGGACAGCAGTGTAGAGCTGCATTTGGGTGGCAGCATGGGTCTCAGTTACCATCCTTCAAATTCAGGCTGAATAAGAAGCCTAAAATCAGTTTTTCACTTGTCTGTGACCAATGACATTATTTGAATTTTTTTTTTTACCAAATGAATTCATTCACTGGATTGTCTATTGTGATCTCTGTAGCCAGTGTTTTTTTTAATGGCAAACATTGATATTTTGGCCAAAGCCAAAGAGTGCTTCCATTGGTGTATTGGGACCAGAATTTGGCCCATTTACTTTAGCTTTATTTTGCATTTTTTTCCTGCATATCAATGTTAAAAGCAATTCCATTGTGGCAATGGTTCTTAACTTTTTAGACTCAAGACATCCCATCATTGGCCCCAATCAAGAGTGAGCTTTATGGAGGAATCATAAATCTCACTGTATTAAGTGGGAGTTGCAAATGTTCAGTACTTGGACTAGTTAGGAGGCTATTTTAAAAGTAATACATTTCCCAAGTAACTATTTAGTTAGAGGTTTGTTAGAACTTCCCACTACAGTATATATCTCTGATTTTGTCGTAGTATTAATTTAGAAGATGGATGTTTAAGCCATCCTTTGAAAAAATTGTTTTTCATGTTTAAGCCATCTTTTGAAAAATTTCAGTTCACTCATTTTTTTACTACAGAAAAATACTAGAGCAATTCTTCTGTTGCAAAGAACTCAAAGGCCACAATAGATCAGAATGCTTTTACCAGTATAGATTCCTATTTGATATCTCCGGATTTATCTTGTGCATTATATTTGCACACGTAACTATGCTAAGTTGCCCCTGGTTGAGACTCACTAGGTTATGGTGCACAAGAAAAGGTATGCCATCAAGTGCAGAGGACAGCTACATATAGGGTGCATTTACACATGCCATTAGCACAGAGCAATAAACTCAGGCGCATGTTGCATCAGAGTTTATTGCTCCCAGGCACTGTGTTTGAATATGTGACCAAGACCGTGGCACGTTGATCCAGGGTGCAGCAGCCCAAGCTGGCAGGGGGCCCAGGAGGTCAGTCTGTCTGCTCTGTAGCATGTTGAGCTGAATCAGAGGGGCTGGCTGGGGCATGAGGGTGTTCCAGTACAAAACTAGCTGGTAGGCAGCCCCTGCACTGAAGCATCTTTGTGCCCCAGCCAGTCTCATCAGTATCTATAGATTTGTTGCTGCACACTAAAGAACTCCACTGTAGGATAGTACTTGTATTTACAAGTACTAACCTGTGGTAGAGTTAATTAGTCTCCAGCAGCCTAATAGGGCTGCACATGTAGACGTTGAGACTACTGCAGAACTATTTAGGCAGCTCCGCAGCAAACATCTCACATAGATGTGCCCATAGTGACCTATTTAACAAACCTGGTTTAACAGCTATTACAAATGGGAGCGTGTCATCAAGGCAGGGTGTAACTTATTTTATTAAAAGTGCAGCAAATCTATTTAATAAAGAATGTTATCTTCTTGAGGGGTTTGGGAATTACCTTCCATCCTAACCAGAAGAAACTTTTTCATTTAGTATTTTTCGTGAAGAATAAAGACACTGAACTTCTGAAAAGCAGACTTTAACAAACTCAGGGAACTGATGGGCAGGATCCCCTGAGAGGCAATTCTGAGGAGAAAAGGAGTACAGGAGAGCTGGTTGTACTTTAAGGAGGCCCTTTCAAGGGCACAGGAGCAAGCCATTCCAATGTGATCAATAAATGGGAAGTGCAACTGAAGACCAGCCTGGCTAGACAGCAATCTCTTCAATGAGTCAGAACTCAAAAGGGAATCCTACAAAAATGGAAACTTGTTCATAATACTAGGCAAGAGTATAAGATTATTGCATGGGTGTGCCAGGAAAAAAATTAGGAAGGCCAAGGCACAGCTGAAGATACAACTGGCAAGGGTCATAAAAGGTAACAAGAAGGGATTCGACAAATACATGAAGAGGAAAAGCAAAGAAAGTGTAGGTCCTTTCACATTCCGTAAAGGCAATCTAGTTACAGAAGATGCAGAGAAGGCTGAAATATTCAATGCCTTTCTTACTTTAGTCTTTACAAACAGGGGCAGCTGCCAGATGACAATACATTTGTCGGCAAAAATAGAAAGAAAGTCAAACAGCCTAGACTAGTGGTAGAACAAGTTAGGGATTACTTACAGATGCTAGATGCTTTCAAGTTGGCAGGGCACCTTAGGATAGTGCAGGAATTGGTTGAGGAAATTTAAGAGCCATTAGCGAGTCTCTTTGAGAACTTATGAAAATTGGATGAGGTCCCAGATGCTTGGAAAAGGGCAAATATATTGCCTATCTTTAAGAAGGGGAAGAAGGAGGAAATTACAGACCAGTCAACCTGACAATGATACCTGGAAAGATCATGGAACAGATCCTCAAGGAATCCATTGTGAAGCACCTAGAAGAGAACAGTGTGATCAGGAACAGCCAGCAGGGATCCATCAAGAGCAAGTCATGCCTGACCAACTTGATTTTCTTCTGTAAGGTGACAGGCTTTGAGCATGGATAATGATATACCTCAACTTTAGCAAGTATTTTGGGACTGTCTCCCACAACATACTCATTAACTAGTTAAGAAAATACAGACTAGATGAAAGTAGTGTAAGGTGAATATAAAACTGGTTGGATCATCATGTTCAATGAGCAGTCATCAATGGCTCAATGTTTAGCCATTAGCTGGGAGGAGATATCAAGCGGGGGATCCCCAGGGGTTTTCCTTGGGTCTCATATTATTCTATATTTTCATTAAAGATTTGGACAATGGGATTGAGTGCACACTTAGTAAACGTGGAGCAACACTAAATTGGGTGGAGTGGCAGACACTCTGAAGGGTGGGGTTAGGATCTGGAATGATCTGGAGCAACTGGAAAAATGGTCCATAACCAGATAAAATTCAGTAAGGACAAGTGCAAAGTCCTGCACTTGGTGCAGAATGAAATGACTGGCTAGGCTGCAGTACTGCAGAGAAGGACCTGTGGGTTACAGTAGACCATAAGCTGAATATAAACCAACAACAGCAGATGATTCTATTAAGTGGAGTGTCAGTTGCAAGTAAAGGGAAGTGCTTCTTCCACTCAATTCAGCACTGGTGGGGCCTCACTTGGAGTTCTGTGTCTAGTTTTGGGCCCCACGTTTCAAGGAAGATGCAGACAGATTGAAAAGAGTCCAATGGAGAACAGCAAAAATTATAAAGCGTGACTTAGGAGGAAAGTCTGAAAGAACGAGAGTTAACTACATCTATTTAGCCTGAGAAGAGAAGCCTAAGTGGGGGAGATAAATTTGATAATAGTCTTCAAATACAAGGACAGTTATAGAGGAGATGGAGATGGGGTGTGGCTGTAGTGGACAAGACTAGGAGCAATGGCCTTAAATTGCAGCAGAGGGAATTTAGGTTGCAGATTAGGAGAACATTTCTGACTATGAGGGTAATTAAGCAGCAGAACAAAATGCCTAAAGAAGTTGTGGAATCCCCTTCCCTGTATTTTTCCAAGAGCAGGCTGGACAGACCCTTGGCTGGGGTGATCCACCTTGAGCTGGGGGTTGGACTAAATGACCTTGTGAGGTCACTTCTTTTCCTACCTTTCTATGATCCTATGCAGGTACTAAATGACGACAATAGTGTCTACTTGTGGCATATAGAATTGTGCATTGCTGTTTTGAGTGTGATTCTAGCAGCGCTTAGCAATCATAAATCTCACTGTAGTAGGTGGAAGTTGTGAATGTTCAGTACTAGGACTAGTTAGGAGGTTTTTTAAAAGTAATATATTTCCCAAGTAAGTATTAGTTAGAGATTTGTTAGAACTTGCTAGTATGTATCTGTGGTTTTTTCATAGTATTATTTTAGATGAATGTTTAATAAATGTATATTTTTGCAGGGATTGGCAACCTACACCCCATAAGCCAGAGCCAGCCTCTGAAGAGACCGGATCTGGCCCACAGCAAGTCAGGAAATTGGCTGCACTACTCAGCCAGGGCAGCAGAGGCAGAGACCCCAGGTCCCACTGCCTACCACATTCAGTTTATTCCCTTCCCTGCTAATGAGGTAGCAGAAGAGATATCCTCAAGGTCCTATCACTGGCCTACTTCCATTTTCCCTCTGCAGCAACTTTTGATGGTCAGAAAAACGGGTGCAGAGTTGCAGCCCATGGCAGGGGCTCAGTTGGTAGCAGCAGCCTGTGGTGGCAAAAGGTTGCCAACTGCAGCTCAGTTTCATGTACCACATCAGTGGAGCTCAAACTTTTAGCTCCCTAGGCAAGATGTGTGGCATAGGGTGGGGAGTCTCTTCTCCCTTAAGTAGGACTAACTCTATCCAAATCATTGGAGCTAACTAGTATATGTCAAAAGTAAAAGTCTGACCTTGAAGGTCATGAAGATAAGCCTGAGGGTGGTGCTATAACTTTCCTTTAAACTAGAGTTGTCAAACGATTAAAAAATTTGATCATGATTAGTTGTGTGATTAAAAAAAATAGTTGCAATTAATTGCGATTTTAATCACACAGCTAAAAACTATGCAACACTAAATTGGGTGGAGTGGCAGACACTCTGAAGGGTGGGGTTAGGATCTGGAATGATCTGGAGCAACTGGAAAAATGGTCCATAACCAGATAAAATTCAGTAAGGACAAGTGCAAAGTCCTGCACTTGGTGCAGAATGAAATGACTGGCTAGGCTGCAGTACTGCAGAGAAGGACCTGTGGGTTACAGTAGACCATAAGCTGAATATAAACCAACAACAGCAGATGATTCTATTAAGTGGAGTGTCAGTATGCAGAGAAAAACTCAGTTATGGAAAATTATGCAGGTACTTTGTATGGTTGGGGGCTAGGTGTGGGGTGGGTTTGAGGTGTGTGTGCGTGTGTTGGGGGGGATTTGTGAAGGTGTGGGGGGTTGTGAGGGGGTTAGAGCCTGGGGAGGGGGGCTCCCATATACCTTGGCAGGATGTGGGGTACTGTGGGTCAGGAGTAAGGGGCAGCAGCAGTGCTAGGGGGGCTGTGGCTTGGGAGTGAGGGACAGACAGACACACACACATGCACAGATACATGCATGCACAGACCCCCCCCCCAGCAGATACATCTGTGGTGGGGGAGGGAAGGGGCAAGCAGGAGGAGATCAAGGGCCCCATGGTGAGTGTGGGAATGGGACAGAGGCAGGAGCTGGGTAGAATGGGATGCCAGGGCTGGGGTGGGGTGTGGGACAGAGCTGCAGCTCGTCCAGAGGTGCGGGGGGGAGGGGAAGAGAGCGTTCTCACCTCTGTGCACACCCCCCGGGGAGGCAGCCCCACTTGCCCCCAGTAGGTATAAGCCCAGCCCACGTGGCACCACATTGCCAGCTTCAAGGACCCCAAGACACCAGGCACAGGGACCTCCTCTCAGAGAGCTAAGCCTTTGTCCCACCTCTGGGTGGCTCTTTCCCAGCCGGAAGAATTTGAGGGGAGTGCATAGCTCTTCTCCCCAGTCTCCCACATCCTAGGGAAGACCAGTGCCTCTCTGGGCTCCATGCTCTAGCTGTGCTTAATCCCTAGGCATCCATTCCCAGAAGAGGGATAGGGTCCCGGCTCCTGGCCACCACCCGGCTTGCCAGGCCCTCTAGTGGCAAGTCACAGTTGTGCAGGTCAGAAACAGCATTAAGCCTAAACCTACAGCTGCTCTGAAGCTGTTCTGGTTCTGCGTAGTATTCTGCAGATTTCAAACGGTTTAAGGATAATCTCTAACAGCACCCTGAGATTATTGCTCCATGCTTAAAGCTTCGGATGCACCTTTTCCACTAACAGCTGACTTTATTTTGTCTTAATTTACCAATCTGTATTCTATTCCAGATTTGCTAGTTCCTGCACTGCTAAATTTCATCTCAAATACAGTTCTCCTTTTTCAAACTCTTTTTAAGTGATACATTTAATTAGTGCCATAACTTTTTAAAGTGTAACCATACTTCAATCTTTGATTGTGTGAATCATTAGTAACTCAAGCCAAAAGCTATACACACATACCCAAATAACATTTCAGGGAGGATTTGTGTCTTAAAGTCATATACACTCAATAAGACAGAAGATTTTTTCCTGCTTTGAAAAAAATCCACCTAAATAGCACTTTGGATCCTGTCACTACCCTTATGCAGCACCTTTGCGTGCCCCATCTGAGTAAATGGGCTGATGCTAACCTTAGGTTATGCAATATGCCTTTTCTTTATTATCATTTCGTTGCAGGCGTCTCAAACATGCTTGAACAGGTGATAAATGCTCTTTCTTCCAGCTTGCCCCTCTGACACAATGATTTACGTTCTAATTTAGGAAATACCAGGGGCATATGCTTCATTACACGGGTGCTTGATACTAGCATTCGATCAGACCAGCTCTCATTATATTTAGTTCCTTTTAATCTGCTCAGGAAAACTGCAGTGACAACTCATGAAACTGGAGGGGCAATCAGACCTGTCCAAAAACATCTCAAAATGCAATTTCAAAATACACACACACACACTTATATTTCCTTCATGATCAAAATGTCACTATTTACCATTTCATATTTCAAGAAGTTAATGGCCATGAAGTTAGGCAGAAGACAAGGTAGATTTGCACCTTATAGAGTGACTAAATCTGAGGTGTATAGTATAAAGTTAGAGATATTTCTAGACTTGGGTACCAAAGGACATACGTGTGCATCTAAAATTTATTGGCCTAATTTTCTGAGATGCTCCTCACTGCCCTTTCTTCTCATTAATTAAAAATAATCTGAAAATACAGAACATGTAAGAACTCAAATAGGAGCTGCACATGATCAGCATTTATGGGAATTGGACAACCATTACTAAAATGTCAGCTGTAGACATTATGATGTATTATTTCAAACCTGACTCCAATATTTACCACTAGCAGTAACTCATTTTAATATACTATGGCAAAACTTCTATTGACTTCAACAGGTTGAAAAATTACACCCTCTAGGCACACTGTATTGTGTATTCAAAATCTTAGACATGCTGTGGTAAAATCAAATGTCATAGTGTGATAAATATCGACTTTCTGTTTAAAATGCCACCAAATATAATGCATATATGACACTAATTCAATGATTATTCAAATACTACAACAGAACAGGAGAAATACTAATGTGTGTGTATGCACGCACCTAGAAATGTAAAAAATGTAAACAGTATAATTTACTTGTACAAACAGGTTTTGCTGCATATTTAACAATTCTTATAATGTACCAAGCAATATACGTCAGTGAGGTATCATTCTTTGATCTAGCTAAATTAGATTTGACAACTTTCCTGGCCTGCAGGGGTGATTGCTGAGACTGCTGAAGACTGCAATTTAAGTTGCATATAGTACCAGCATCAGGAACTAGAAAGGTGTCACTTTGTCATTTTCTTTTCTCTTTGCAAGGTCTGCACTTACCAACTGTACTAGAATTGCTCAACTGCTGAAAGGCCTTCATCACTTTCTCTTATGGTTTTGTCAGCTGAATGTAACAGGAATATACCAAATAATATGACAAAATAGAATTTTCTCTTTATGGTGATACTTATTTTTGAAGTAAAGGCAATTTTGACAGGATGCTTTTGAAGGAAAAATTATGAGATAAAATGATTAAAGGCCCAGTCCTACTCATTTAATATTTAACATTTTCCTAATAGTTTTTTTCAATACAAGGTAAAATGTTTTTCTACAGAAGCATTCACAGAGAAACCCAAGCTTCAAGAATTACTTTTATGAAGATATTTCTATTTTGGACTTTTGAAATGTGAAAACACCCTGCTGGTTTAATCCATCTGGTATGATCATTCAAAGCTTAATTTCACTTGAAACTGTGCTAAGTACCCTCTTATTATATTAATACTGTTTAATGTCCAGACATTTCTGTTTTAAATGCCTTTAGAATGATTTAAAGGTAACTCAGTATTATCTTTATGACCCGTTTCTCTTTTCACATACATTAGTTAGCTCCAACGATCTAGACAGAATTAGTTTTATTTAAATGTAAGAGACAAGAGACTCCCTATCTCATACAGGGACTGGCTTGTACCACTCATCCAAGCTAGGGTGCTAAAAGATTGAGCAGCAAGACAGGGCCATAGTGTGATGAACTGGGGTTGCCTGGTGAAGTGGACACTGCTGTGCAGAGTGGTCATGGTACGGTGCTTTGGCAGGAGCATGTGTGCCCAGGTGGACTACTAGTGCTCTGCCAAATCCATCTATGAATCACATGCCAAGGACATCGATGGCAGCCATATTTCACTGGAAAAGTACTGGGGTTATGCCTGCATCATCACCAGTGTAGCTTCAAAATGAGACAAACTGATATAAACTACGCTCAGCTTGTCGATATGTATGCCAAATAGACCAAGAGGTGTTTATGCATCCTGGCCTTCCCCTGCAACCCGTTCAAGAAACAGTAACCAGGGAATAATGCCCGGATCAAAGCTTTGTTGCAAGCTATGGAGTGAAGTTTGACATACACATTCAGCAAGATTGAAATTTACAGGGACAACACCCTGCCTTTGTAGAAGTGGCTGCAGGAGCAGCCCAAAGGCAGAGGCACCTAGGAAATGCAATAAAATTACGATGAAGGATCCCTATGTGATCAAGGACCTGCCCACTTATCTGTAGAGCTGTTCATTTAGCTGCACCATCCCCTCTGCTCTGTGCCAGCTCACCTGCTCCTGTGCAGCCTTCCTACCCAGTCCCCATGGCAGCCCATCTTTAAACCAGCTTGCTGGTGAGGCAGACCGGAAAGCTTGGTGTACACCTGCATCAGGGAAGCTTCAGTGGCCTGGTAGCCTGTGCTGGGTAGAGCTGCTGTTGTGTGTTCACAACCTGGGACCTATTGCCTCATTGCAATAAAAGTGTTGGGAAAAAAAAAAGAAAAATCACTTGACCACAGTAATTTTGTAAACAATTCCTGTAATGTACCAAGCAATAAATGTCACTGAGGTATCATCCTTTGATCTAGCGCTGAATACAAATGCAAGGTAGGCTGACAATGCTACGCAGAGTGGCCAAAATTCACTGAGTCATCTGGTAAAGGTGGATTCATACACATGCAGCAGGAGTCATTTCCTGATGGTAGGCTATAGTAATGTAGCCTAGTATGAAACAATATAAAAGGGGCAATAAATATATGTGCACATAAATATACCTGCATGTGAATTGCAGATAGCTATGTTAAGTTGTCAAGACCCAGATGTTCTTTTTAGCGTGAGGAAACCTCTTTCCTGCCTTCCTCATCACTATTATTCTAAAAGTTGTGAGTTTTATGAACTGAAACTAAACATACAGTAGCACTAAGGACTAGATCAACACCCAGCTTTGAAGCACCAGGCTTCTGGATACACACAGCCCCGAACAGTATCACAGTAGCATCTGTAACCTTCAATTAGACACGCATGCATCTAATGTATGGGGAGAGGCAGAGGCCTAAGAAAGAGATTCTTTGAAACTAACTGCCTAAACTAGTTCGAAAGGAAACACAGAGAAGGGACAGGGATTAGGTGCCCAACAGGCAATTGATTACCCAGATACTGCCTCCCCTTTTCCAGGATAATATTTAAATATTTATTCAGAGTGGAATAGCTTCAGAAGAGACTGGGAACTGAACCTGGAATAGCCAATAGCCAATAGACAGTTAGCTCACCTTGCTAAGTTTTTCTTTCCAGGAATGCAAGAATAAAATAGTTTGATGAAAAATATTTTTGAAATGTGGTTACTTAAATATAGGTGGAATTTAATTGTCTAATAGAGAGCTCAGAAGTGCTAACCCGGATGCAAAAACTGTCATTCTTGAGATACCTTCAATCAGCAGTGCCCAACTAGCACACTAAGAACAGAAATTCAAGAACTGATACACTTCTATAAGGGCATGCTGTATTAGCATGTCACCTTATTTATTATTATTCTAATGAATCAGGATTTAGAGTTTGTAAGCTAGCTCCAGCTATCAGAAGCTGTAGAGGTGGATTAGCGTGACATTCTGCCCAGCCCTCTTCAGAGAGGAGAGACCTGAATTCTGGCAGCTGCTCCCAGGTCTACCTATGCATTTTGCTTTAAGCCAATGAAACTCACCCTCTCAGAGCAGTGGGCTGTGTAACAGGGAGCCTGGGTTCCTGGTACTTTAGGGCAAGTGTGGGCAAAATACAGCTCATGGATCAGAAGCAGCTTGCTAGGCCTGTGGGGCCCCTAAAAAGCTTAGAAATTTAATATTTATTTGTGCCTGGCTCTCTGTCATGCAGCCCTCAGTGGCTTGCCAAAACTTAGAAAGTGGCCCTCTGTCTGAAATAAGTGCCTGTCTGTGTTTTAAGGAAACTGCAGCTGGTAGAGCCTAGACAGCAGAATACACCCACATACAAGAAGACAGGTAGTGGCTATACATTGCTGCCTAGGCAGGGAGCTGCTCATTGAAATAAAGGGGCAGAGACTTGCAGCCTGGTCAGAACTCTGCTTGGGACTGCCTGTTGCAAACCTAGCCAGTACACAATAAGACAGCAAAGCAGAGCCTAACATTGGCAGCAGGGGTGCTGCTAGGGCAGCAGTCACAAACTGCCCTGGAAACCAGCCATCAGACACAAAGAAGAAACCCCTACATTTGGCTGGGTGCCTCCTGACTGGAAGGTCAGGAGGGCCCACTAGCCTGAGAGAGGTAGAACTGAGACCAGCAGGGTCCAGGAGGGCCCTGCTGCCTGTCAGGAGGACTGAGTTCATTCTAAGAACCTCAGGTAGCCTCCCTCCCCATCACCCAAAGAATACATCAGGGTGTGATGAGTCAGAAGGAGAGGGTACCCTACAGCTGGAGCAGGGCAGGCGGTTGCGTGGTCACCAGAGGGCAGCACGGCTGCCCCTGGAACCTCAATTTTGCTATAGGCTGTGTGTTTGCAACCTACCTGCACCATGGGCTGTCACCCCCTTCCCAAGCTAGGGAACAGGGGGAGACAGACAGGGGAAGTAAGTGGCTGCCAATGTCAGAGGGAGAGGAAGAGGGCTTATCTTCTGTAAACGGCACCTGTCATAGGGGAGGAAAGACAGCTTGCCTCATCTTCACCTGCCTGTGGGAGTGGGGGTGGAGAAGGGGAGAGAGAGAATAAACAGTGCCTGCTGTGGGCAAGGTGAAAGGGAGAGAAGAGGCGGGACTTTGGAGGGGGTCAACAGCATGGGCTTGCTGCTGATCCCCCATGTCACAGGCAGAATCCAGCCTGTGGGCCATAGGTTGAGCACCACTGCTTTAAGCAGCCACTGGATGGGAAAAACAAAAAAGAAACAGTTTTGTGATCAAGGCCTCCCCTGCCTAGAGGAGTGTTTTCATAACTGGGCTAGTTGTGTTCCTTCTTTGCTTTCTGTCTTCATGAATCTTGCATTCCTAGCTGAACAGTGGCCCAGATCCATCACATGCCACTATCTAGAGAGGTCTGAACTTCCCTATAGACTGAGGAAGGTCTAGAACAAAGGCTTCCTGTTTCCTCGGTAAGTACTGAAGCCACCAAACTATTTAGTAAGAGCTGAGCACAAGCACCATCTCCCTCTCCACAGGCCACATTTGAATGAGTGTTTGTGGCTTCTGTGATTCATGCTAATCTCAGTCCTGTCAGCCTGTCTTGCATGTGTTCTGTGTGCACTTATCGTATTGCACACCTCTGGGAACTCCAGTGTATTGATGCCTAGTTTGAGAAGCCCAGGGTTAAGTACCACCCAAGCCTAAACAAGGGTAGCGCAGTACCACGGGTGGCTTGAGATCCTTTCAAGGATGCAATGAGGTGCCATGCTATGCAATATTAGCGCTGCTAAGTGTGCAAACATGCTTCATAAGATATACCCAGAGATTTCAAATAAGAATCCGTAGGCTGCAACAGGTCAGAATGATTTTAACACTTTCTGACTTCTTTGCAAGAGAAAAATTGCTCTAGTATTTTTTGGTAGTGAAAATAGAGATAGCTAAGAGCTGGTATTTTGTGTCAGGACCTTGCATCTTTAAAAAAGGTTGAGAAACACTGTCATAGGTGGTGAACAGCACAGTAGTAATTGAGAATTTTATTGGCAAAAAGCTTAGGTGTCTGCAGATTCACTGATACCTAAGCTGCTGGCACCCAGAATTCTGCTCAAGTGCCCAAGTGCTTTTGTCAGTCTAGTCTCTTATGACTGTGAGTGGCACTGGTTTGGATAACTCGCATGTGGAGCTTTATCAATGGAGCATAGACGAATATTATTGTCATCTTTTTCTTCCCTCCAATCTGTGCCCTGATATGAACAGCTGGCCACTAGGAAATGAATGGGGAGCAGAATTAAATCTAACATAGGCTACAAAATGACCATTTGATAGCAATATCATAAATTGTATACTAAAATTATTAATTTTCCATCTGTAGTTCCACAAATATATTGTACCCACAGTAATCATCTTAATACTCTGGTAGATTAATTTAAGTTTATTTACAAAAAGACTTCAGTGATGTAAAGCAGATGAGTTGAAGGAGAAATCCTAATCCTAATGTACTCTGTTTTGGTGTTCTTAGTGCACATTCTTCTAAAGGAGCATTTAATTTTGGAAAGATTTTCGTAGCTAGTATAGCCAGAGTTAAAAAAAAAAAGTGACATAAATACAATAAGAATACTTAACCAATAATGCTTTCCCACTCCACAAGTATGTCCTGAATTTCACAGCTTTTTTTTTATTATTTAAACTTCTGCATCACAAGGCAGATGTGTGTGGGTTTTTTTGTTTTTTTTTTCTCCACTTGGTACTGTTACAGATCTTCCATTGGAGGCTTTTTCCAGTGGCAGTGGCACAAGGAGCCTCTGTCATCAGGCTGAGCAACAAGCTCCATTCCATCCCGTATTTCAGGTTTGCTGGCTTGGCATTTGGCATATTTCTGAAATTTGTAAACAGCATTTAGGAAAGCTGAAACCAACATGTTACTCTTGCAACAGAATACTCCTACTCCCTTCCACACTCAAACCTCCCTTTATCCAATTCTCTGTGTGTCATTTACAGTCTGTTTACCAGGCTTTCTTTGCAAAGTTCCAAATGAAACAAGTTGCCTTTAGAACTTCCTTATGGCCTATTATTAAATGCCAGCTTCAAATATGGTCAAATAACACTGCCATTTTGTATACTGTACTGTCCAAAATGCTGTGTCATTGGTCCATGCATGCAATGTATGCTGAAGCCAAGATCCGGCTCTATATGGCAGAATAGCAAAGGAATGAGAGACTAGAGGGTTTGAATCATATTAGAGTTCTACTTTTTGAAAAAAAAGGAATATTACTATTTCTCCATGCTGCTGCACAAACTGCTTGCACTGACACCCTGGCAAAGACTATGGATGATTATGCCCTGTCTCCACCATAAGCAGAGTACTGCTTAATACTGGAAACAAACCAGATGGAGGAAAAAAGAAATCACAATATCTCTATCCCTGTAGGACTCGTGGTAATTTAGTCTGCCTCACTGGAATAACCAGGTAAATTCTGCCCAGAGTTCTACAGACAGATCCTTGTAAACTATGGATTGTGAACAATGTCTGTCAAGTTGTATAGACCAAGTGGAAGTTTAAAGGGTTAAAAATAGTAGCAGCTGGAGGGTAGGAGAACCAAAGGATATACTGTACTAACCTGGAAAATGCTGTAATGGTAGCAATAATGTCTGTGAGGCTGCAATAATTCTCTTGCAAGTAACTGTCCTTCTTTAGCAATTTTTCTAGCTTCTTCATCATTTTCCTGAGAAATTGGAAAGAAAACAGCAATGAATAATAGAGCAATCAGTAAGTTGCTTGCTTTTTTCCTGCATGAAATTTCTTAGGAGCCCCATAATGTGATCTGCAATATTATGTACAATTACTGATGCACTGCAACAGCACATTATTTAACCCCAATTTTTGGAACTTATCAGCATGCTTTCATGGTCACAAAGACATTGATAGCTTAGGGCTATCAGTAACAAAATTGTAGCTAATTGTACAGTTTTGGATAATCAGTTTGCTGCTGCTCTACAATGCTGTCCAAATCACAGGACAACTCACAAGCAGATTTTACATATTTCACACAGATTTGGTCATGAATAATACAAAGCTACAGTTGTTTTCTTTTTCTGCAATATATAGGAAACTATTTTGGTTTCCAGCACTGTTCTCTGAAATTTTTAAATAGAACGTGTACTGGTGATATGAACAGTATGTTGAGACTTGTATGCAAGCACTTACATTTTAGGTCTTTATTTAAAAGTGTTTTCACTTAGTCCTCTATGAAGAATTACCACATTTACCTGAATCCAAGATAACTTTGAAATGTAAGACTACCCGCCCCCCACCCCCAGTTAATTTGTTACAGTTTGTCACGTGTAGACTCTAACTGGTAAAAGGACATCTTAAATCTGTCCCTCTATTGCTGTGGTGGGGAAAGCAGGAGCAGGGGCCGAAGGGCCAGACCCCTGCCCCTTGTCCCTAATCCCTCCCTCCTTCTCTATGTCTGCCCTACCCCTTGCTTCCAATTCCTGCCCACCCTCCCTCCTTACCTTCTACTACAGCTCTGCTCTGCAGCACAGCATTGGCTCAGCCCCAGCCCAGCCAGGGAGAAGCAGTGGCTGCTCCCAGCCTAACTGGGTTGGGGCTGGAGGGACCAGAGCTGGAGCAGAAGATAAATGGGGGGAGGGAGGCATGTAGTAGGGGAAACAGGCAGCAGGTTCCTTCCCATCCTGCCATCTCCCCTGTGCTCCCTTCGGCTGCATGCCCCTCCTCCACCAAATGAGCCATTTAGGCCCTGAGATGTGCAGCAGTTTTGCTCCAGCTTCAACCCCAAGCCTGGGGCTAAAGCCAAAGTTGAGGTGCCACTCACCCAAGACCAGTATCCAAATGCAAGATGAGGCTTTTTCTTCTCCCCAGGCTGACTGGGAACAGGGACCTAGTTTTGGATTTGAGTATATATGATGTTATGCTGTCAGACTGAAACAATTTCTGTTTTCTTTAAACTAATCATGGTTTAAACTTTTAAGCCTGAACTCTATTCAGCAGTATTGTTTGGCACACTGTATAGATATCTTCCATCTTATTTGGAGCATGTTACAGAGCAATGTTATTTTTGTATATGTGAGAAAGATGTCTGGAATAACTTCTATCGTGATCAGTCCCTAAGATCCAACAACGAAATAGTAATAAAAGAGCAGACAAGGGTGGAGCGATAGTCATCCTCAGCCATCATGAAGCCAACAGACTACTCTGACACTAAAAACTATAAGGAATTAGGGAGGACCCCACACCAGAATTCACTCTGGAACTGGAAGATATCATTAAACCCTTCCTGCACCAGCTGCAAGAAAACCTATTCTCACATATTCTCTACTCTCCTGTCCCAAGAACCATCTGTGTGTTCCCAAAGATCCACAAACAAGGTAACTTGGCAGACCTACCATATCCAACTCTGGTACCCTCACTGAGAAGCTAATCAGGATTCATCAAAACTATCCTGAAACCACTTGTCACACAAACAGACACAGGTATCATTAGGAGTGTATTTCTCACAGAACAACCACTCCTTCTCTGAAGTCATTGTCCTTATGCTCAAGGAAAATCTACTCAACACCTTTAAAAAGCAAACTTAGGAACAAAAATTTATAAGCTGGGGGGACACTAAGGACTTAACACTGATACTGGTTTTATGGCACATTATAAACCTACCTGGTTCCTGAATTCTTTCCATACATGAAAGATAAGAATGACCTTCCTCCCTTTTGATAGGCCTTGATCTTCCAATGATCAGATTCTTTCCTTCTCCTAGTTGTTTGTCTGCTACCCTTAGGAATTTCTCCCCTTACCCCCCTTAAAACTGTTTTTTACTATGCTGTGCTGGCTTTTACTGTTCAGAGCTGATGAAGAATGCCTTGCATTTGAAAGCTTGTCTAACTCTACCCAACAGCTGGTCCAATAAAAGATATCACCTGGAAAATCCTTACTCTGATCATTACATCTTAAACTAAAGGAATCCAAGTTTGAAAGCAGCCTTACACATCTGGATATACATTCTACAGTAACTTCTACATTAAGACCCTGATTCAGGAAAACACTTAAGCAGGTACCTTAAGTTAAGCCTGTGCTTATGTGCTTTCTTGAATGAGGTTATTTACGTAAGTGGGACCTCTGACTGAATTCAATAAATAATAATAATAGCCAAATGTGTGCCTTTTCCACTAGGATCTCAATACAAAGTTGAGGCAGAACATACATGTGGAAGTCTAAAAGGAAGGATGTAGGATAGTATTTGTACACATGTCAATTTATTCCCCTAAGTTTGTTGGAAAAACATTTACCTTAGCCCATTTTATTTTTTCTAGCAAGCCCTCTAAGTCTTCGTTTAACTGGAACATAATGTTTCTATGGTTCTAATGCAATATGAAGTGCTCATAGTATGGAGAGTCTTGCTTCAGTACTAGGCTATCACCCAACAAGAGTTATGGAACTCTGTAAACTGCTACCGTCCCATCTACATTCACCTGATACTTGTACTATAAAGAAAAATAAATACATAAAAGCAGGAAGAAAAATATTTTAAAACCAAACAAACAGATACATCCTTCAGAATAAAAACCTATCCAAAAGTGTAAAACCAGTACACACACACCTGTCACCTATTTCAAAATATTTTTAAAACAGCAAATAACAAGAGAGGAACCACCCAAGACTAGTAATAATAAATTTCTTGGTTTTGTAATGGCTCTGAAATAGATCTCTTATGCAGTTTGGCATAAATTACTTGACCTGCATGCCACCATGTCTTCACATACCTACTTCATGTTATCATGTGAAGGTCAATGTAAAAGCAGGCCAAACACTGATTACCCAACCAGTCCCATAAAAGTCAATGAGTAAATCTAGAGGGGTATGGTCCAATGTAAGTAAGTGCTTGGAACTGCAACACTGATATACTAGAAAAAGAGGCATGGGGTTAGATACTGACAGGAAAGCCAAAAAAAGTTAAAATGCCTTCATTTCTTTGCCCATCCCAGGTTTTTCAGGTCATTGGTATCAGCTTCCTAGTTTGTACACATGAAGTTCAGACATTATTTGCTTCTTAACAGTTCATTATACCCCTTCAGCAAATCACAGACCACATCACAAAACCACAACACAAACAATCCAGGCTCCATAATGAGTTTTCTATTAGAAGGCAGCCTGGAACTAGGACAACAACTGAGCTGTCTGGGAGAGGCAGCTCTCACTTTGTGCCAGTTTGCACTGCTAATCCTTATTTTAAGAGGACTAAGTTTATCCTCACTTAAAAGATAAATAGAATAATGCCATATTTTCTCACACACAACCCATGCCTTTCTTCAAAAAACAACTGCTGGCAATCTGGGTGCATACTATATGTGAGGAAATACGGCAATGCCACTCAGCTGCCAGCCTAAGCAGCGAGCAGAGCACTAACTCTGGGCACCATCTGGACAGCCCATACCACAGAGCTGCTGTGGGGAGTTTGCCCTGACCTGGAGTTGCAAACTGCTCACAACAAGCTAGGTTAGAGGGCAGGTAGCCTGTCCCTGGCTGGGCTGCTGCTTGCTCAGAGCAACCCTGGTCAGACAGGAGGAGCAGACTTTCTGTCCTTGGCCAGGCTCCAATGTCACATAGCAGCTTGGGGCAGAGAGTTAATGGAGCAGTGACAGGCTCCTCCACCCCCTTGCAGCCCTTGCTGGATGCAGCAGGCTGGCTTCTGTTGTAGAGATATGGCACAATACTGCAATGAGCCACCTAAGGGATATACAAAGTCCAAGTGTGGTTTTTTGCATTTTATAACTTACTCTTTGTAAGGTTTTTTGTATTTATATAACTGGTTATATTAAATTACTACTTAGTGGCATTTTCAAGGAAAAATCTTTTTTTTCTTCAGTCCACCTTCCCAAGCCAGGGTGTGTGATATATGGGAGGAGAGGGGAGGGGACTGTTATATGTCAGCAAATATGGTACTAACATTGCACCAGACATATCAACGAATACCTACTATCTTCTTTAGCAATATGGTAACATTTCTGAGATAACCCTACAGCAGAACTTTCAGTTAACTCAATTTATAAAAATTAAATTGACTTCAGTTTTACCTCAAGAAATGTACAACTGTCCTGCAACTTGGTAAATGAAGACCTCCCTTCATTTTTCACTAGGAATCAGCAGAGCCATTTCCATTCTACTGGAGCCACTGCACCAAACTTAAGATTTCGCAAGGCAAACATACGATTAAAAAAATGGAAACTATAATATATTTAACATTACTATACATTGTAAAGAACCTGTTACTGGAAACTTTCACATTCTATCAGATATCCAAGATCAGTTGTACTTATACATGAGAGAGTTTTAATCTGCACATTTCCCAAGATGCAAGGTACTTACAATATTCTGTTTACTAATGACATCATCAATCCAAGTCCTGTCAATGCATTAATAATGAGACGTGTCCCACTGACTTTAGATAGGAGTTGAATGAATAAATTCTCTCATCTCACAGCACTTCAACCTTGATGTGGCTCCACACAACATCCAATGAATGACATAACATAGCCCAAATTGTTTGGAAGACAGAAAAATCACTAGTCTGTTTTGTGGATCATGTTTAACAACATTAGAAAAAAGTACAAAGACCGGATCCAGATGGCAAGAAACTGATTGCAGACCACTGAATGTGAACAAAGCAGAAGAGGACATTCCAAATTTTCTTCCAACCTATTGCTCAGCCTGGTTGGTGCTGATACAACACTGAAAGAAGTTGCACATTCAGCTATATTAAGAATGTTCAATATATATTGTTTTACCCATTATTATGGGTTCTCTTTCTGAAGTTTAACAACATCCTTACATCTATATAAAATGCACCTATTATTTTCATGTTTATCCCCTAATAAGAAACTGACACAGTAGCAGTGTGTCAAAAATCTAAATTTGGGCTCTGGATAGGACCATAATGATAGCCCAATAATGGCATTTTTTAGAAATGATTACATTGTAGGTATGGATAATATACATATACTTTGAATGGACAAATACTTCCAGGACAGCACAACACATATTAAAACCTAATCACTGAAGTTAAAAAGGAAACCTACTGCTTTTCATAGTAGGTACCTACTTAACTGCAAAAACAAACCCATGTCTACAATATGATGAATACCTTAAAGAAATCAAAGAATCCCATCAGCTGAGCCTTTCTCAGCTCTTTCTCCTTTTCTTGGAAGAAAAAATATCCTGTTATTGCAGCATCTAGTAGTTCTGGATGCTCCTTAGATAAGTTCACCAGTTCTAGATGTTCCTCTCGACTGTCTCGACCTCTGAATAAAGCTCGTTCAGTTTCGTTTTTCCAAAAAGGGCCTATGAGTATTGATGAGTATTGCTGGAGCCTGGAAATGTTCATGCTACACTAGGTGCTAACAAGTTTATTCTGAGAACACTTAATTATCGCATTTATAGGAAAGCTGGTGTCAGCATTTCTAATTTTGAACTTGTTACTTAAAGAAAAATTTACAGCTAGGGCAAACATCTGCCCTGATCTGAATGTTGGCATAAAAAACAAACTTATAAAAATAATTAAGGCCTATATCTATAAGAAACCAATACAATTATTTGTACTTTTAACACATTTTCAAGAAAATGTTTGTTGGTTTTTATGTTAAATGTACAAATGCTTTGACACCTGCACAAGAGGGTCTCTAATTAAGCAAACATTTGTTTTAAGACTTCACCTAAATATTCCAAAACATAATTCTGTTCCACCTTTAGCAATAATATACCTCTTGTTAAACAACCAATTTCAGCATTTAACAGTAATCTACAAAGAAAATAAATATATTGCACTCTTTTTTGCCTTTTTTACGGAATTCAGCAAAATCATAAAATGTGCGTTTCATGCTTTAACTATCTACAAATAATATTTTTCCATTTGCAGGTGACTTGTAAGACATAATGGAGGTTAACCTCTTGCAAGACATGCATTCATTTTCCCAATTTTATTTAAAAAGAATTACAACTTACCAAATTCTACCTCAGAAACTGGACCAATACTGTTTATAGTTAGAAGACTAGAGCACTTTCTCAGGTGAAAGGGATTACAGAGATACTTACATTTGTCAAGAAGCCAAAGCAACTACTTTTTGAGTGCTTATTTTCTAAAAACATTACAATACAAACTGCAATGGTACTCATAATAATATGACATATCAAAAATTATTTTGAAAGGATATAGTTCTTTGTGAAGTACAATACACATAAGAGGAAGAGTTTTTTCTTAAAAGAAACTTCTGTTTCCCAAACCCAAACAAGGTATCTAGTTAATCTAAACAATGTTTAATAGTTGTAACCGAAGACTAAAGTTAAGGACAAATTTTCAAACTGAATGCCTTAAGTTAAGCTCCTAAATCTTTTGGGAATGCTTATAAAGCCTCCACATTTCAATTTACCTGTGTTTCCTTGAACAGAAAGATCAGCTGTAACTCCGCATAGGGTTTCAAGTGTTGAATGGGTTATATCATACTTCTCTTGAATCCAAAGAGCCACACCATGAAATTATAGGTATAGGACCAGGCGTGTCGTTAGCTTTTCGATGCTCAACTGGCCAATCTCCGACATTAAGATAAAACTCTACAGCAGGGAGATGAACCTAAATGTGCATTTGAAAAAAAAAGACAATTACACTATGATCTTGCCGTCAGTTCTCTAAACTCCACAGATTAAATCAATCATACCAAAAGATCGAGATTAGGCGAGATAAAGATTAGGTGGTTCTGGGTTCAATCCTGCAACCTCTCTCTGCGCAGAGCTCTTATTGAAATCAACAGGATTCCAAATCAAGAAGCTTTGCAGAATTGGGTCCTTAACACCTGCACTTTTCTCACTCGTTTCAGCGAGCCTTTGGGCAGTCACCACTGATAATCTGCTCCCTAAAGAGATGAGGTCATGCTGATGCAGAAGGAATAAAATCTTAGGTTAACAGTAAAGTAGATATCCTAGTTTAAGGTCTGTATGAAAACAGAAGATGGAATATACCATCCAAACAGAAACAAATCTGTGATCCAACAATCTTTACATAAATGCTCATATAAATAGTACCTTTCTTGCCAATGACAGTAATATTTCATCGGAGACCATTTTGAAGTCTGTGTACTTTCCTAAGGAATGACAGTAAATGTGATTATTGAGAATGGTGAAATGAACAATAGCACCTCTCGCTTTCCTAAATCTTGCTGGGACTTCTTCTAGCATCCGCTGAAGGTCAATAGTGGGAAATGGAGTGAAGTCCTTAGTAACCTGTGGCTCCTGGGATGGACATGACAGAATATTCTGCCAGGTTTAAGGATCTCCTTCTGGACAGTCACAATACTCATGATAAACTGACCCTGCAGAACAAAAAGCAGCAGGACTGTCTGATTTCTCTGGTCTCCACTGACAATATCCCAAACTTCTATTGCACACAAACCGAAACGTAGAGCCAATAGGCATGTTTCTTTTAAAAAATTATTTTGACAAAAACAGGCTGTTTTCCTAAATAAAAGGTCTCATGAAGAATTCTCATCCTTTTAAATTTTCTGAGTTGGTGATAAAAAAACAAAAACAAGTGGCTCAGTTTTCTTATTTTTCAGAGGCCAAAACATTTTTGTTTTGTCCTCGAAGCCAAAAAGTTCTGAAAAATATTATAAGAACAGTACTATGTTTGCTTCCTTTGAAAATTTTCATGTAAAATTTATACCATTTTACAGTTATTTCTAGAATAATATTTCTCTCGCGACTGTCAGCATAAAATAGGAAACTACCAAAACAAAGAACAAAAAACCCTTACCTTTTGAAATATAAGGAGATTGAGCTACGTGTTTATCACCATACAGTATTTCAATCTTTAATCCTTCATTGACACTTGCATACATGCAATACCGCATGAGAAATGATCCATCCTTCCTATCCACGGGGTTAGGAACATGGATGAGGATAATCTCATTTAGGGAAAGTGCTTTGATTACTACTTTAAACGGTGCTCTTCCTGAAAAGAAGAAAATTTAAAAAAAGATGTAGAAACTCCTTACTATGGGAGTTACTTACATAAAACAAATGAGATGCTAGTCTTCAATAAAATTCTGCTCTGAATTACCCAGTGTAATTTTGAAGCAACTCCACGCACATCTATTAATTTGCTCTGAAAAATTATTCTGATTGCATATTTTTAACAACATATCTAAGAGGAAAGAGATCCTGTCAAGATCTCCTGATCATCATTTCAAATCTCAGCAGGTAACCTACAAATGGAGACAGATAAATGTGAGTTACCTTAAAGTGCAATGGTTATAATACAGTGAAAATGACTGAAAAGTTGTAAAGCAAGGACTAGATTTATTATTACAGTTTCAAGTTAAAGCTAAGAGGGTGACTCATTTTCTCAGGAAATAGATGAAAAACCAGGGTAAAATATAATAGTAGTAAAGAATACTTGCCAGCTGTTGGGAAGACAGTTGCAGCATGCAGAAGTCAGATACAAAACGGTCACCTTCAGGCCACAGCTGGTTTTCTTGCAAATTTAAGGGGCCAGCTATTAGAAAAGCACGGATAAGAGAATGAATACCTAGATGTCTTCTGGACATCTGCTGTGTCTTGTGCTGAAAGATTACCACCACTGCATGATCAATGCATCTCAGTTCTTAAACGGAGCACAGAACATTTTGGAGAGAAACTGAATAATGTTTTAAAATGCTAAAACTAGTATTAAGATACTAATACTAAATCGTTCCCTCATCTTTCAGAGTTGGGTCATTTGGATAAGATACTTGACTATTAGCAGCCAAAAAAGTGACAAAGGATAGATTTTTAATAATGAGCCATGCTAATTAGTGGCACAAACAGATCAAACTAATTTTATTAACACTGCTGTTGAGCGGTATACAGAAAGAAAATGAATCATGCAATTTTCTATTTACATCAAAGTATAAATTCTAATCTGTCCAAATGGACTCTACTGTGTTTTGACCTTCCAGATACCAGGGTGATCTATATGTATACAAAGCAGACCTTTCTGTATTCCATTTCCTAATGTGATGTATACAACACCAAGTTTGACATTGTCAGACATCAAGCACTAAACTAGTGGTTCTTAACCTCGTCATATTCAAGGAATCCCCTTTAGACTCAGGGCTTCAAAATACCAGCTCTTGCCTTTCCAACCCTTCCAGGCCTTTAAATGCTGGAGGCTGCAAGCAGGAAAGGAACAGTGGAAAAAAACTTGGTCATACCCTGTTCACTCCATCCATTTCTACCCCTGTGTGACACAGGAGGCTAGACAAGATGAACCTATGGTCTGATCCAATAAATGGCAATTCTTATGTTCTTATTTTTTGACTATGAAAAAATAATAGAACATTTTTTTCTCTTGCAAAGAACTCAGAAAGACCACAACAGGGCAGAAAGTTTTTGACAGTATGGATTCCTGGTTGAAATCTCATGAATTGTGTGTAGGTGTTTGCATACCTAACAGTGCTACTATTGTGCAGCATCCTTGTTTTAGCAACATACTTATTAATACAGCCAAATGTTGAAACATATATCTAAAAACAAAAAATACAGGTCACATTTAAAACTATGGCGGGGATTGAATTATGAAACACAGTGATGCTGAAAAGGGCCAAGGGGTCATGGCAGGTGAAGTCCTGGTGCAATGCTTCAGAGGAGGGGTCAGCAACATTCAAGTACAGCGGGCTGCTGCTTGTGACCTGGCTGCCGCTATGGTCTGCCAATCCCTTCCACAGCACCCCAGCCCCCACTTCTCCATGTCAGGAGCTACTCTCATTCCTACATCTCCTACTGCAGCCTCTGCTTATCCTCCTAAGTGCCACCAATTTCCATCCCCAATGGCAACAGGGACCACTGAAATTTGCAGTAAGGGTAAACAAAAGCTACAATAGAAGGATGACAGAGCAGTCCCTGGCACAGAGCAACAAGGACTAAGGTAGGCACTAGGGCTTGAAAATTTCCTTGGCTGTTCCAATTTGACACTGTTTCGACTCATTTTGAGCTTGAAACAGCGAAATCGAATCGAAACAAAGGGCTTTGAAACAGCCTCGAAACAAAACAGGGCAAGTCAAAACATTTCAAAAGTTTCAAAATGTTTCAAGTTTCGAAGCAGCCAGCAGTGAAATGGTGGGAGACAGGGGAGAACCAGAGCTGTGCTCCCAGCAGGAGGCAGGAGCACGGCCCTGGCTCTCCCCATCTTCCACCACCGGGCTGCAGAAAGCCAATCAGAGCACAGGGGAAGGGAACTGAGCCTGCGCTCAGTTCCCTTCCGAAGCACTGTGATCAGGCTGGGGAAAGAAACTGAGCCCGATCATTCAGTTCCCCTTCCCAGCTCTACGATTGGGCTGGGAATGGGAAGTCAGCCCAGCTGGGCTAAGTTCCCATCCCACGCAGTAGATCAGGCTGGGGATGGGAAGTCAGCCCATCCCCAGCCCGATCTAGTGTGTGGGATGGGAACTCGGCCCAGCTGGGCTGACTTCGCAACCCCAGCCCAACCATCACACTGGACAAAGGAACTCAACCCAGCTGGGCTGAGTTTGTTTCCCCAGTCCAATGGTCAGGTGAAATGTCAAAACAGCATGGAAACAGCTTCACTGTTTCGATTCAAAATGGAATTCAAAACAAAACATTGTTTCGCCCAAACCTCAAAACTGAAGTCGAAACAGAACAGTGCCATTTCTCACAGCCCTAGTAGGCACCTGCTGGTCATTATAGATAGGATCAGCAGCAAGTGGCAGAGCAATGCAGAGTGGGAAAAGTGGCTCCCACCACTATGCCACCATGGGTTAGAGCCAATCTTTTTATGGGCCAGGTTCAGTCTGGGGGGCTGTAGGTTGCCATTCCCTGCTAGAGAGTGCTGAGTGAAGTAGAGGCAGCATTCCTGCTGAATAAAGAATTAGGGTCCCAGCACTGGATTACTGTGTCAGTTTTGGATTTGCATATCTAAAAACCGGGGGGGGTGGAGATCAGAAAAGAGCTATAAGAATGGTCTGGAAAACATATTTTGCACCAGTTTATCCAAAAGTAGGTTAATTGGTAATTGACCATGATCTACACACATATACATAAGGAAAAGATTTCTGACTGCAAACTGTATCTTCTAATGGGAAAAATATAAGATGATGTACTAGTTTGAAATGAAAGCTAGACGCATTTAGACTATAAATGTGTTTTATTGATAGTGAAGTAACTAACTATTAACAATAAGTAGCATTGTTTCTATGCTTGGAAAACTGAACCTTTCCCAACTGAACTTGTGAGACTGAAATAGTTGAAACAAAAACGGTTCGGCCTGTCCATGCTCGTGATGTCAGTCTGCACTGTATGCTGTAGTGTTGCCATGCAGTGGATCTTAAAGGACACCGTGCTTACTTGCGAGTATGTCAGACTTAACATCATGACATCTAACTGCTCTGGCCGTCTTCTTTAAATACAGAGTCAAGCTCTCCATCACTGAAATAATTTCATTTACACACCCACTTCAGCATCCACAGAAGCCCATTACAACTGGAACAGCTGCTGTACAATTAGACAGTGTGAAATATGTTTTATTTTACTATAAACAATTTCCCTACATTCAAGTTCGGTGCAAGATGAAAACTGCTACTAGAGCATTTCCTTGGCAGTTTCTGCCAGCCTCATCTCACTTCCTCACAGATAGTTATCAGCTGGGATTGCCCAAAGCATTTCATTCATTCGCTGGCTGCTGTTGTGCTCAGACCTGTGGAAGACCAAAGGTTTCCTTTAAACTCTCTTTCTGCCATGAACAATCCTGAAGCCCTTCGTTAGCCCAACACACTGGGCGGCCGGACACGAGAGGGCCCTTTACTGCATTGCTGCTCAGCCCATGAACAACGCGTGCCCCCGGCGGCTGGGGCGCCATGGTGGTGCTGGCGGCGGTGGGAGCATGGCGGTGGTAAGCAGGGAGCTCCTGCAGATGCCAACAGTGGTGGGGGGAGGGGAGGTGGCAAGTGCCAACCAGGGGTTGACGACCACCCAGAGACGCTGCTGGCAGTGGCGATTGCTGACCACCTGTGGATGCCGCCGGTGGTGTTGGCAGCAAAGGGGGGAGGTGGTGAGCTGTGACTGCCTGCAGGCGCCATTGACAGTGTTGGCGACACCTTTTCATAGGGGGTGTGCTGCCGCATCCTCCCGGCCCCTGGGACACGCCCGGCTCTGCACTGACCCCCAGAGGATGACCGCTGCCCATGCCCCCCCTGCCATGCTGCAGAGTGGCGGCACATGGCGGAGGGGCAGGAAGGGCCCGAGGGAAACATCCCGCGCTCCCCCTTCGGCACCGGGCCGAGCCGCGCTGCTCTCTGCCCATTGCCACTTGCCCCCAGCTGCTTTGCAACTAGGGATCTTCAATCAAGTTCATACTTGCTTTGCTTTTTTATGGATGCTCCGGTTTTTTGGGTTTTTTTTGGGTTTTTTGGCAGCCATTACAGACAGGCCTTATTTTATCCTGTTTTTTTTTTCTTCTAACAGGCAGCGGGCAGCCCTGTGCTGGGACCTCCCACCCCAGTGCCAGGAGCTATCCTGCAGTGAGGGGCTGTGCACTGGCAGCAGACAAGGTCCTGGGGGGGTGCGCAGCCCATTCCCGGCTGCCTGCCTCCCTCCGCCTGTGCTGGGTTGCATGGTGCAGGCAGGGCTGAGGCCCAGGCACCCTGCTGGCAGAAGCGGGAGGAGTTTGCACTGGGGCATTATGGCGTGGCAGGAGATTCAGATGCCCTAACGAGCCCCTTGTGGCTGGATCAGCCACTTAGCCTACAATGCCTAGACTGTGGGGTACCCCTGATCCAAATGGACTTTAAATCCTATGCTTTGGTTTCTGTCTCCCACTCAGGGTCAGCTCCATGAAAGGCATGCCAGAAGACTCCTGGGAGTCCAAATAAACCCAAGATGGTTCTTCCATCCCTTCTGTTAGACATGTTAGATATTCTAGTGAAGCATGATTTCCCTTTGCAAAATCTGCACCAGCTGAGTTGGTTCCTTCAACTTTTAGGGGTCAGCTCAGTGTTTCAGTTCTAAATATTCCAGGTCTTCCAGGTCTCAGATTCCCTGGCACACCCCTATATCTTTTTGCAATACCATGGGCCCTGAATATACCATCTTCAGTGAGCATACTGCTGTCCCATCAGTGAAACAGGTGTGTTCACCAAAGGATTTCTATCTACTGTCTGAGTTCCCAGGTTTTCAGCTTGACTATCAATTTGTTATGGAGCGGGGAAGAGAGGAACCCACAGTAACCTTTCCCTGTTGGCAAATACCAGTAGGTTCCAGGGGTAGATGTTGCAACTTGTATATTAGACAGCTGCAGCAGTAGTGTTCAGAGCTATCTGGCATGACATCTTTGCAGTTTTACAGAGCACAGGGAACCTATTAACACATAAAGCTAGCATTAGTCTGTTGAATAAAATTCATGTACTCTGACTTCCAGGTCCAAGATTATTTTCTCTCATTTTAAATTGTGCAGGCCTTGATGTAAAAAGATATATGGCCTAAATATGGTCTCTACATCCAAATAATATCTTTTCTTTTGCATATAATTTTGACAATGACTTAGCCTTTGCGCCTACAGCTAATAACATCTGGTTCAGAAAGAAAGCCATCATTTCCTTCCAGAACATACCAAACCTTTTGTCCTGCATCAGCTTGTCAAGTAGCAGCAGTTGTAAAAGAACCACCATCAACAATAACCCTATTTTAGTAAAATATATTTCAAAACACCTTCCTATAGTCTTTAGATCCGGATAGCCATTTGTTGAGTCCTCACTGCTGGGAGCCATCATGGATGAGGTAAAAAGAATGAAGGGAGCCTGTGGGGAAAAAAACAAGTTTGGTATGGCAAAATAAATGCCGTAACTTTGGGAAAAAAGAAAACTGTGTGTAGCAAAATAAATTTATTTATTGCCATATATTTAAAATGGTAAGAACATGAATAAACAAGAAAAGTCCATCCCAGAAGGTTAGAGGACTGCTTTAATCTGAGTCCCTGGTGGTGGGTCACTGTGGTTAAATGCAGGACTGCAGATGTGTGGGCTTCTAAAACAATATTAAAATTTGTACATGCAAGAAACCCTAGATTTATCCATATCAAAACAGTGTAACTGCTAATGAAAATGCTGTTTCTTATGAATGACGTACAGTGCAAGCACTCATGTATGCATCATAAAAAAAAGTTTTTCCTGAACTACAATGCTGGACAGGCTGGCTGTAGTTACCAAGGTCCAAGGGCATTGCGGATTCAGACACAGCTGCACTATATATGTCATTTAGTCATCACTGAGTCTTCTGGCTGAGGTCTGACTGGGAAAGAATGATCGTTTTCTGAAAAGGGCACTGGCAATTTGTTTCAATGACAGCTCAGAAAGGAAAAAAAGAAAAGATATGTCAAACAGTCTACATCGATTGATTTGAAACCACAAAAAAAGACACCCATGCACTGAATAATCTGTGGTTCTTGTGTTTGTGACAGGCCATGTTCTTCGGAGGACTGCCTGGAGTCTGCTCTGATACTGGTTTAGTCTGCCAGTAGAGGGTGGGGGAAATCTTTTTTCCTTGCAAGATCTATACAAATTCTCACCCACCTTCTCTTTTGAAGGGGCTGTATGTTAAATTTCAGTACATAATATCTGTAAAGTTGTCTTTTCAACAGGGATTTTCCTTTTTGCAGCCCAGACCACAAATGGACTTTCCCTTTCCTGTTGCAGCATCACAACTGTTAGGTCACTCTTGGTGGGTGGCCATCACTTGATTTCAGCAGTGAAATTTAAATGTCTCAGATTGGAACTATTCTGAAGTGGACTTTAGTCTCTCTGGGAAGTAGATATGGGTTTGAGTGCCTTCAGGTTGTAGGGGGATTAACATTTAGGTCTTCCACTACATGGGCAAATACTCTGAGCAGCAGTCTATTATACTAAACTGGGACGTCATCACTACCACCACACCCCCCCTCAGTGAAAGCGCTGCTATGTTTGTACTAAGCTCAGTGCTTTTTGGTATGCTTAATACATCCCTGATGGATTAGACTCCCTTTGATTATTAGATGGTGTTTAGGCAATCTGCCTCATATCTGAATCACAACAGAACTTAGCTGGGAATTACATACCTAATGAAACCAGGGTGCTCAAGTGGCAGGAGCCCAGGTTTATGTACTAGGGAACTTGGTGGTTCCAAAGTAGGTATGGATGAATATAGCCACATTCAGGGTGAGTCACTGAACAGAAGTTTTCTGGATTTTTTTACCCACTTATGTATCCTTTCAGGTGCCTAAGGTGTCTGTCTGGATCTCACCCTAACTGCACTGACAGCCAGTATCCTGGCAGTTAAAGGATTCAGGTCGGTCTTTCCGCTCTGTATATGTCTGAAAGCTGGTGGAGTCGGTGTTAATCATCTCTTGTAACGCATCTGTGAACATGCCTGGAGCTGCATGACATCAAGGTTGCACGCCCAATCCTAAACCTTTGAAATGTGATATTTGTGCTGCTTGTCACTGGTGTTCTACAACAACACATTAACATGTGCTTTAATTTTCTCTATTTATATATGTTTTGGGGGCATTCACAGGGAGCAAAGTAAACACAGTATAAAAGCATTTATTATACACCAAGTGCCATTTATTTCAAACCAGCCATTTTCAGTTTTTACATTCTATAAATTATAAGCATTTACAGAATATGTTCTAGCCATAGTACACTTTACCAAAATAACCCCATCATGTATAAACATTACTTTCAACCACCGACAAACCACCACACGAGATTATTTAGAATCGTAAAATATTCTGTTTTGTTTGGCTCCTGCTTAGGTCATGCATACAGCATTCTAGTTATTAAAAGTCTACCTTCCATATCCAGGGTAAGACCTTTACTCCCAAATCTGTACAGGTAGAAACCATTTACAAAGTATAAGCATTAAAAAAATCCACTCCTGGTGGAGCAAAAGTTATATGACTATTTCCCTGTAAACACTGATTCTGTTTAATCTCTGTATAGGGGCCTACCGAAATCACAATTGTGTGATTTTTGTGGAAACTGTGATTTTGAGCGGGCTTACTGCAAAAAATAAATACAGAAGCTTACCAGGAAGTAGAGAACAGTGTGCAGGAAGCCCTAGATTTGGAGCACAGGGGGAAGGCGGAGCGGGGAGGGCAGGGAGCAGCTCCCCAGCCCTGCTTCCCCCATGCTCCAAAGCTGCAGGGCTTCTTCATGCTTTGCTTGCCAGCAAGATTGTTTATTTTTTTGCAGCAAGGCCACCAAAAGCGTGGAACCTGCCACTTGGCATGGCCTGTAACTGCACCTTAATTACTCTGATTAAGCCCAGAGAAATCATTAATCCACACTTAATAACATGTGGATCAATGGCTTCCCTGAGCATAATCAGGATAATTAAGACGTGGTTTTGCTCCATGTGGCAATCTGCAGGAAGAAGCAGGACTGCCAGGGCCGCTTGGGCAATCAGAGCCCTGTTGTGCTCAGCCGGTGACAATGGTGGCTGGCCCTGAGATCGGCCTGTGAAGTCGGCTGGCTGCCTCCTCAAGTTCGGTAGACGCCGGCACCCGTTTCAACACTGTATCACAACCAAAAATCTTTACCAAATATGAAGTGGTTTAACAGAATATGCTTTATCTGGTACAGAACTATTTACATTAAAACTGATACAGCATTTCTCAACAAAGCAGCAAATTTTATACGTTTACATTTACATGGTAATTATTTCCTTCCAATACTGTGTATATTAATGTATGTTTGAATCCTTCCATAACAGATTCCCACATGAAGAATAATTCTGAATATAAGTATACAGTTTATATTAATAGTATGTACAATAAAATAACATATCAAAGTAAAAGCAGTAATATTTATACATCACACATTCAGATTAAGGCTCCACTTCTTTAACGAAGTATACAATATAGAAAAATAAGCATACCAATTGTTATTTTTCAGTTTATCCTTCTATTGGTTCTGTTGAGTATTCAGTGATGCAAGTGTCACTTACTTTACCTAAAATAAATTATTTTAAAATATCAGGATATTTTCCAGTTACAAAAATACAGTTATGTTTTAGGCAAATTTAATTAAAAATATAGAAAAAAATCTGGAATCAGATAAACTTGAGGTTAGCTGTAAAAACAAAGGCAAAGAGAAACTTTTTTATGGTTAATTTAAAAATTAGCTTTTGACTCTAGTGAGCCATTGTGGTTTTTAGTAACAAGAGATCAAATCTTATTTAAAAGATTTCAGGGCCAGGGATGGATTTTGGCTATTGTGAAATGCCAATGTTACTATATTTCTTATAATGGCATAGGAACAACTCCAGGAAAAACACCAATGGCCCTTCTATCCAAAGGATGAAAAGTAGTTCTGTGACAGAAAGCTAGCAAGGAAAATACCAAAAGCAAATACTAATTTAAGGAGGAAAAATATAGTGTCAAAAAGTATTCTCTCTCATACCCTAACTTGCTTTACTGCATGAGAAAATTTGCAGCTATTTAAAATAAACAAAAATAATTTGTCTGCTTAAACAGCCAGATCCTTCCAGCACATTAAATGCCATTCCTATTGCTCTAGTGATACAAGCAGTACAAACTCCAGGACACCCTGCCTCAGATTAGGGGACAAGTGAAAAAGGGGAAGACGAGGCGCCAGAGAGTGCAGCCCTCTACCTTATCTTCAGTCACATACATCTCACCTTTACGCTGAGCAGCTCAAGGTTGCTCTACAAACTGAGACCTGGCACTGTATAGTTCCCAATTGGACTAAGAACTGGAGAAGCTGTGCCCATCATATGCCAGAACCCAAGTTCCTGCCTACTTATATCCTATTTATATATTTTAAACATTTGGATTCAATTTAGTACACTATAAAATGACAGGCTATTAGTGTGAGTGACCGTCTATTTCTGGACAAAGACAACATAGCAATAGTTCAAACTTGAATCTCACAGGTTATGCTTTAAAAGGAATCAAGCTGCCAAGTTTACCTATACTTGTTATCAGATTCAGAATTTTAACCCAGCTTTCCAGTGCAAAAGGTTACTACACACATTTTCCATGTTCTTCACTGGGACTTTTGCCTTGCATGAATAGTGCATTTTTCCCTTACTTGTTTCACAAAAGGGTAGTCTTAGCATCACTCTCTACACATTAATAAAAGATATCAGACTCTCCCAAAGAACCTTGTCCTTAGACCAACGTGGCTACAACCTACACCCCTATACATTTCTTGACACTATTTGCAAAGCTATCGATGAGAAAAGCCCCAGGGAGGAATCTAACTGAAGACAACATGTTGTGCCTACCAGAACCCTCAAAGGCTCAAAGCAGCTCCTTCCTTAAAACCTTGGGAAGAAAACATTTGTTCTTACTCTCTACTGTAAAGATTGTGCGGGTGTGAGAGAAACAAGAGGTACAGGGCTTTGAGGTAGGACTCCCGTTCCCATCTATATCAAATTATGCTTGAGTTGGCAGAACAAGAAGAAAAAAGAGGAGAAACTGAATACACTAGGAAAGCTTAGTATTGAAGAAACTCCATCTAGATGCATCTGTTCAATAATCACAGGTTCTCATTTTGCCACCTAAATCCAGAACTTCCTACATCACAGCAGGGCTATCTAACTGGTGGCCTGTGGGCTGCATGTGGTCCTTGAGGGATTAAACTGTGGCCCTCAGGCTCCTGCTCAGCTTCCTCTCTCTGGCATGGCTGCAGCTGCAACAGCAGCTGGAGTCTATGGGCTTTACCTTCCCACCTCTGGCTTTTGCTGTCTGTCCCTACCTCAGAGGGTGGGCAGTGCAGCACAGCATGGTCCGAGAAGCTGTAGACAACTCTGAGGCCACATAGGTGCCCGATGCAGCAGTGGAGGATGGTGCATGAGGAGGCGGCACGTAGTACAGCAGAGGTAGGGGGAGCATGTGGCATAGGCATGCCTATGGCTTGCTCTGGTGGGGCCCACAGGCATGCCACCTAAGCTGGTGCAGCCCATGGGGCACTTGGCCCCCAGCTACTTCACAGTTGGACAGCCCTGCATTATCGCACTGTACCACTAACCACTAAGAGCCCAGTCAAACTCCCACTGAGAAGCAAAGCCTTCTCTGGTATTTGATTATTATAAAAGGCTCCACAACTATCTTCCCATGCTTTGCAAATATATAATAAAAAAATAGCGAGAATTTGGTTTTTGCTTGCATGAACAATTATGGTTAGGCTACAGTATTACTATTTTAATACAGGTTAAAAAAGAGAAAAAAAGAGAAATCAACATCAGTTAACCAAAGTCAATAGAACTGTACTGATTTATACCACCACAGGATCTGATTCAAACTATTTTACATGCTTATAACCAGGCAGGAAACCACCAAAATACCCTTGCAAATAGCAAAACACACCAGAACCTCATTCTCCATCTTTTATCACAAGAGCTCACAATTCTGACTCTTTGTCATTCTCGTCCAGGTAGTATTCATCATCTGTGGTGGTACTGGTATCCGAGTCTGAACAGGCCATTGCATCTTCCCGATAGATGCCAAGTGGCTTTCTGGGGTTTGAGCCATCTACTAACATTTTGCTCCCAGCAAAACTTAAGTTCAAGAGCTCAGACTGATTTAAAGAGTGACTTTCTTCATCCCTCACAAAGCTAGTGTTTTTAAGAAGGCAGGGTCTCCATAATCGTCCTTCTGTGAGTGATCTCTTGATATTTTCCAGGAAAGCCAGTTGTTGCTCTTTTCCAAATATACCATACTCAACAGAGGGATACCTGAAATGCCTAGCGCCAACAGCTCTGTTTCTTTCATTGGACGAAGCCCAGTTTTCATTTTCATCACAAGACAACAGCTCTGAATACGATTTAAACTTTCTACTGCTTCTGCTACCTGTAGGCATAAAATCAGCAGGACAGCCAGCAGAGGCCAGGCTGTCCTGAGGATCTTGTGCATAGGTGCATTCAGAAAAGTGACGTTCACGCTGATTCCTTGCTCGACTCATGTGCAACTCACTGTGTAAGTTCACATTTTTTAAACTGCTTGATTGATGGCGGTTCCACTTGTGACTCCTCTCACATGGGGAAACCACCTTTTGCTGCAGACAGATATTTGCCTGTAAGCAGTTATTTATAAAACTGTTCGAGTTCGTGTCAGGTAAAATTGGCAACAATGGGGGATGGTGAGACTTACTGATATCTGTTCTGTTTTGATTGTCTAATGAGTCTGCTGCAGTGCTGGTGGAGAAGTCAGGTTTATTTCTGTTTTCAAACACAGAACTAGATGCTTGGAAATGTTTACTTCTGGCAACCATTATTTCCTCTGGTAATAGGGTTGTTGGGCTTAACACACTTTCCACTTTATCCTTATTTTGTTTAGGAGAACCGGCTTCTCCTCTCTGCCTGCATGACTCCGTGAGTGTTTTCTGATTGTTGTTCTTAGTAACCAGTGAAAGATCTTCATTAGCCTGTGATCTTTTACTCTCAATTATTTTGTTCACAGAGACGTTCATGGCAGGAGGGGTTAGGTTTTGATTCTTGATCTCATTCTGAGTTTGCAGAAATGACAGGGTGGAATCAGCTGAAATTGATGTACCCTTGGACATGCTAATCTCTATAGGAGCGGCATCTCCGTCATTCTGTGAAAAGATATTACTTATGTTTGGTTTGGGAGGTAAATTTTTACTAGAGTATTTTCGGCTCATTTTGCAGATGGCTGTCAGTTTATTTTTAACTGAAGGTCTGTTTTTCCTTTTTTCTATATCACTGAGTCTGTCTTTTGTGCTATCAGAGGGAAGCTTATCTTCACTTACTGAGTTGTCTGGCAGTTGAAGATCTTGTGAAATAAGGAAGAACTTGTCTTTAGAGTCAACACTCCAGTTATCTTCATAGTGCTTCACTGGTCTCTGCAGGCCAGTACAATCTTTGTCCATCTGTGTATGCTGGAACAGCTTTTCTTTTATTGTTGGGCTCTCTAACTCATTCATAGCAGTTATGCCAGTTTTGTCTGGCTGCAATATTGGTTTAGCTGGACAAGCTGTGCCTAACTGAAATGTTTTGTTCAGCAAATCTAAAAGCATCTTATCATCAGAGATTAAATTTTCATCTGTGCTGTTTCTGGAATTGTCAGCTGTTAATGGAAATCCACCACCTTTATTACCATGCAGGGAAGTGATGGTGTGTGGAAGATATGCTCCTCCTTGGACTTCTGCATCAAACCTAGATTTACTTTCAGCAGGGGTAATTGGTGCTTCAGTGGCTACATGTTCTACATTGTGTTTTTCTTCATGGGAACTATTATCTATTGAACAGGGCAGTAACATATTCTGATCACCTCCACTTACTTTAAGAGATTGCAGGAAATTTTCAGAGTGTTCCTTCTCTACACTGTTAGCATTATTAACTGAAGAAACAGGATAAAACAAATTTTCTGGAATGCTTTCTGGTTTTAATGAAACGGGAGTTATTTGTGTGCCAGTTTGAAAAAGTTTATCTTTTTCATTAACTGAAGAAAGACATGGTCCAGTATTTTGGTTGCATGAATCATCAGAAATGGCCTGAACTGAATTATCTGCTATTATGGATTGTGGCTCACCAAGAGAAACATCTGTTGTAACTATATCAGAATGTACAAGAGTACTGTCTTTTAATGAAAGCTCTGGTGAACTACCTTTCATATTACATAAAAAGCTTGTGGATGGTAAAGTAACTATTTCCTGAGGGCTGGGAGATAACTGTGAGCTTAATTTAGCACTGCCGGCAGCAGTCTTTAAGTTCTGGGGAGTCACTGAAGCTGGAGGTATTTCAGCTGAAGAATGGGATGGTCCCTCTTTTTCTAAGGTGCTAGGAAAAGCTACATTTGCTAAACCAATGCGGGCTTCAGATTTCTTCTTTGACATTTTTGGCCACTGAAATTTTTCCAAGTGAAGTGGTAAATCAGTGTTCTCTGGATTGTCTTGAAAGAGGTTACACAATGTTCTTGAATGCCTGTGTGGTAATGTGTAATAAACTGAAACTAGTTCATGATATTTGACATTATCCTCATCAACACAAACTGTAAATGTGCTAGTAGTTTTATATTTTTGTAAAGAATTTGTTGTTTCTGTGTCTAGACTCTCTAGAAATACAGAGGATTCCCTTCTGTTCAGACCTGCAGCTCTACCTGTAAGTTTATCTGAACTGGAGACAGCTGCACTATTACGTAAGGGGTGGTTAAACTGCTGGGTTAAAGGCAAAGGATAATCCTCAATTTGATGCCCTTTGATGTTTGCAACGCCATGGAAAGGGGATGCTGTTTGAGAGGCTTGTTCTGAATCTAAAGAAGAGATTTTCCCTCCTTGATTAGGAGAAAAGGCATCAGTTCTGTCTGAGGTCTCTAAAGGATCCCACATGGTGATTTCACTTTTGAATGGGACTTCACGTTTAGGGTTAGAGACCAACTTAGCTGATATGACACCGCCAGCAATGCTAGCTGATCTTCTAGGTAAGGTGTAGTAAGCTACAAGTGGCACAGAAGACGTGGATTTGTTTTTATCAGGGGAGCCAGTAATGCCGCTGTTAGTTGTAGGTCTCGGTAGGTCTTCTGGCTTGTTGAGACTTTCAGCACAAGAAGCATTTTCTCTTGTTTTTTCATTTTCTTTTTTCTGGCAAAAAGAATGTAAACCATGTTTAGTGATCTTGGGTCTGTCAGAACTGCATGTATGCTCAGAATTTCTGTTCTCAGGACAACCGGTAGTTATTTTTTTATTATGGTCCTCATTAGTTACATTTACATCTTGGCTTTTTTCCTGCAGGGTTTCTTTTCCAAGACTTACAGCACTTAACTGAGCAACTTTCCCACCTTCTGCTGGAGCTTCAGTAACAATGCAGTTCAATGAAGAATTAGTAGGAGTTCCTAAACATTGAGAAGAACTCTTAGAAGAAAGGCCTTTTAATAAACCAGAACGTTGTGGAGTACCGGACTTGCTTTGGTGCTCTGCCAGTCTTCCAGTAATTGGAACAGAATGGACTAATGCATTACTCTGCAGATCAGCTACCAGTAAAGACTGTCTCTTAGGACCAGTCTGATCAGTCGTTTCTACTCTCTGGCTTTCTAATTCAATACTTTTTGTTTTTGTTGAGCTATGGAAATTATGTTCCCATTTTTTTTGATTTGGAAAAAACAACTCCTTTTTGTTCTCATCAGCTGATAGAAGAGAAGGGGTTTGATTAAATCCACTGTTAGCGGGGTGATCATTTTCCTTTGTTTGCACATTTCTTTTATTACTGCTTGATGTATACATTTTCGCAATATCTCTTCTTCTGGCAGTGATGTGGGGCTTTCTCCTTGATCTCATTGCAAATGGTAAATTAAGAAGAGAGGTGCCGTTTTGCAAGGCAGCAACAGCAGAGTTATGAGAGGGAAGAAATTGGGAATCAGTGCTATTTGTAACTATTTGCTGAAAATCTGGCTGCAATGATATCATTTTACTATTTTCCTGGTTTGCCTCCCCTGATAGTTCCATACTTCTCTCCTTTTCTGAAGCAGTTTTTTTAAAGTATTTCTTAATATTTGCTGGGATAACCCCAGGCTTTGGCTGGTTCTGATAAATCTCAGTGACAGAATCACTATTCTGTTTTATGGGTTTTGTTTGGTCCCTGAAACCAAGGTAGAAGGATTCATGAGAAGCATCTGTTTTGATGTCAGACAAAGAAATTGCAGGGTTATATGTGAAACAGGGTTTAAGATCTCTTGTAAACTCTGGAAGCACTTTAGCATTTGCACCCTTCAATAGTTCCATGTTATTCATGGACTGTGTCTGAAAGTTGCTCTGAGGGTACTGTGAAACGAATGGTGATGATGGTGCAGCATTCTTTGCATGTGCATTTTGCAGGAGATTGAAATGGGTTGTAATAATGTCAAAGTCAGATTCAGGGGAAAGAAAAGCATCCTCATTGTAGTACTGGTGAATATCAGACCATGAAGGGTGCCTCTCTCTACTTCCATGAGGAGCACTATCTTGGTGCATTTGCAACCTCCCATGATAAGTAATATCGCTATAATGATACCTAGGGAGGTTATTTTCTGAGCAACAGAATGGATAATTCTCCCAGTTTTCAAAGTACAATGGAGCAGAAGCTTTGTCAGGGCAACTCATCCTACTAAACCAATTAGTACTTGATAAATCACTTCTGTAATGGTGTTTTGAATGGGAAAGTTCATATTTTCTGCTTTCCTGTGGAGGGCAGGGATGCCTTCCATGATGAGTGGAATTAAATTCAATTAACGACTGGGTCTTAAAAAGTCTGTCTTGATTTACTGGGTGTTCAGAAAAATATGGCTTGTTCCATTCTATAGAAGACAGAGGAATTCGTTTTGGGTTTTGTCGACTGTTTCTTCGTACAAAGCCACTGTTATCCATTACCAATGGATGTTGTAAACTATTTGTTGAGAACTGATCTGAGGAGCCAAAGGATGGGCATCTCATGAGAGAACAGAGAGAGTAACTTCTGCCAACTGTGTCCTTGTCTATATAACCCTGGTGTACAAATCCACTGCTCCGTGTTATGGAAGGAAGATGTAAGCTGCCTTCCGAAGACTGTCCAAAAGATGGAGAAGACAGCCTTCTGTTCAAAACAGGGGAATTTAAGTCAAATGAATCACTGTGCATATAATCCTCTGTAGAGGCTGTGTGTTGCCTGTTTATGTACGTATCGTGCAACCTCCTTGTTCTGCAGAAAATCTTACATTCATCTTTGGCTCTTACTGTTCTCATCCCATCAAAGAAAAACATGCTGGCCGTTCCACTGCAGTCATTTCTATGTCGTCCCCTACTATGAGTTTGTCTGCTTGTGGCAGGTAATGGCTTACTGCATTGTACATTTGATTCAACATTTACTGGAGTCCTCCTGTTCACTGGGTCTTGTTCTTGTGCCAGCTGGTTGTCCAGGTCATCTAAAACTACACAGAAAAATGTGATTATTTTATCAGAACGGTCAAACTATTCAGGCTGAAAAGTGTAACTTTCGGTATCAGTGGCCCTAATTGGTTTTAAAGGGAGCCAGCTTCTTCACGTTCAAATTCCTGTACCAAACGCATATCATTTCTTCCATACTGATTATCTTTTCAATGATTATCCACCATAATGGGAAGCGGAAAAATATGCAATACTTTGACACTGTGCAGATTTTTCCCCTTCCTAATATGGTAGATAATCACTGAAAGGATAACTCACCTGTGGAAGAAATTATGTGTGTTTGCCCCTCTACCTAGCTATTAGGCCTGTGCGAACAGGGAAGTATTTGATTCGGATTCGGATTCAGCTGATATGGAGGACACTGATTCCATTTGGAGATTTCAATCACTGTCCCGAATCGATTCAGCCAAAATGGCTGTGGAAGATTCGGTGCTGATTTGGAGAGATTTGGCGATTCAGATTGGCTGGGGAGAGGCAGCATAGCCAGGCGGCTGCAGGTTCTCCTGTAGCTCCTCTGGCTGTGCCTGCCTCGGTCCAGGTGGAGGGAGCCGTGGTAGAAGCCCTCATGGCTGCCCTGCCTGGCACCATCACCTGCCTGGCCCCAGCCTAGTCCTGGCACTTAAAAATTTTTTTAAAAGCCCTGTATTCACCGGCTGCAGCAGAGGCAAAGAAGGCCTCTGGGTGCTTGTGGCAGAGCCCCCCTGTGCAGCGCAGGGCAGTGGGGGGCAGCAGGGATCACTACCCCCCGCCTGACACCCGTACAGCAGCTGTTGCAGCACGTGGGTGCAGCATGGCTTGGCAGGGCGCCACGTGCTCGCTTGGAGCTGGGACCACTCTGGCTGATGTGTGGAGTCACCCCAGCTTCCAGACGGCACGCAGTGCCCTGCCGAGCTGCACTGCAGCCACGCCATGGGGCAGCTGCCATGTGGGTGCCAAGTGTGTGGGGAGGCAATCCCCTCTACCCCCCACTTCCCCATGCTGTGTGGGGAAGGGGGGCTCCTCCACGAACCCTCAGAGGCCCTAATTGCTGCTGCCAGACCCAGCCTTTTTTTTTTTTTAAAGTGCTGGGATGCTGGGGCCGGGCAGGGCAGCCATGGAGGCTCCCCGGGTGGGAGGAGGGGAGAGCCCCCACTCTGAGCGCTGCTGCGCCTGCATCCCACTCCCCCCCTCCCTCCTTCTTGAGTAATGTGTCCCCTCTGCCCCAGCTGGGCAGCTTGTCCGTGTCCCAATCCCCCCCAAGTCCAACAGACTTACCAGCTGAAGGCAGGTGTGTCAGCTGCCTGTTTAGTCTATGGCCGAATCTCTGAAGCAGCCAAATCTTTTCCAAAGCTTCTCTGAATTGATTCAGATGCTTCAAATTGATTCAGAGCTTCTAATTGGTCTCCCAATTCCATTTGGAGATTTGGTCCCTGATTTGGGCCAAATTTCCTCAGAATCGAATCAGCTACTGAAGCTTTGCACAGCCCTTCCAGCTATTGCTAGTTTTTTACTATTAAAAATAACTTGCACTGTTCATTTACTCCCCAGCAAAATGTAGGAAGAACTATTAGCAATTCTAGCTTGAAAAACAAGCAAAAAAGAATTTGTTAATGTTGCTAAACATGTTCAGCCTGTTCTGTGTATTCCCAGACCACAGACATAACTGTAAGTAGGAAGAGCATTCTGGGGAACAGCATTTAAACACACATACAAAGTAGCATGTCCTCTGTTGACTTTAGAATAAAAAGAACTTCTGGGATGTACTGTACATCGCTCATTTTCAATGATTAACAACCAGAGCTAGGGAACAACATTCTCTGAAATACAGGAAATCAGATTGGCTGACTGGTTATATATATAAACCGGTGATATTCTCTCATCAACAAAACTGTAGTTATACATTAACCTGCTTAACAAGGATTAAACATTAGACTTAATCCTAGCTAACCACGACATTCAACTAGCAAGTCGGTGGCGAAAGGAATTAACTTAAAGCACACCTTCAACCAACTGGATAATTTATGCAGTGGCAGGCTCTTCTGTTCAGTTTCCACACATATGGAATTGAACACAGTTAGCAGTTACACTGGTGATTAATGTAGGATTTTGGCTGTTCCCGATACTAACCCACTTTTCTTTTTTCTATGAATGAAATTAAAAGCCTTGAATGCCATGGACAGCTCAATGCCAATCTTTGTTTAATGCATTGCATCTTTGAGAAAGCAAGAACATTGTTAAGTTGTATAAAAATGAAATACAATATAAGAAGACATACTCAGATTCTCCACTTTGCTGAGAAAGAGGGGCCCTGAGAGAGCCCATTATGACACAAGCAAAGCAAACACTTGTGTGGAATCCTACTATTTTATGAACATCACTTTACAGCTGAATTTTGAAATACTTTTCTTGTGTCAAACAAGGAGGCTGGGAATTCCAGAGAAGTGAGTAAAGAAGGGCCTCTGAGTATTGTGTGCACAAGGATGGCTGTGGCTCAAGGACATATGGAAAGATCTGTGAGTTCCAGAGGGATTTAGACTCTCTTCCATGCTACCTCACTCTACTTACTGTCTCAGTCTAATCCTCTTCCCATTTTGTGACCCGTTTTGCTGACTGGTATAACTCCCGCGCATGTGGGCAATAGAAAATAATGCTGCAGGAGTGGTATTTTTTCGTGGCTCAGGAAGACTCATAGAAGAACAAACTCTTTATGCCCCACAGGCCAATCTGAGCCTGTCCTGGTTTGGTCTTACCAACAATGAGCAAGAAAAACAGAAAGGCTGCCTACACCAGTGTTCAGGGGTGAGCAGAGGGCATTTAAATAAGAGTGGTTCCTGGGCAGCTGCTCCAACTAAAACACCTCAACATCATGTGTACTAAGCCCCTGTGGGTATAAAAATGGTTTAGATAAAGTTCCCTTAGGGGGAAAAACTAGGTTTACATAAAGTTCTTCTGCAGCCATTTTTAAACCCATGGGGGGCTTATACATGCGAGAGTGAGGCCACACGGGAGCATTCTGATTAGAACATGGAGCAGACTTGATGCATTTGAATAAGAACATGAACCAGCGCGTGTATAGGCAGCCAAAGTGACTAAACACTAAACTCCTTTGATGCCTACAGCAAATGCAAGGTGTAGCCACAGCTCCTCCTGCAGCTTGTGGTTCTACAAATCACAAGGCTCTCCCCAGCCTTATGGTATCTCATTATCAGTGAGAATTACAGACGCAAGAGGATGTGTGTATTAAGCTTGCAATAGCTACAGAGAGATGAAATTCCTGTGTTTTGAAGGAATGAGATGCATCTATAACATCTCCTAAAGCCAATCTCAGTCCTAGTCCCATGCTAGAAGTTACTGCGTAAAAGCAGAGTCAGTGCAGACTTACCACGAAAGAGCTCTTCCTCCAGCTGTTCATTCCATGCAGGTGAATTTTCCTCCATCATATCAGTTTGAATTCCATCAGAAAGGTTACCAACTGGTTCCTCTGGCAAAGAAGGGTGGTGTGCTTCAGCCTGTCAAAAAGGTTTATTCTGAATTTAATTCTGTATAGCAAACCCAACCATTTCATACTGAGGCAAGCAGGGAGCAAGTCCTTCTGGGTTCTATTGTAGTTACTTAAATATAAGATGACCATGAATTTAAGACAAACTCCCAAATAATTAGATTCTATATATGGAAAAATTATACATTATTATAATTTTCCAGGTACAGAATCCAATTAGCAGAGGGTTGTCTTAAATCTGTCCCCCTCTCACTGCTACAGCAGGGAAAGCAGTGGTAGGGTTAGGGGGAGGGGTCAGGTGGTCCCCTTTTCCTCAGCCCCCTCTTTGTCCCCCTCCAGCCTTCCTATCCTCCCACTTGCACCTCCCACCCCCAAAACCTCTGCCTCTCCCCCATAATCTCTGCCTCTTCCCCCCACTCCCTACAGCCTCTAGCCCTTCCCTACACATCCCACAGCATCTCCTCCTTCCCCTGAACTCCCCAGTTTCTGCCTCTCCTCCCACCACCCCTACTGTCAGACACAGCTCAGTTTCTGTTCCCTGCCAGGTCATGAAGCATAGCATGCAGAAGTGCAGCCCTTGTTAGGCCATGCAGCAGCAGCAATGCTGCCAATTGGCCAACCAGAGGATGGAGTTTCCCTGTACTCTGTGTCCAGGAGCGAATCCAGCCCAAACTGGACCTGAGCTGTGCCTGACAGTAAGGAGAGAAATGTGGCAGGGGTGAGTTGGGGGTAGGGGGGGAAGAAGATGCAGAGGGCAAATGGTGGGAAGGGGGGGAGGAGATAGGCAGCTCCTGTGGGACTGACTTGGCCTTGACCCAGGCTTAGGGCCAGAGGCAGAGCTGAAGCAGCTGCATGCTTCTACTCTACTCTGATGTGAATCGAAGCTGATGGGCCTCTGACCTCCCATGCGGATGGGGATGGGGGATGGAACAGGACAGGACACCTCATCTTAGATTTGAGTAAATGCAGTGATATCTTTTTCTAAAATCATGTTGTATGTGTCCAAAACTAACCTCTGAGTTAAAGAAACATGAACCTTTCAGTTTTTTGGAAAGGAACTTCAATCTATCTTGTCCTGGTCTTTTATTACAAGCATCTGTTGATTGTTTTACCCTTTTTCTCTGTAAGGTACTGCATTAACTCAAATCCAAGATAAGAGATCTTCCCTCCCCCATCCCCGCTCAACATGGGTTTAAAATAAAAAACTAACAAAAAACCTTGTCCTAGATTTGAGTACCTTCCCAAACCAGGTGGTTGCTCAGCTTCAGCTATGGCCCAGCAGATCAGGCTGGAAACTAGAGTTCCATATCTCTCGTCACCACTGGAGTCAGATCATCAGCCAGTGGAAACATGCATAGCACCACTGACTTGTTCTGATTTATGCTAGTTGAAGATCTGTCCTTCCTCCTCTGAAAAGTCCAACCTAGATGCTCCTGTCCTTCATATGAATGTCCAGATCTCCTCTGAATCCTGTTATGATTTTTTTTTCAGTGATACATTGTTGTAACAAGTTCTTTAGACTATGGACTTTTATCAATTCTAAATCTGCTGCCATTAGCTTTCATGAAATATATTTGTTCTTGAAGTATGAGGTGGCCAACTTACCTTCTTTTGTCATTTGTTATTTTGTATACTCTTGTTCCATACCTCTGTAGTCTCCTCTCTGATTACATAATATAACATACTAAGATAAAGTGCATGCTAATACTTCAGAACAATTAAATGGCTCTAAAACAGAGATACTGGGCTAACTTTATCCAGGGTTTTATTCTACTGATTCTACAGAGTGCACTTCAGTTACAGCAGACACTAATCTGTTTCCTTGTTCGTTGTTTACAGGCATGTATTTCACAAACTGCGAAATGTTTTAGTAGGGAAAACAGTTATTTTGAAATTGCTCTGTGGCAAATTATGGTCCTAAATATATCTGAAATATCTGCTGGTTTTAAATATCAGCATAAAAGGCAGAAGCTACACAAATGTGTGTTTGACTTCTTTGTAAGCTTATATGTGACAAAACTTAACCATTGTAAATAAATGCAGGGGTGAACTCAAGGTAAGTTTAAATATTTATTTTTCAGTTACTATTCCCTAATTCTATCTTGGGTTTGTATTGGAGAGCCACTAGATAATTTCCTTGTTAAAGAGAACTGAAACCTCAGTACAGGATGAACTGTACTGTTTAGATGAACACCTTGCTGGAGTCATTTGACCACAGCATTCTTTCCTGCCATGGCAGGGGGTCGGACTTGATGATCTGCTCAGGTCCCTTCCAACCCTACCAACTATGAAACTAGGAGCTAGACTCTGGACTTCCTCAGAGCAATATAGGCTTATACAGAAAATGGGAGAAATTCATCTTACCAAATTAACTAGTATAACAGACTAATTGTGCCTCTTCTCTCAAAATGGAACTGTAAGAATCTGTCTGAATACTGTGAAAATCCTGGGCACAATGTCAGTTCTTTAAAGAACAGAAACTAGTATTCAAAATGTCCCTTGCTTTAAACGTTTATGACAATAAAGTTACTGAGTTACTTACCTTTGCCATTTCCTCCACTTCAAAAGCTGAATGGGCACCCTGTGCAAAGTTGTCATATCTATGAAAGAAGAATTTAAGTTGCTGTGCTGAAGAGGAACATGATGCAAGGGAGTAAACAGACAGATGTTTTGCTTTAACACATGGCAATAAACTTTTCAAAATATGTTTTATGAATTATCCCCAAGATTAACATGTTGTTTTTCAAGAACAACCTAATGTTTATTTCCACCCCTAGAAAAAGGTTGCTTGAATCTGTCAATTTGTGCATGTTCCAACTGAGAGCCAAGAAGGGACCCCAGGTTAGGGACGAAATTATTCTGTAATCTTAGTTCATTTTACAGATGTCAACAATTTCTTAAGTGCTAGCAAGAATTTAGGGCGCTGCTAAAATTTATAAAGCCTGACATGGCCTGAAGCTGGAAGATTCTTACAACATGCTGCTGCAGTTGAACTCAGGTGGGTGTCCTAGTCATATAAAAGTGCAGGAGCAACTGGCAGTGGAATCTGGGGACCTTTGGAATTTGGTCTCGCCCCAACCCATCCAAAATATTCCTAATTTATGAATCTTCAGCACATACTACTAGGTTCATCTTTTTTTGCTCAAAATTATAGGGATTGTGAAGACTCTAAAAATGTCAATACATTTTCACCTACTGAATTTTTATTATACATCTAAAATAAATTAAAAAATACCAAAGGAAATATGCAATAACCAAAGAAAATATTGCAACTGACTTCTACAGGATTATTAATATGGGAAGGAGGTGAGATAGATTTTTCCCCATATAGCCAAAAAACTGTTCTTAATTAACATGTGAAAATCAATCATATCACCAAAAGAACAAAAGGCTCATTCAGATCACAGCCCTGACTTTAAAAATTGAAAATAAAAACCCCATAGGCCCTCCAAATACACTGAAAGGAATTTTACTTAATTTGTGCTTGGTTTCAACTGCTTTCCATCAAGCAACTTGTTTCTTAAAGGAGTTTGTGTGTGTGTGTGTGTGTGTGTGTGTGTGTGTGCGCGCACGCGTGCGTGTGCGTGTGTATAATTGTTATTATGAATCAAGTCTTTTTGAATGGGCCTTTTCTTTCAGTTCCTTAAGACTTTCATTTGCTCTTTTATCGTGCTTCAGAAGCAAGTGTAAACTAGCTTTTTGGCAAGGTCTCTGTGGCTGAGTCTTTCCTCCCAAAGGGCTTTGTCATTTATTTGCAATATGTTTGCAGACATGGAAGTACAGTTGAAAAGTGCAGCATTTTTGCTTTTGTAACAAAGAATTTAAGAGCAGAAGTTCTCACTGACATACCACCTAATCCAAAGCCCACTAAAGTCAATGGAAAAACTCCACTGATTTCAGTGAGCTCTGGATCAGGCCAAAGAGTCTAAAATCAACATGCCTTAATTTCTTAATAGCAGTTAAGTTTTGAAGTATTTCCACTGAACTCAATGCAGCTGCTGCTTAAAGTAAGTATGGTTTGCAAAATTGGGACTCAGAATTGAGTCAATGATATTTCAAAATTTTAACAAAGATTTCAACAAACCAAATGCAGTAGTGTCTGGTTTTGTTTTCCGGCATCCTGCAATCATTTCTGATCATTCTTAAATGATTTTAATCTCTCATTCTCTCAGAATCAGAAGAGCTATATTAGATGTCATCCAGCCCAGCTCTCCTGGAACAGAATTCTACTGCACAGTTCATTTCCAACTGCAGTTCTCAGTTTTAATTATCTCAAGAGTTGGGCTTCTAATATTCCACTTTCCGATGGACCTCCTCAATCAGAAAACCTTTCTGGACATTTGGCTAAATGTATGCTCTTCTAATTTCTGAATCCTCATGGTGATACCCCACTGCACAACCATAAATCATTCCTTCCCATCCTAACTGTTAACATTCTTTAAATAATAATTTTTTTTTATGCGGGTGCCTTAAGAAACCAATCATCTTTCTAGCTCTTCTCTTGGCTTCCTCCTGTTTATTAGCATTTTGAAATGAAAGTTCTGGTTACTCATAGGCAAGTATTTTGCAACATCAGAAATAAGTCATAATTTAACACCCCCCCCTTGCTTTTGGCCTCTAAACACTGTTTACAATCTATTATTTATTTTTAGCTAGCTCTGACACAGGAAGCCAGGTAGCTGTTGCAAAATGGATGACTACAGAGTGCACGGTTAAAAGCACAACTGCATTTAACAATAATAAAACCCATGACCCAGATTCCACAGCAAAGTGATAGCGTCACTCAAGCTCCAACCTCCCAATGCCCACCTCTGGGTTCTCCAGTATCAGATTACAATCTACTTCCTTTTTGAAGTTTTATCAATATTGCACAAGAAGCCAACTAGCTACCAATCAAATCATACGAGCATGCTCAAGACATACGGCTGCAAAAATTTTAAGTATGTAGTTCTTTTTTAATACAAACTCTATTTCAACCTGCTATAAGAAAAAGGTAAGAATGAGAAAGAATATCAAATGCCTTGGAACTGAAAATGATCATAGATTTTACTTACTGAAAGCTATGATGTTACAAACCTTTTATTAGCATCTTAATTATCTCCACATAAATATACTTTTTTTGCAGCCTTCCATAAATTATTCCCATAGCAAAACAACCACCACAGCTAAGCTGATGAGACTGTCCCTTCTGTGTAAAAAAATATCATCTAAACAGTCATTAATGCCTTGTTATTTACAGGCTTCTGCCAGTCCGACTTACTTACATGGCTTACAGTGCTGCCTCCTATTGTATTTCACTTACTCGCCAAATAATTCTGCCTGTTGACAGGGATAGCATTTTCAATGCTTTGTCTATACATAAAGCAAATCACATGGCAAGGCAACACCTAAAAGAGGGTGGAGAAGTTTTCTACAGGGAGACGTGACTCGAACATTTAGCAATCAGCTAAGGCACACGTCAGGATAGCTTTGCTGTTTATTTTTCAAACTTGGCCTTGTAATGACTCAAGGTAACCTGAGCCAGAGATTTGATTTATATTTTATGTAGAAAAATGAAAACAAATAATCAGGAAAACTGAAGAAGGAGGTATGTCCAATATTTATTTACCTTTCTACTCTTTAAATGATGTTATTTTAATGTTTGTCGAAGTTGTCAAATAGAGAAACCCAAAATGTAAAGCCTCCCCAGCTTTGATTTTATATGGTATCATGTCCCAGGGCCTTTCCCTCTTTTACTTTCCTGGAACCTGATTCTCTCTTTTAGTTATCCAAATGCCTATGGACACTACTCTGCCCTTAAAGGGGTTGGACTGGGTCCCTGAATACTCCCTACGGAAGGGCCTTCCTTGGTTGAATAGAAATGGTGCACAGGCTGTATACATATCCTGCTCTCAGCCCCCAGTGCAGGGGTCACATTGAGGGTGGGACAGGAAAAGGAGGCAAGTGGCATTGCTGGAATGTGTTGTGCTACAGCTACTAACTGCTTTCCAACATTCATAAGGGACTGGTAATTTTCAGGTATTTTCACTTCTGTGATTTTACCTGTGGCTGCCTTGACCTACATCACAGGAGTAAACATGTGCAAAGCCACCCCCCTATCCACTACAAATGCTTCCTTAAAACACTCCTCAACTGCCATACAAGAAACTCAAAAATGGTCATTTGATGTGTTGCATCAGCTACTTATCCTTGTGTCCAGTATTACCTCATTATTAATTTATGTGTATATTTGATTTACATATTGCTCTCCCCTATATAAAGACTCAAAGTAGCTTACAATAAAAATTAAATAAATTATAAAAACAGATACAATATTAAAATAAAATACAAAGTAATACAGCAGCAACCCAGAACTTAACCCTGCTTGCTAAAACCCTGCCCAAAGACAGTAAAAGCTGCGTTAACTAGCATTTTACTAACCAGAATACCTTATTAACCAGAATTTAATAGATCTGCACTGGTGGGCTGAGGCCAGGGCAGCACCGGGCTCTTTCCGGAGGGGGCAGGTGGCGACAGTGCTGGGTGCAGGGACTGGCCCACCTCACTGTTTGGCTTGCCCAGCGGCAGGATGCACATGGTGCTGCACCGCTTTCGAAGCAGCGGCAGCGAGGTGCAGAGGCAGAGATCAGATCCCAGCCCACAGCTGCAGCCTGCCCTTGCCCTGTGCACAGATAAAATAAAGTAGATTGAAGGAAGCTTACCTGCCCTCTGGGCCAGCTGCCAGTATAACTCTCAAATAACTGGAATTTTTAGATAACCAGCACCCCTTACCCCACTCATGCCAGATAACAAAGCTTTTACTGTAAAAAGGTCTTAAAACACTTCTGGAAAGCATCCAGGCTTGGGCCTCTAAACTCTGCTATGTGTAAATAAATATTATAATATCACAGCAAGTATTGCCAGCATGCTTAACAATTACTTGAAGCCATTATTTATATCCCATGGGGAAAGTACTTGATGGGCAGCATATATTGCAATAGCCCAGAGACTAACAGCCATGCAATGTATAAAGCCTTTGAAAGCCTGAGAGAACTGGATTTCATCAGGGGTTGGGAATTTAACTCTTCTTTGCTCCTGATTCTTTATTCTTTCTGACATTTAACTGGTAAATTTTATTCATCTGATCAAATAAAACCATGAACCTCCTGGGTCACACAAAGAAGTTGAGGCTGGAGAAGTGCCTAATTTAGATGTAGACACAAAGTTTCATGGATACTGTGTAACATTTAATCCTCTTTTTCTGATTACCATAGACAGGTAGAATGAAAGCATGTTCCACCTATAACTCACTGTGACTGTTCCTGAGTTTGGTGCTTTCCAGTGTGCTTCCTTGATTTTCTGAAGGAGAAGAGCCAAGCGAAAGGGGATCTAAATCCTAGGATGGAAGATGTGGTGTTCTTTTCATTCTTCTGTGGTTGTGGATTTGGGGGAGATGGCATTTTCAACTCATTAGGATCTAAAAAAATGTTAAAATATTGCAGATAGCTAATTCCAGTTGTTCTCAAATGTAAACATTTCTAAAATATACAAAAATAAACAATAATTCTGAATGCCTGAATAACAGCAGGCAGCAATCTGTTATTGTCAGGGTTAACTGTGTAGTTTTGATCATAGGTGAGACAATGGATTTGTATAGGAAAGTTTGGATAGGGATGATCCTGTCTGAGCCAGGGGGTTCGACTAGATGAACTCTGGGCTAAGTATAAACAGTCAAAAAGCCCAAGGCTACATTGATTCAATTTTTGAAGGTTAGTTTAAACTGTGTAGCTTGAACTGATAATCGACTGAACAGACATTCACTTTTGATTCCAGAAATGCAGCCACATGCCTGCAGTAGCCCAGGTAAGAAATCAGGGGGTGCTAGAGCATGCCTCCCTGCTTGGCCAGAACAGACAGCTTATGCCAAGGCTAGCCCATCAACCCAGCAAAAGAACAGTTTGCTGGGGAGGCGCAAAGCATCCTGGGATGCTAGGGGACTATGCACTTGAATCTGGAGGGGATCTGGGACAGAAGTTCAATAATCTGATTTAACCTAAATCAGTTAAGTCTGATACTACAACCATCCGTCCACTTACCTTAAATCAGTTTTGACCATTTTGAAAGTGGTTTATGTGCCCTGAACTTCTGCTGTGTTACAGATTTGAATGAGTTTCTGATCACTTATATCAGTTTATGTATAATTTCTTTCCCTAGCCCTGGAGGTCCCTTCCAGTCCTATTTCTCTATGATTAAAAATGACCTTGAAAGCAAGCAAAGAGAGGCTGAGCCCTTTTGTGATTCTTTATGATGTATATCACTGATCTGCAAGTTGTTCCACCCCACCCAGCGTAAACACACACACACTCATACATGTTATTCTTCTTATATGTTTTATGCTAGATATATCCAAATATTAGTGATATCACTTAAGAGAACAGAGACATGCTGACTTCTGGGGAGTAAGATACAGAATGGGTTCAAAATTTTCAAAAGGCAAACAGTTTTTAGAAAATATGGCCACCTACCTTGCGAAATTCATACCCATTTTAAGTTTTCTCCACCTAGGCATTCAAAAATGGAGGCACCCAAAATCACTAGTCACTTTTGTAAATCTTAACCAAATCCATAAAGAAGACCTCAAATGTGTACGGCACTCCAATATCACACACCTGACCATTGTATAAATGACTAGGCTAGATGGACAACTCCACTTTTACTTATACAAGAGTAATGAGTACTTAGGTATCTGAATGTTATCAAACATTTTTCAGCCCAGCTTCCACCGGATTCACCACTCCAATCTAGGGACATGAGTACTACATTTAATGTATCTAAAATGTTTTATTTTATATGAATTGTCTTTGCTAGAAATTATGTCAAAAACCTTTTGTTTGCAGGTGTGGGAGTTGATGAAATGTGGGAGAATTCTTTAATGGGAACATGAACGATGTCTTCTTGCCAAAAGTCACCGAAAATGGAGGGGAATGATAACCAGATTATTGTTCACAGAGTAAGGAAAGAAACTTCAGTCTCTAGTGCTAAGTGCCACAGAGGCCACAGAAAGCAAAGCAACACTCAGGGAATGGGCACTGGGCACGGTTCCAAAATTAAAAGTGCTTTTCAATGTTTGTGTCTGTTTTGGGTCATCTAGTTTGAGAGACAACTCAACAGCTTAGCATTATAGTATTGAAGAGAAGGTATAGAATATGAAATGGATACACAACAACATAGCAGTAGCTTGTATAAACTGCATATCTGCTTTATATGATGCTGCTTCCAGTTATTTGATGGTGTTTTTGTGGGAAGTGAGGGCCAAAGCACAAAGTTGTATAAGAGATGTGAATGGAAAAGCAGGACACAATGCTCTTGAAAACACATGGCTGTAGATTGGAAAAGATACTTTAGAGCAGTAGTGACCAATCACTTTGGCAGCCAGGAATGGATCCAGATGGGGTACAGTGCTGCGACTGCAACCCAGTTTTGCAATGGACTGCATCACAGGAGCCTCCGGGGACTTTTTAAAATTCCCAGAGCAGGTAAGAATTCTCCCCTTCCCCTCCATGCTCAAAAGCATGTCTTGTCCCCTCCCCTCCCTGCTGCTACGGCTTTCCTTGCTGGCCAGGGATGGGAAAATGTCAAAGCTGCTGCTGCCTACTTCAGTGGAGTTGCATGTGGGTGGGGCTCAGTTGGGAACAGCAGCAGCAGCAGAGATGGGGGGGGGGGACTCCCCTCCCCAAACCTGCTCCTAGGGGACTGGCCAGGGTGGGAAACCACCCCCATTCCCCCATGCTGATGCTGCTGTCACAGAGCCCAGCACCCATGCAGCCTGCCTGAAGTGGGCAGGAGTGGTTCTGCAGCTTCCCACTACCAAGACAGTGGGGAAGGCAGCAGCAGGAAGCAGGGAGGGAAGAGGCAGGGACATGCTTTTGAGCACAGAGGAGAAGGGGGGGGATTATTTTAAAGTCATCAAACCAGGTAAAAATTCCCAGACTCCCATGGTTCGGATGGGAGCGGAGAGGAGGGGAAAGTGGGGGTGCAGCCAGTCCTTCAATGCAGGTGGCTGCTCCTCCACCCACCTTTGGCAAATCCTGGATCCCTCCCTGTTGGCATCTATGCCTTAAGTTAAGACTCATCCCCTCCCTAATTAGGAGACCTCTCATGGCTGTATCACAGCTGCAATCAGATCAGTCTACTACAGTATCAGTTCCTCACCCAGACAACCTGACACTTCATTTTCACACTTCCTAGCCCTGTGTGATCAGCCAAGGCTCTACTCAGATACATTCAAGCTCTACTCCTCCAAATCTTTATTAACCACTAGCTTAACAAAAACCTCATTTATCTTAAAGTACTTCCATGTCATCCTTCCCTTAAAAAAGATTTGCCTGTGTAAGTTAATTATTTAACTATATTTACCTTTCATTTTTATTTCTGAGACTATATTTCCGGTATATGAAGCTGATGTTTTTGCTTACATCAGATAACATCTACTGTATTATTCGCTTATGATCTTTGCAGCTATCATAACTAAGGCAAGAAATACAAAGAGCTTGCTAATGTGTCGTGCTTTTAACACAATCAGCTTCAAACCAATATATTTTCATTCGAGGGTGTGTTTTTGCTACAGCTTAGATGTGAGAAAGAATCTAACAAAATTCCAGAATTTCCTTCTCACTGAACATGGAGAAACTTTGATGCGCTGTTTTGATGACATTCACGTAAGACAGGAATTTGAAAAAAACTCTGACTCACTGTTTCTCACAGTCTTCTTTAATTGGTGACCTAGTGGTTGTTTTAGCATTCTGCTGACATCAGTGTCATTCTGAAGGTTTTTTTTCTCCACTTCTTCAAACCATTCTCCAGTGACTCCCTGCTGTCCTGTTACATCTGGCTTTTTCTTTTGAAGTTTGCTAAAAGAAAAGAAAATCACTGTGGTTTTTCCCCCGTCATCTCATTTTCCTTACTAGGAATCCTTCATCTCCTTGTGGTTATGGGTAATACCTAAAAATCAAATGACTTCATAAAAACAAATAAATGAGGGAATTATCTATGCAGGTCAAGATACCCTTTGACTTCAATGGGAGTTGAATTCTCCAATTCAGCATGGTACTTAAATATGTGCCGAACATTTTTCTTCAGTGGGTCTTACTCATATGGCTTGAGTTCGTTACTGCCATGAAGAATTTCAGCCTTCTGTGATACAGAATTGGGGCCACAATGCATGACTGTATATGACTGTGTGTGCGCCTCAAAACTTACCGAAGCCACGATTAGAAATCTTTGAGGTCAATAGCTCAAAGAATATTTATTATATTGAAACAAGATTTGACATTTTCACACTCTCATTTACTTAGAAGAAATAATAGGGTTGTTCCCATCATTCATCAGAAACGCTTTGAGGGAAAATCTATGTTTTATACAGCATGCAGCAAGGTAGGGGAGCGAGCTTCAGGTGTGTAATAGAAATACCTACCCAGATAATAGTAAATATTAAATGTAATCTGTTAAATACGATTATCACAGTTTTGTCTTTTTTTTCTCTTGATGCACTCTGGCTTGTTGTGCATTTAATACATGTTTTAATCAACCTACAACATTTCTCTCCCAAGCAGAAAACTATGCAAGTAAACATGAAGGAAACTATGCAAATAGTGCTATCAGGAGTTGGAATGGTGGCAGCCATGCAAGCCCCCAGCTGGCCCTGATAGATTGGGAGGTGCCAGCTGCCCGAGTGCCCCCAGCTAATTCCAGTTAAGCAATTGGTTGTGGCTGCTTGCAGCGACCTTTGGCATTCTCATAAGATTTTTTTTTGTTTAGCCCTCAGTGCTCCTGGTTCTTGGTTCCCAGGCCTAGCCCTGAGTGTCCAAATCCAGCTCAGCTCCTTAGTCTTTTCTTCCCTAGTCCAGTTTCCTGTCACTCATTCTGTTGTTCCTTGATGCCCCTCTTCCTACCTGAACGTTTGTCTAGCCTGCAACCTTGCCTAGCTCCGTGACTCTACCCAGCTTATGACTCTTGGGCTCCTAATATTGTTGACCCCATCAGCTCTTAGACTTGTCAGGCATGTGCCCTTGGCCCCTGAACTCTGACCCCCCCATTTCTAGGTCATGCCCAGGATAACATCATGAACTGAAAGAGAAACTGCATAATGGCTTCAGTTTTTGCTCAAGATAAGCTGTCATATGAATATAGAATTTATCTAAATATAAAAGAATAAGATATATTGCAGAAAACCCTGAACTGCAAAAGTACTGGCTTTCATACTATATTATGTAAGGTCCTGATGCGGGGCACAGACATATTTACTCCACACCCAGCTAGCTAATTTTGATAGTGAAGAACATGATCTGTGTGCAGACAAGTGATGTAATGCCAATATTTTAATAAGGGCTCCCATTATTAAATGGGATTCCATCTGAATCCCTGGTAAACCCCCATCTCAGGGAAGTGCATGTGCTTTTACACCAAAGGTGGGCAAAACGTGGCCTGGGGGCTGGATGCGGCCCGCCAGGCCATTCTATCTGGTCCGCGGGGACCCTAAAAAATTTAGAAAATTAATATTTATATGCCCTGGGCTGCCTGTTACGTGGCCCTTGATGGCTTGCCAAAACTCAGTAATCGGCCCTCTTCCCAAAATAATCGCCTGCCCGTGTCTTACACAGAGGGTTAGACTGATACATCTACTCATTCATCTTTTAAATGAAAATCCTTTTGCCATGCTCTCTGCTGGAGACAACACCAGTTGGTACATGAGATTAAGTGAAGTGCATCTGCCAAGAACATTTACATTTATTTCTGAAAATTATATTGAATACTCTTTTATTTCTATTACAGAACATTTTTGTGTCTTTTGATGGAAGGTATGATTGGGTTGGAGGCACTGTAGGTAAATTTGTGTACATTTCTCATTAGAAATTTTTTTTAACTACTCAGTAATTGGAACAAACTGATGTATTGAAAAGGCAAAAATAACTGCTCATCACAAGCATTTCCAGAACCCTGGGAGATGGCTGAGAAGTATCCAAAGACCAGGTAAATCCCATCACAAGCAAGAAAATCACCCTAGCTTTTGTGACAAACTGGGAAGGAATTTTAACCAGGTACTTGAGAACCACCTCCATTTCCTCTCTGATGCAGCCTTAGCACAACAGATGAGGAAGAACAGGATACAATATCTGAGAAACTGCAGTTACAAGAAACATCTGGAAAATGAACACACAACAATTTTGCTGGAGTACTGAACACTGAAAAATTTCTTATAATGAACCCCTACAAGTCTCTTTAAATAATCCATATAAAACGTTAGTCTGATTTATGTAAGATGTAAGCATATGATTTCAATAAAAAATTACAATTTATATGTCAGTACAAATTTTGACTCTTTTTCAAGGAAGGCAAGTAAAAATCATACCTAAAGTATGGCCATCTAGTGGTAAAAAAACAGTAGTGTTTGGAGAGCCTGAAGCAAATATGGGACATCTGAATTCCCCATCATGAGTAAACTTCTATCATTTTTTATTACAGTTTGTATTTTATTTGCCCCAGGAACAGTTTTCCAAGGCCTCTGTTAACCTCTAGGCTGTAAAAGGTTATTTGCTCACTCAAGTGAACACAAAGTGACACTGGCCTGGCCTAGCCTTGCTGTGTGCTAGGGACATAGGGCAGAGGAGGGGATGCATGGAGAAGGGGGAAACAGTGCAGCATCTGTGCCTTTCTCCCTGCACACCCTCCCCTGCCCCAAGTCCCCTGTACATGGCTGGACCAGTGCCACAGTGTATTCCCACATGCCACTTCAAGCCACGTGGGTGTACCTGGTGCAGCTCCTGCCCAACTCAGCCATGTGCTAGGGGGGGAGGGGGGAGGGGCCTGGAAGAGCTGCGGGGAGCTTTTATGTGTGTCCATGTGTATGTGTGTCCACACGTGGGCATGCACATGTGTATGCATATGTGGCCCTCAGCAGCTCAACAAAATTCATTCAATAGCCCTCCAGCCCAAATAATTGCCCATGCCAGAGATAAAACAATTACAAGACAAGATGGTATCTGGAGTCAGAATGACAATTAACTTGTCTTTGAGGCACTGCTGTTAATATCTGAATTGCAACACTGGTGGAAAAGCAGGAGCTAAATTAAATGTTGGGACACAGCTCTGTACCAATAGCAAAGCCCCTGGATGGCCTCTACCCCAATAAGTATTGCTTTTCTATCTCCTCTGCCTCATTTCGTTCCAGGTAATAGTTTCAGCAACACCCTTTTGGGAGGAGACCTAAGTGTGATTGGCGAGAAACTTCCTCTAAAATTTTGCGGGATTAAAGACAGCTCATTTCCAAAGACTGCCATCAGAAGTCCTACAGAGTACTCAACAAAATACAGCAATAACAATGTTGAATTAACTTCAAATAATGCATTTTCCTCCTGATTTCCTCCCCCATTTGTTATGCCAAGTATCTCAGCCATGAACAAATCCCTCACCGTTCTTTCAAACATGTCTCTACCTTACTTACATTAGCATGTGGTGATGCTGTTTACACAGGTTGGGAGATCTGTAATAAGTGAGATGCATAAGGAGGATGTTACCTGAGTGATTTTGGTGTGGCACTACCTGTTATGACATGAGAGGTATCTTCCCTATCAGCCTCATTGTACAGATGAGGGAGAAGAGTCCGTGATGCTGACCAAGGATCTCTGGGAAGTTGTCTGCAACAAACTATTTAGTTGAAACTGAGGACACAATTCTACTTTACCAAAGTCAAAATTGGCCCACCTATTTCCGTAGGAACAGAAAACAATCCTTGTCATACATACAAAATAAGGGACCAGACAATCAGTAGCTGAGAAGTCTGAGCTGAAGTGGCTGCAGACAAAGCTGTGCTCAGATACCAAACCCCCACAGTGCAAATCTATAAGAAACAGATTTAGCCGTAAAAATTTAGCCTTTTACTCTGCTAACATAATTAACATAGACTGGAGGGCAGGGAAGGGAGCTGGCTCCAGTAGGTGGGGATTCCCTCCCATGCTGTGTGAGTGCGGGGGCTGTGTGGGAATGGTGGGCAGCACCAGTGACAGAGATGGCTCAATGGGAGCTGTGCCCATCACAGCAATATGCAGTGCTGGCCAGAGCCACGTGCTGCTGGGCACCAGCACCTCCACCAGGTACAAGTGCCCCAAGCACCCCCGCCTGCTGCTGTACTGTGCAGGGGAGTGTCGGGGGGTCCCCACACCTCCCCCACTCTCCCTCACACCCCACAAATGCCACACACCCTGCCCTACAACCCCCCACGTATACACAACTCCCAACATACCCTATGCTCCTGCACACACAACCACCCCCTCACACACCGCCACACCTCAACATGTACACTCCCATGCACAATATACAAGACTAAGAATTTATTTTTGAGTTATTACCTCTATATACAGTATGCAAACACAAATCATGACAAATATATTGTTTGTAATAAAATTAAAATATGTTATAGTAGGTGCTTGACTTTTAGTGTATGATTGATTTTTTCTAGTTCTCAGATGGCAACCCCCCCACCCAATAGGAGGATTTCTGGGGGGTGGGGAAGGAGGGGGGATTTCCAGTGGCAAAGGTCAGAGGTTAAGGGTTGGACTTCTGGTCCTAAGATGGCAACCGGGGCTGGGGCAACTGTCAAGGGACAGGGCTACCCATGTGGCCCTCCAAAGCTCAACAAACCTTAAGCGACCCTCCACCCAAAATAATTGCCCGCCACTGCTGTAATCCCATGGCTAGTCACCCAAGCTGGTCAAGGCTGGCCTGAAGCCTCCAGTAGGACCTAACCCATTGTCCACTCCCTGTTACTTGAGTGGCTGCCCATGGTCAGTGCACCCTCCTCTTCTACCACATAAACACCTTACCCTAACAGTAAGTGTCTGGGCAACAGGGCTCAACCTGACTTAATACCATTTTGTTAGTCCCTCCAATTAGCTCCTCTACGCTGCTCTCTGACTTGGCTTGCTCCATTCCTCAGCTCTCTGTGTGATCTTCCAGCTTCTTGACTTGGCTTATTCCTAGGCACCGCTCTTGACACAATCTCATGGCCCCCAAGCTGGTTTGTTCTCAGATTCCATTCACCTGTCCTGATCTGGATCAGTGCCAAGTGGCCCCAGACACAGGTGCCCACATCCTCGTACGACAAATCCTTCTTCCACTTTTATTACGAAAGCTATAAAATCTGTCCAAATGGTGTTCCTTAGTGGGCTATAATAAAAACATTGATACTGCACATCACAAAGCTGTAAAACCCCAATGTAAAATAATAATCAGAGGGTACCACATATACAAATGCAAGAACAGAATTGTGAAACAAAACTACAAGTACGTGGGGACAATATGTGGCTAGTTCTGTTATGGAGCTTACACTTTATCATTTAAACAGTTAAAGTTCTGATTGAAGCTAAGAGAGTGAGAATATGTAAGTTAATTGGACTCAACCTACAAAGGAACTGACACCAGTCACCTGATAATAATACTGAATGTAAATGAAACATCAGAGCTGGACTCCCTCTCCTGTGTTTTAATCCTGTGATAAACCTTCTATCATCCACAATGTACAAAACAGAGCATGCCTTCTGAGTACCATCCATGCTGTGGATAGACTCCTTCTCAAATAATTAGCTCTGTATATTAAATCATATTCCATGAATTCTTCTATGGCAACCATGTTATTCTGTTACTTTTCTTGTATAAAGCCCAATACTCCAGCTCCCTTGTCCACTTCTGTCTGAGTCCCTGAGAGACAGCATAAGCCAGTAGATTTGGTTGAAACTGAAACCAATGACATTTCGTAACAAAATGCCCATCAGTATCTACAGGGTACTGTTATAAGGCTTAAAACAAAATAACCTGAAATTGCAATAGAAATAACCCAGCTCAAGTTGTCAATCTCAGAACCCTACCAGACCATTAAACCAGTGGTTCCCAAACTGTGAGTCATGACCCCAAATGGGGTTGCAACATCAGCGGATGGGGTCCTGGCACGGTGCTCTTTCCCACGCCAGGTCCCACCTGCTGGGCTGCAGAGGCCCAGGGGAAGGGCAGCAAGGTGGGGAGCCCCAAGCCTGCAGCGAACAGCTTGTATTGCCCGCCCCATGGGCTCCACTCTAGATATGCTGCCCACAGAGGAGGAGACAGGTGGCAGGGCAGGAAGATGGGCTCCACACTCTGGCCCCAGAATCTGCTGCTTCCTGCAGGGGGCAGCCAGGGCTCAGGCATTGCTGGGGTGGGGAGGCAGAGGGCTGCAGGCCGTGGGGCACCTGGGGAGAATGAGGGGCTGCAGACTGGGAGTGAAGAGCACCAGCAGGGCCAAGGGGCTGTGGGTCAGGAGCAAGGGGCACCTGGGGGAGGTGGGGACCTGCGAGTTGGGAGTGAGGGACTATACTGAGAAAATGGGGTCATGATAAGGGAAAGCACTGCACTAGACTATTTCCTAATGAGCAGGGATTTGGTTCTTCCATTTGTTGTGGAAAAATGTGGATTTTCTCCTTTGAAGGAGAAAAACACAGATTTTACTCTTTAAAGGAGAAAATTGCAGGAAACTAGGGGTTTGGTCTTGCAGACTGGCAGCCTTCCAGCCTACAAGAGCTGCTTGGGGTGGGAGGAATAGGGGGAGGGCAATTGGAGGCAGGGAGTACCACAAACACGTGCGTGCATATGCTCTCACACATGGCCAGCGTACAACCAGGTGGGGTTGTGGAAGCAGCTCTGGCAGCAGGATGCAGGTAAGTCTATGGGGGCCAGGGCTTGGGGACTGTGTGGGGGCATGCCTGCCAGCACTGGGGGAAGGTGTCTGGGCACTGGGACTGTGAAGGGGGGGGAGAAGGAACCTCCCCTCCAGTGGAAGAAGGGAGTAGGGGAGCTCTTTGGGGGTGGCAGGGAGCTGCAAGGCTGGGCCAGTGGCACTAGGGCAGGGCAACTAGGAGATGCTGCTGGAGGGGTTCACCCCCCTCTTCCTCTCCCCAGCCTGCACTGGGGCCAGATTTGCTTTGCAGCCACAGCCACAGCCACCGCACTCCAGCCTGGGCAGGATAAGGGCAGCTGGAGTCCCCCTC
>NW_017728906.1:174281627-174297503 GCF_001723895.1 Crocodylus porosus | reverse complement strand
TTGGAGTGAGGGGCACGGGGGGAGTCGAGAGTGAGGGGCACTGGTAGTACCAGGGGGCTTTGGGTCGGTAGTGAAGGGAACCGGCAGGGCTGGGGAAGGGGAATGCTGTGGCTTGGGAGAGAGGGGCAAATGGCATGGCAGGACACCTGCGTATCAGGGCTACCCAGCATCACAAAGATATGGTGAGTGAAGGGGGCAGAGGGAGCTCCGATTTTCAATGATAAAAAACCTCCCAGAATCAAACACCAAAACACATAGGTATCTAAAATGTATTTTATTATAAGGATTGAGGCCCTGGTAGGCTTCCAAATTGCTTTAAAATTGTAAATATATCAATAAAACATTGTGTTCAATAAGTACCTATATATATAGTGGTGTTTCATTTTAATTAGGGAAAAACACAGACATGGGTGACTGGTGTCTCCTGATACTGGGGGGAACCAGCAGCCAATTGCTGACTGGGGAGGGGGGGAGAGGGGGCAGGGGCCCAGCTGCTGATCGCTGCTGCCTGTGCAAGTGCTGGCAGCAAACCCAGAAGTTTTTTAATCAAAATAAATCATGATTTGTCAGAGAATTTGCAATTTTAAAACAGAAAGCCAGGATCCCTGCCAACGAGGGGCAGATGAACAGTATGTAACAAATTTGGTGTCACTGAATCTTGAAACGTCCTACTCCCTCCTGCAGTCAGTGTTCATATTATTGATGTTCTTTAAAGCTGCATTTTTGTCAGAGAACAAAAACGACTTAGAATACACAAGCTTTTGGTCCTGGCACAGGCTGATGATTCCACCTGCACTACCACAGACCTTCTAAACAGTGGGCCTGATTCTCCACCATTTCCTTGTCTACAGAATGCAAAGTGGATGGAAAAATGCTACTGTTCTGATTCACCGGTGTTTTATTAAACATTTGCACTTCATGTGCACAGCTGCAAATGGCTATGAAAGGTGAAGGTGAAGCATAGGGGAAAAAATATCAGGCTGCTGATGTAGTGTGACTAAAGTACAGCACTTTATAATTCTACCTATGATGAGATGTTCATAAAGTGCCTAGAAATAACAGAAACAATTTCATGATGCAATTGAGGTAAGGTTATTTATGAACTTTTAAAGTGTGCTCATAGATTCTGAATGGTAGATAATTAATATACCTGCCAACATGACCAGATTAACAGGAAGTGACTACTGAGGTTCTCTTCGATTGTATTCCAATTTGTATCTAACATGAGACATGGCTGCTTTTCCAGTCTCATAAATTGTTAATGAGCCATGAGGAAAAAAAACTTTTGTAAACAATGTTCCCTATTGGTAACTAATGATACCATGTTTAGGAACAGCATGCCATGTTTCTACTCTTCCATGCAGGTAACTTAACATAACAGTCCCTGTTTTTTAACAAGGATGTTATCTCTGGAGACAACAAACTCTTTCTGTGTCTGAAGAAGGGTGTTTGTGCCTGAAAGCTTGCAAAGAACAATTTTTTCAATTATTTAGTTGGTCTAATAAAAGGTATCACATTTCCCCAAAGAACCTTGTCTGCCTATGATCTCTGGAGACAGAAAGCAACAGAACTGAAACTAAGCGTCAGAGTGATTGCTTAATGGGATCTTCTGGACTGAGCACTGAGTCCCATTGGGTAGACTGGTTTTCTCTAATCTTTACTAATTTATAGAGGAACCTCTGGAAACCCCATAAGATTGGGCCCTTAATATAGTCCATGGCCTGTTGTGACCAAAAAGCAATAAAAAGAAGAACACACCCATCTTTTAGATTAACTATTTTTAGGTGACTTAAACTGGGTAGAATAAATCCCTAAACTCATTTATGCACCAAAGAGGTAGAATATAATCCAATCCATAGTGCTCAGATGACAAAAATGCATTGAACTACAGGTACTTGTATACAATAAAATAATATTATTAACATACGCATTTGAATTGACTTGGAAGAAAGCTACACTACTGAGCTAACACAACAGTAACTGTACTGTACATAAGGTTGCACTTCCGTAAGACACTCTATCCATCATTTATTTATTGTTCATTTATTATTTATTCAACCCTCTGATTCTTCTCTTGCTTTTTCTTATAGTTCTCAGTATTAAAGGAGGCAGCTGCCACCCCAAAACAGGCTGACTATTCCTAACTCCCACTGTTGTTCTTTTTTATTCAATTGTACATGCTAGAAAATAGGTGCTGTTGTTGCAGCACATTATTATTATTAATTCAATTTTGCAAGATACTGAATACCCTAATTTCCTATGAGGCTTTGTCTACATGAGGAAATTGACCAGAAAAACCTATTCTACACCAATTATTACAAAAAAACCTCTGCAGAATAAAGTCACTTTTATTCCAAAAATAATGTCCCCACAAGGAATTATCTTGCAATTGCCATTGTAGAACATCTTACTCTGCTTTGGAATATTATGCTCAATTTACCCATGTAGATGAAGCTCTTTCCAATATTTTTTCTCCTATAGGCATTGTATCAGAATACTTATTCACAGGCTTGATGACAAACATGCATGTCAACGAACAGGAATGCTTTCTTGAATCAGGTGTTAGAGACATCAGCAGGAGGATCAGAGCCTTTGCAGTTCTCTAACACGTTCCAGCTGAGGTTTTCTTAATGCAAAAAACTGCTTATATACAGTAACCACATTATAATAAACTCTGTTATAACAAACCCCTACTGGTAATAATCTCAGCAGCAGGAACCAATGTTTTTATGATGCATCATAAATGAACATCCTCTTTTAATTATTTTTTTCTTCCTATCCCATCTAGTTACCCCATGGTCAAACTGGTATAGGCAAAAAACTTGATAGTCTTTCTCCCTAGTGTGGGGCGTGGCCCTCATCCTTGGATCTCTCAAGCATGCTTTAGCAACCCACACAGAAGCCACCATTGTCCTCCTGCTTTATTTGTAGCAAGTTAGGATTTAATGTCTCATGGTCACATTGAGGTTGACTGTAGGTTTTACAAGGTTAAATTGTCAGTGCTCAACCCCCCAGCTCACAGGCCAGATCCAGGTTGTACAGCCATATCATGTGGCCTGCTGGACACCTCAGGAGTTTAAAACATTCTAATTGCTGTTCCCCTGCTGCCTAATTTCTGGACCCATGGAGAGCCCTGCAAGCAGAATAGCATGGCCTGGCATGTTAGATTTGGCATGTGTGGTGAGGCGAGATCCAGACAGCACAAGCTGGATCTAGGCAGCGAGGCCAGATCTGGGAGGCACATGGCTAGATGCAAGTGGCATGAGCCAGAATCCAGACAGTAGAAACTCTTCCAGAAAAGGTCATATGGGTCAAATGCTCCCTTCAGGTATTCAGATCTATCCCCGCAGTAAGTCCAATGACATAAAATATTCATAATAGATGAATAAATTAGTTGAGGAAATAAAGGTTAATTGAATAAAAGTTGGCAATAATGTTACAAAGAAGCCAGACACATATGGGCTACCTGGGCAATTATTTCAATTGGAGGGCTGCTTAAATGGTTTTGGTCAGCTGTGGAGGGCTGCAAGGGTAGGCCTGCCCCCCAGTTACCATCTTGGGACTAGAAGTTGTGCCTCCTAACCCCTGACCTTTGCCACCAGAAGTCCCCACCCCTGCCTTTTGGGAAGGGGGTTTGCCATCTTAGAACTGGAAAAACCTGATTAATTATATACTGAAAATTAAACACCCACAATAACATATTTTAATTTTATTTGTAAAAGATATTTTTGTCCTGATTTGGGTGTGGTTGCATCATGTGTACAAAGGTGATTGCATAATAGCTCAAAATGAAGTCTTACTCTTGTATATTGCAGGGGTATGGAGGGGTGGGAGGGAAATAGGTGGGTGGGTATGGGGTTTCTGGGGTGTGTGGAGCGGGAGGGTGGTTGGGGGTATGTATGCGGGGTGTGGGTGCACGTGGGTAGCACTGCATGAGGCTCCCCCCAGAGGCCCACAGGTGTGTGTGGGGGGAGGTTGCAGGGATGTGTGTAGGGTGTGTGGGTGGGTGCAATATTTGTGCAATGTGTGATTGTGTGTGGGAGAAGGTGTGGTTATGGTGGGATGTGCAAAGGAGCCCCCCTGAGCTAGAAAGTGCCTGCCCCCACCCTGCAACAGCCCGAAGCTCCAGACTCACCCCCACTGGAGTGGATCAGGCAGACTATACGCACAGCCTGGCCCCCATTCCAGCTCTGCACCACCTGCCCATGGCACATCCTGTGGTTGCTCCGTACTGGACTGCCTTTCCAGGCAGCCACTGACCCAGCCCCATGGTACTGGTAGGGACCTGTGCACAGCCTTGCTCTGCTGCCCCTGACCCCAGCCCCGTGGTACTGGTGGGGACCTGCGCACAACTCTGCCCCACCCCATGCCTGTTGTTGATTTCCCTGCTCATGCTGAACAGCTACGGCAACAGCTACACTGGCAGGGCAGAAGTGTGCTTAGCGTGTAGGGGAAAGCATCCCCTCCCCCTCACTGCTGCCCAGCGCTTCCTGTGCTAGGCTGCCCTGCAGCTACACCACTGTCACTGTCACCTCCAGGCTATCCAGTACAGCAGTGGGGGCAGTGCAGAGGAGACACAGGGCAGCCCAGCGCGGGATCTACATGGCTGCTGCAGGAAGTGCCAGGCAGCAGTGAGGGAGAGGGGCCACTTTTTCTCTGCACTGAGCACACTTCTGTCCTGCCAGCCTGGTGTTGCTGCAGCTATTCAGCATCAGCAGGCTAGTCCACAGCAGGCGTGGGGTGGCGGGGTGCACACGGGTCCCCACCAGTACTGTGTGGCTGGGGCCCAGGAGCAGCAACAGCCAGGAGCTGCCTCAGCCCTGCTGCATGCCCGGGGGGGTGGGGGACAGGACACACCACGGCTGGATGGTGTCTGGGCCAGGTAGGACTGAGGGACCCACCACAGCCTGAACAAAGCCCCTCTATGGGCTGGATCCAGTCCATGGGCCATATTTTGCCCATCCCTGGGCTACAGTATGCTGCTCTCTGCTCCAGATTCCGCTCGTGTTCTCAGAGGTGTAAATCTTTACAGGCTCCATTGACTTCAGTGGAGCCATTCCAGATTTGCACCTGATTAGCAAGCAAAATCAGGAATTGGCACCTCTACTGTATTTCTCTCCTATAGCCTCCTATTGATTAAGCTTCGGCTGCTAAGCACCCACTTATGTCTTACAACACTTCAAACTCTAATCCTTTAATTTAGTTCCCATTACAATATGAATATGCTACTATTTAAAATAGTAATGAATAAATGGGACAATAATATGATGTTCATCTTGAACAATAACACTCAGTTAGACTATTCAGACTTACTCAGCTGGAGAACATAAGAATTGCCTGCCACGTACTGATTCAGACCATAGTTTCATCCTGGCCAGTCTTCTGTGCCACACCTATGGCACAGAAAGCTGAAAGGGAGAGTGAACTTGGTATAATGAGGGTTTTTTAACACTGTTCCCCTGTCACTTACAACCTCCAGGATTTACGGTCTAGGAGAAGGGTTGATAACCCCCAGAACGTATGCTGGAACATGGCATGTGGGGCCATTTTCCTCAGCATGTTACAGCCAGCCTGGCTCTGGGCAGCTGGTGTTGTCCGTAGAGCCCAGGCTGTTTCTAGCAGGTGGCCAGGAGGCTGCAATCAGCCCAGGTTCTGTGGCAGGCAGGAGCTGCCAGAGCCTGGGCCAGCTGTGGCAGGCAGCTGGGAGACTGCAAACAGCTGCACTAAGGTCTGGAGCCCCAGTCTCACTCCATAGCAGTAGTAGCTGCACATGCATGCTCTGGGGCAGACAGTGGGGGAAGAAGCTGGGGGAAGTGCAGCCTAAAGGAAAAAGTGGCCCCAGATGTGTGAGCTTGAGGATTGACAACAAACAGATGCAGCCTGCTGCTGGGCTGAGCTATGCCCCCTGCCTGCCTGGCAGTGGGATGCATGTGGCATTGCATTGCTCCCAAAGCAGCTGCAGCAGGGCTTGGGGTGCAATACTTAGCATGCAGCGGCAGCCACCTGTGCCAACCACAGATCCACCAAGGTTCGTGCAGCAGCAGGAGCCCCCCTGCATGCCTGGACCAGCTGCCAGGCTCCAATCCTCCCACCACCTGGCCTGAGCTGAGGCCCCACTCACTCCTGGCCCTGCCCCACTCCCTCCATCACCGCAGGAGCTTCGATCCGTCTCCCCTGGACCCTATCTCTTCCCCACAAACCTGCTGGGCAGGGGGGGGGATGACATGCAGTAGACCCTGGGTTGCACTTTAATTCAAAAAGTGATCTCACGCTTAAAAAAGTTGGAGGCCACTGATCTAGAAGATCCCATTAAATATCTCTGTGGTGTTTAGTTTAAGTTCTCAAACTGAATTTGTGTCTCTAGGGATAACATCCTTGTCACCAGCAGTATATGGAGATGAGAAATAACAGACCTGATTACCTACCCATCAGCCCGCTTGTCTCTCTGTAAGTTTGTGTACACAGAGTCTAGACCTTTCTGCCACCAAGTTCCACCCTCTCTTGTCCTATACATAGGCTATATCCTGTTAGGCTGCAGCCTCAAACATGGAGTTTTGGCCTGTCCTATAAATATATCAATAAAACACAGTGTTCAACGGATACCTATATAGATATATAGTGGCGTTTAATTTTAATAGCAGATTTTGGGGTTTTTAATCAGGGAATTTGTGATTTTTAAACAGAGAAAGCCAAGATCCCCGATGCTGATACTTTCCATTTTATTTACAATTTCCTACTTAGTCTGTAACATTTTTTGCTTTTTTTGATGGCTGCTGAGCACTGAGCTGATGTATTTAGCGGACTGTCCATAGTGACTCTCTTTCCTGTGTGGTAATAGCTAATGTAAAGCCCATTGTAGTGTAGGTATAGCTAGGGTTATTTTTGCCCAGGTCCATCACTCTGCACTTTTCTACATGGAACTGCATGTGCCATTTAATTGCCCATTCACTCAATCATGCCTGATCCTTCGATAGTTCCTCACAGTCCATCGTGGTCTTTACCACTTCAAATAATTTTGTGTCGTCAGCAAATCTGGCCACCTCACTTCTCACCCTGTTTTCCAGCTATTCCTCAAAATTAGCTATTCCTCAAATGAGTAGAGTCCCATGACTATTCATAAGAGTAAGTGTTCAGCATATTTAGTAAGTATTTCAAAATCCCTTCCATTACCTTTAAATTACAGTTCTTTACTCACCCTTGCCTATATTTTGGTTAACTTAGCTATTAGCTCCTCAGGGAAATGACTTTTCTCCATATATGTCTGCAAAGAACCAAGCTCACCAAAGGTGCAATATTAGTAGTAAATAAGTCCATGATAAATGAGATACAATAGGACTACCAAGGCCTAAAGCATCCTGAAGAAGTGCTTTACATAAAATATTAGTTTCTCTTCTTTTATTAGTGCTTTATGCATGGAGAAATTGCCAATAAAACAAAGATAATTACTGCAGCTTGCTGTAACTTTGGCATTTCATTCTCATTAGGGTTGATGCTGGAAATCTTTTCTAATGATAAGGGATGAGCTGCCTATCCTATACACTTCACTCCTTTGGGTCATCCTAAGCAATGCCAGAGGTCTTGCATACGTTGTGTAAATAAAGACGAATTTCTTCTTCAAGTATTGGCTGAAAGATAAATGTAGATCTTAAAAATGTAGATGAGCAAAAACAAATTACTGCACCAAAGTACACGGTATAGATTTGCCCATGGAGCAAATGCTCCTTCAGGTAATAAGCATAAAAGCATAGTTTAAAAGTGTATTCCCTAGACACTATTTTATACTAGGCTCCAACACTAAACCCTTTGGGATCAAACCTCAGCTAAAGGAATACACCTCAGAAACAAGATCCAGGTGAACCAAACAATGAACTTGGTGAGCAAACTGCTGAACATTACAAGGGTACAGTGCAGCTGTATTCCTTTAATTGCTCTCCAGTGGTTTACTGTAGCCGTATAAAACAGTGCAAAGGGGATTCAACTTTTTCACATGCTTTCTCTGTTCTTAAGCCAAGGAATGATCGTCTGCAAGGGGGCAGATGATGGTGCTGAGAACTCCTCAGAATTGATTTATTCAGCTTTTCATCTCTAATCTAATCAAAATCTGTAGTGGTGCCATCTTTTTTCATTCTCCTTCCCAAACATATATAATTGATAAATAAAAGATAAAAACAAAGGGGAAACAAGCAAAACAAGCTGAAAAAAGGGAGTGTCTGATCCCTCATCTACAGGCTGCATTCCCTTTCTCTTGCTTCATTTACATCCTCCCACAAGTGGTGGCTGGTGCTTATTTTAGGGACCTGGACAAATGACATCTGGTCTGCACCTCCTTTCTCCCTAGATTGTCTCCTTCCCAGCCATGAACTGGTGCCCAATTTAAGTACCAGGACATCCTGTCTACACCCACATTCCCCCACCTTAGAAAATAATTATTCCTTACAGAAGACTCACAGCGAAGATGGGCTAGTGGTTAGGATCCTAACCTGGGACTCATATTCAGTTCCCTGTTCTGCCACAGACATTCTGTGGCCTTTAATAACTCCGTGCCTCAGTTTTCCATCTGTAACATGGGGATAATAATATATACCTCCAGGTGAGGATCAATACATTAAGGACTGTGAGCTACTCAGGTACTGCGGTAATAGGAGCTGTCTAAATAGATATGCTCTCCTAAATACAATCAGTTAAGTAAACAGTTTGGGGGTCCTTCCCTCCTATCAAATAAGTGTTAAATGCCCCCCAGCTCCTTCCTCCTCCCCCCTCCCCCCAGAGCACTGAAATGAACAGACAACTCCCATCTTACAGGCTTCCTACCTGCTGCCTCTCTTAAATAGCTGGCTAGCCATCTCCTTGTCTCTGCATTCTCCTCTCTAGGCTGCTGGTGCTGCTCCAGTGGTGGAAGGTGATGTCTGCATGGAGTCTAAGCCTAGGCTCAGGCAACTTGAATCGAATCTTTATTAGCCTCAAAGCTGAAATGGGAATGCCCTGGCCTCTGCTCTGCTCTATCACGCTGTGGAGGGAGGAGCTCCCACCGGGAAAGAAAGCAGCAGCTCCACCTCTCCCTCTCACAGCTTCACTCTGTGGCCTTGCTGGTACCAGAAGGTGCCAGCCCAGTAGTATACTACTCCACCCCTCTCACCTGCTAAACTCTACCCTGATACCCCAGGAGTCTACAAGCTGCCAGCTACTTCTCACTCTATGCTTTTCTGTATGCTCTTAGGGAGCATGCAGGAAAGAGAATCAGCCCTGCAGATGCTTTTCTCAAAGCCCTCAGTTCCCAGATACAAAGGGTCCCATGGGAATGTCAGCTTTCATTTGATGGACAGGATACATTTCTAGTCTTTGCAGTTGTAGATGAAGTTTTAAAATGTGCCTGGAGTGACTCCCTCAGTACTTAGGACTCAGAAGGTATATAAAAAAAGAACCCCAAGTGTTCTTATCTCACAAATTTTAAACCAATCTCATGATTCAGTATGTATGGGGGGGGGGTCAGCCCTACCTTATGATTTTGGAGCTCTTGGGCTTGGGAGTACTTCACCTGCCACAAATATTTACTGGTTGTTTAAAGAAAGAAAAAGAGAAGACATTGAAAAAGACAGTGGGAGTATAAGCTCCATAGCATCTCATTACTAATAACCATTGTTTCAAAACAAGGTTAGTAGCATTCCTTCCTCATGCTAGCCGCCTAGCTTATTTTGCAAGAATTAGATGCAAGGCCCTGGCCTCCTCACATGTCTAATATGCCCTTTAATAAATGAAGAGTTTATTAATTAAGCTAGGAAGTTAATTTGAATTTTTATTAATATTATTTCTATTTTAGCATTCACTACACAAGTTTACATGGATGTAGTTAACAGAGAGAGACAGTAAATGTTCTTAACACTATGAGTCATTGTAGTTCACATTATTGCTCATTTTATTGTCACACATCATATGGTAACTGAATGCCTCTTCAAATTTGTCCTTATAAGTAAGACCAAAGTTGGAGAACGGTACAGAATATTAATCCCAGAAAAACTCAATCTTTTTACAAGAACAAAACAACATACATGTTTTTAAAATGTGCTTTTGCTTATTTAATCATTTTAGCACCTTTAGACTGTTTGGCACTGAGCACACATGTGAGATGCACCAAAAATTTAACATATTTCGTCTATGAAGATTATATTCTACAGCAAGGGTGTCAAACATACTGCTTGTGGGCTAGATCCAGTCTGTGGAGTCTGATGGGCTACTACTGGCAGTACAGTGGAGCAGAAGTTGGGTCCCAGGACCCCAGTGAACATGGCTATCAGCTGCAGCTGCCTAGCTCCATGCCACCGCCTGAACAGAACTCTATGCAGCCATGTGCCCCCAGCTCCACGCTGCAACACAGGCAGAGCTCACACCACCAGGCACAGAGCTGGGGGAGAGGGGGGCGGTGTGGAGCCACGTCTGGGCAGCAGTGTGGAACTCTGGCCAGTTAGCAGTGCTAGGGGTGAGCAGCAGTGTGGAGAGGAGGTCGTGCGGCTGCATGGAGCTATGTTTTGAGCCACGGGGCTGCTGCTTATAGTCATGTTCATGTCTGTACCACTTCACATACCTGGTTCCAGCTCCATGACACTGCCCAAACACAGCTCCATGCAGCTACATGCCCCTGCCTCAGTGCCAGGCTCCCGCATGTCCCAATGCATGCTCCCAGCTCTATGCTGCATGAATTCAGCTCTGTGTAGCCATGTGCCCCCAGACCCACACTGCCACCCAAACATGGACCTGTGGATCTGGCCCAGGAGGAGCCCCTGCAATCTAGATCCAGTCAAGGGACCAGGGTGAGTTTGACACCTCTGCTCTACAACATCCTTTTTAGACTGGCAGTCTCTCATCAGATTCAAGGCACTCCTTGGAAAATGCCACGTCTTTCTTTTCACCCATTTTTTCACTACAGAAAAATAAAGTGCAATTTTTCTGTTACAAAAAATGGTCAGGAAGATTACAACAAGTCAGACATACAAAAATCTAGAACTCTTGGTTCCAAAATGATACCGTTTATTAGACCAACTGGGAAATTGCAAGAAAACTGTCCTTTTCTGCAAGCTTTCAGGATCGAAGTCCCTTCGTCAGGCTCTGGGAAAAGTATAGATGGTACGAGATGGTAAAAAGTCCCCATAGGTAGGAAATACACTTCATTTTTCCACAGAGGGAGCTGAAGACGGAAGGCTGTTCCTCTGGGTCCATAAGAGTGTCTTTGTGAGCTGTGCTGAGTAGCTCTTTGATGTGTAGATCAGGTAGAATTCCTTCCCTGGAAGTGTCAGATGGCAGGCAGGGAGGTAAGAAATCTTTCTTGTTGTTCTGCAATGAAGTTTAAAATCTAAAATTGGCTAAAATTCGGCATCTTCCGTGTTTCAGGGGTCTTGCAGCTTCCCAGTTGGTCTAATAAAAGGTATCAATTTGGAACCAAGAGTTCTAGTTTTTTGCATGTCTTCTTGTCTCTGACCAACATGGCTACCAAGTACACCCCTGCATCAAGAATATTCTTGATACTATGGAGCCTGATTTGAAATCTTTGAGTTTATCTTAACAGTGCTAACATTGTGCTGAACCCTGCAGCACTCTTGGAAGTTCTCAAGGCACCCCAGGGTGCCACAGCATCCTAGCTGAGCCTGTTCTACAGACTCCAGCTCTTACCTGCATGCAGAGCAGGGAGATATAGGCAGTGGTTTGGCAGAGCCAGTAGATTGTTGTGAATTTTAGAGCCACTAACACAGGGGTGGGCCAGATATGGCCCACCAGGCCATTCTATCCGGCCCATGGGGCTCCTAAAAAATGTAGAAAATTAATATTTATCTGCCCTGTGCTGCCTGTCATTCAGCCCTCAATGGAGTGCTAGAACTCAGTAAGCGACCCTCTGCCCCAAATAATTGCCTGGCCCTGCACTAAGAGGTGTAGACGAAAGATTCTATAAACAGGTACCAAAGACAGTCACTGACAGTGTGTCCTGGGTCTCTGTAATCTTTACTTGCTGTCAGAAACCAGATTACATACAAACCCGAAAGACCACAAAGACCCATTCTTGCACACAAGGCAATGAGATTTAGGAAGAGAGAAAGGCAAGCTCTCCAACCCAGCCATAACCACCTCTGTGGCTGAACAAAGTTAGCAGCCAAAAATACAGAGAAGGCCCTGACAAAACCACTAAAATGAATCCAGATGGCACTACAGAGTGAGCATGGACAAGTAAGTGATAATGGAGCCAAATGTAGATGCACAGCAACAGCAGTCTGCATCATTACACAGCTGCAACATCATATGCTCTACAAAGGGCTTGGTAAAATTCTGCTAACCTCCAAAATTCAATTCCCAACACTCTGAGGGATGTCTACCCTCGATAAGAAACTTTCTGGCTTCCAGAGTACATAAGCAATCAGAGAAGAAGCAAATACACACCCTGCTCTATGCAACAGGACCTGCAGCATTTATCCTTTCTAGCAGCCTCTCAGCTGCTCAAATGAAACAGTTCAGCACAATTAACAAGACCTTACTAGTATTTCATATTATATAGCAACATGATATATATGCTCACATAACAGCCACCCCACCACCAGAACCATTACAATCATTTGCTCTTTCAGACAGGTTATAACAGGAAGAACAGCTATTTTTAACTCTGGAAAATACATCTTCATATGTTTGATTATTTCTCAAGATCTACAGAAACTATCAGCTTCTTCAAATGGCATGAAGTGCTCTGATTGAGGGGATGAAACTCACCTCCACTTATTTTGAGTCTCCCTGAGCATCTGACATTGGTCTTCATTTTTTTTGCTCTGGGGCTTTAAGAAGTTTTCAGATTAGCAATTTCGCTAACATCACACACAGCCTCATGCTGTTCCAGAACAATGGTAAAGCAGAAGAAAAAACAATAAAATAACTTATTTCTAAATCCTCAGACCCCCATTTTTTCCTGCCAGCACCCTGGTCAACTCTTCCAGCAAACAGATTCAGCCCTGGGGGACTGCTGATGTTCACGTAAGATGAAGTTCTCTATCCCAAATTCATCCTCGTTGGCCTGACTGTTCAGGTCTGCAAAAGAAGGAAAATCACTAACAAAAAACAAAGTCACCAGATAGACACTATGGTACCCAAAGTCTAATTCTTGAGAGCTATGAATCCAGGTGATCATATCTAGGTGAAAGATTCTCAAAAAAAAGGAATGGTGCAGGTATATGCCAGAATCTCTTGGCCCTGCTTTATTAGTGTCAGTGGGAATCATGCAGAGGGACCAGAATCATTTATCAGAATACCACATCACTACCCTGACACTTTACCAGTGCACTACATCTGGTGTGTCCATGCAAAAATGATCAATTTAGCCTCCACATGCTCTCTTAGCATCTGAAGAAGGCTGAATTCCTGCATTCCTGAAATAGTGCTGAAAGTCTTGAGAATCTAAGAAAGTCAAGGAAGTAATAAACAAATGTTTTAGAAGGGTGAAATACATTCTAATATCAGCCTTAAGATTCAGGCAGTCTATGCTACTCTTCACAGAGTCAGTTATTCGATTTTGTGTCCATATTTCATTCCTGTTATGCATTTTTCCTTAGCATTTTCCTTAGCTTGAGCAAGGGGCTCATAACCCTTTCTATTTTAGCAAGGACATGGTGTTGTGAATTTCAGAGGCACTGCTCAGGGAGACCACTATGAGGCATACAGAAAAGAAGAAGAGTTTGTATAAATGAGAAAGAGAGTTTGGCTATACCTCAGACACCATGTGCTAGGCCTCTGTGATCTCCACAGTAGGGCCTTCAAGTGCAGCACTGCTCCCCCTCACAAATCCACAATACAGAGGAACCCAACGAAGTCCCTGCACCAGCTGCCCAGCCCATACCATCCCCAGCCCAGCAAATGAAACTATTCAACTAATGGCATCTGAGGAACACTGTGGCCACACGCAATTTGACCTTAAAGGTAATTAATTGTTAATGATTAATGATAAATGATTATTGTTAATGATAGTTATTAATAATGATGGCTGATTCTTCATGTCATTATTAGTAGTAATAATAATAGTAGTCATGTTTGTATTAAAGTAGCAACTGCGCACCCCAAATGAGACAGTCCCCTGGCCTGAATACCTTACAATGTAAATAGGTAAGGCAAGTGCCATGAGAAAGGAAATTTTTCTACAAGCAGGGAACTGAGGCAGACAGACATTAAGTGATTTGCCAGAGGTCACTCAGGAAGTCTGTGGCTGAACCAGGAATTTAACCCAGATCCTAGCCCACTGCCTTCACCACAACAAATGTCCTCTAACCATTAGAGCATATGGTGCGCAGGAGATTCAGTTGAAATTTGAAGTAAAACTCTGCCTCAATAATTTATCAATATAGATACCTTGTGATATATTAAGCTTATTTTTAGCCTTTGCATAGGAGAAAAGGAAATATCTACAAACATACCAGTACTTATAACTGGAGCACACACTCGGCTATGTGAGCCTTGGTTATCTGAATGACAACTTTGGTTTAGTAACTTGCAACTAAACCATTCATTGCCTTTAGTACTGCCGCTTTATCTTAAGTTTGCTACAGACCTGTAACTTCAGACTGCTGGTATTGGATATAGTTTTCTTTTTAAGTTTTATTTAATACAAGGTTATAACTCTTAAGAGTAGCGATACGTAGTCATTTGTTAGCATATAACTCTAATATAACTTAAGGGTTATATAATAACTTGTAATAAATTTAGCTTTTGAATCAGCTTTTCCAGTCCAGAGGCACTTTCCAAAGGGGTGCAGATAACTAAGTTACTGCAGAGTTACAGGTCAACTTCAGACGTGCTTGAGAATCCAGCAGGAGCCTCCGCCTCTTAGAAAAGCTGCCCCCGAGCTGCAAGTCACGTCAGTCCTAAGGCCGCTGCCACCCTTGGGGCACCCACCCAAGATGTTTTTCAACCTTTTAAGTAGCAAGTACCCCCTAACATTTTAATAAGTACCCCAACACTCAATTTTCCAGGGGATTTCATATTTACAGATGAATGTGTACCATATGTTGGAAGAGGGGCTGGGTATATAAGGCCGTGATATGACAGATGTCTGATCTGGTGTGGGTAGGGTGCCCCCTTTTATACCAGGGGTGCACAATTCAAGTACGTACCTGGGGTAGAAGTGATGTTGGCCAAGCTAGGAGGGCTGAAGAACCCAGTGCTGTGCAAAGCATAGCACGCCAAATTATTACTGGGGAATTTTTTTGCCTAGTTTTGAGGAATTTAAAATGTCGCGCAATGCTGGTGCACCAAATTTTTTTCCATAGTTTTGAGAGGAGGAAGGGGCGAGAGACAGAAGAAAAGAGGATGAGCAGGAGCATGTTGGGGTACCTGCGTACCCCCGGCCTGTGTCTCGCACACCCCCTGGGGTACACGTACCACAGGTTGAGAAACTACGCTGTAACAACCCTCCCAACTCCCCTCAACCACAGAGGCCCAGTTGTGTAATGCTGGCCCACATTTTCCGCCTTTAAACTGTTCCCACCTCACCCTCAAGCCCTTCCGTCTTTGATTTTATCCCTGCAAAGCAAATGGCCTAGAAACGGCCGGCGGGACACCCCAGGGAAGCCCGTGGCAGCTCCTGGTCTGTGAGGGGGTGCCCTGGCGTCTCCGGGCCCCGTGTCCCCCGACTCCAGTTTCAGCGCCCCGCAAGCAGCCCGGCGGCTGGCTCCGGCTCCTCCCGCGCGGGGCCCCAGGGCAGGAAGCGGAGGAAGGAGCGGGCGGCTCCGTGCGGCGCCCCGGCCCCGCCGCCTACCTGATCCTGTCCCTCTCGGCCCTGCGCAGCGCCGAGTCCCGCCTCAGCACGTGCAGGACGGCGCGGGCCTCCTCCCGGCTCAAGAAGCTGAGGTCCAGCCCGCC
>NW_017728906.1:174249609-174281527 GCF_001723895.1 Crocodylus porosus | reverse complement strand
GTTTGCCGCGTGGCCAGGGCGAAGGGCGCGCAGCGGCTGGAGGGCCGAGGCAGACCCCGCCCGGGGGGTTGCTTTGCTTCTCTCCCGGGACAAACCCCAGGCGGGGAGGGAGCCGCTGTGCGGGCCGGCGATGCAGGCACTGCGCTTCGCGACCCCCGCCCGGAGCTCCGCCTGGCCCCGCGCGGCTGGCGCAGGGCTCGTCTCCCGCCCGGGCCCCCGGCGCCCCGCCCCACTCAGTCCTCCGCAGCCTGACAGGGGCCGTGTCTCAACCCCTGGGGCGCAAGAATGTAGGAAAGGGTTACGAGAAAACTTTTAAAAGTGGATCAACACATTTGAAAAAAAGGGATTCTCCTTTCAAGGAGTAAAACGTGGGAAGCCGTGGGTTTCCCCTTGCAGGCTGGCAGAGTTCAAGACCTCGAGGGGCTGCTTGGGGCCCCGTGTCCCACACACCGGGGGACACTGGTCATCAGTGTTTACAAACGGGTATGAAAAAGGTTGAGGACCAGTGCCAAAGAGCATGGAGCTGGACTGCTCTCAGCGGTGGCACATAACCGGGAGCGATGGTCTTGCGTTGCAGCCAGGGAAGCAAGGTCAGAGCTGAGGAAAAACTGTCACTAGGAGGGTAGTAAAGCACTGGAACAGGTTACCCAGGGAGGAAGGAGCGTCTGCCCCTGGAGAGTCTCAAGACCTGGCTAGACAAAGCCTTGGCTGGGATGATCTAGTTGGGGCTGGTGCTGCTCTGAGCAGGGGGTTGGATTAGATCTGACCTCCTGAGGTCCCATCCTACCTTCACTTTCTATAATTCAATGAGGCCCCTTTCTTCCAAGAATGGGTCCAATCCCTTTTCGAAGCTGGCTAAACTGTCAGCCTCTGCAGCCTCTGGTGGCAACAAATGCCACACTTGAATGATGCTGCGTGCCTTTTGTTCCTTTTAAATTTACTGCCTACAGGATTCATTTTCTGACTGCAGATGCATAAGTCCCAGGAGGTTTGATTAGTGGCTGTGTGTGATTTTGGGGAGGTGGACCTCATGTGGTCTTCTGTTCAGGGCCAACAGCCTGGACTGCCTGAACTTGTCTGACTGGAGATGATCCTGGTTCTGTCACCTGCTGTGTGCCTTTCAAGCACTGCTCCATGCCTCTGTTTCCCCTCAAACTTCGGGTGTTTTAAACTGAAAACTCATCACGGAAGGGTCTGTGTTTGTGCTGTGCCCAGTGCAATGGACCCAGGTGCCACCCACTACCATATTAAAATATGATCCTCTGCACCTGTGCAAAGTACATATCAAATCCACCTAAATCTGGTTTTTCCACTTACCAGGAAACTAAGTGGACATTTTACACTCCCTTTGCATGGGTGTGAATCATTTCACAAGGAAAGCAGTGAGAATAGAGCTTGTTAATTGCTAAATATTAACAACCCAGGAGTAGTTTTTGCCCTGTACTTATTTGTGATGAGTCTTAATGTAAATAGAAATATTGGAAACAATACGGCTGATACTGTATGTGTCAAGATAACAGTATACTACTCAATATTTCAAAGGGAAAAATACCTAGGCATTTAACCAGGGCTAAAATGCAGGTGTGGTCATAGCTACCATGAAGAGGAAGTGTGGATGTAATTTCTGTCATCACTTTTTATCAGGAAAGATGCATGCATTAAAACCTCAAAGAAGGTGGGTGCCTGGGAGAGAGCAGCATGTGAGTGGAGCCGGAGCTGTGATGCACTTAGTTTGAAATCACCTACTGCAGTATATTGAAATAGAGCTGTTTGCCTGGCCTAAAGTAGCAACTCTTTTTCCTGATAGCAAGAGAGAAAATGCCAAGCCCACATCTATGTTTACAACTGATGAAAATGTAATGAAAGGTCAACTCTACAATACTCAGGGAAGAGCTCAGAAAGAAGGACCCTTTCCTTGGGAAAACACCTCCGAGAATAACTGCCAGTTTGGTGCTTGGAGCACAAGTCCCCTGTGCCTATTGACTCTAGGGGTAGATGGGAAGGAGAACAGACAGTCTTACCTGCCCTGGGGACAACTGCTGTGCTGCTGCTGTCCCTGCCCCTGGCTCCTTCCTTTGAACACTATGAAGCTCGTCTTTTTTGGCTTCTAGGGTCAGGTGGCATAGAGCTATGCCTGCAATGGCAAAGATTTGGGAGGGGAGGGGAAGCAGAGAGAGGGGTTGCTAGAATGACCTCAAGTTAGTGCCCAGGGCTCCCCTCTTCTGCCTTTGTTGTGCTGCTGGTAAGAGCAAGATTTAATCTTCCAGTCTCCTGGCATAAAGCATCATTTCTTAAAGCAGCACTTTCCAGGGCTCTTAGTCTGAAGGCTGAACATGTTCTTTCAAGAAGCCAATGAGTCACATTGCATACTTTATATATTTCCCTAGGCTCAACATGAGCCTACAGAAGTCCTATCTTGTTTTTCTGGGGCTCTCACAATCTGGCATGTAAACAGGCAGTGGATCACTTAGAATTATTCTTTCCGGCCCGGAATGCATTAGACGGAGCAGGAGCACTGCTTAACACCTGGAGCAGAGTAGGGCGAGCAGCTGCTCAGAGTACTTTTGGCTCATGTCAGATCTGCTCATATAGCTGAGGAGGAAGCTGAGGTAAAAGATAGTAGTGCTCCCTTCTTGCCAGATAAGGTTCTTTGAGTAGATGTGATATCTTTTATTAGATCAGCTGCTGAGTAGCTGGAAAAAAGTTCTTTGCAAGCTTTCGGGCACAATCACCCTTCTTCAAGCAAAGGAAGTCTCTGCTGTTCTCCTCGCCATGGAATTAATTTTAATACTTAAGTTAAATATTGTCACGTCTAGCTCAGAGGATGAATATTCAATTCATAATTAAACAGACCCTTTGTTCTAAACCCAGACAGCAAAAGACCACAATGTAAAGACTCATATACCTCCTGACCTAGGCTGGACACTGTTCCCTTAAAATTTGAGAGTTTGGAGCTGTGTGGGAGAGGGTGGATTACAGAGTATATATGCATCACGCACCTGCTCTAAAGCCCATCAAACTCAGTGGGACCTATTTCATTTTTATTTAAGAAAATGCTTTTTACCACTTGAGCTTTGAGGTACTTTCTCAATTGGTCTTGGGACATGAAAAACTTTATTTAAAGCAGCATTTTTAAATTAAAAAAGAAACTTTAAGGGTTTCTCTAAAACAAAAATATGCTGTTCTTGCCAGGTGATAGGACCCTGTCTGTCTTATGTTAATTCTACATTTTTAACATACAGGCTGTGATGACATGGGAATATTAGGTACACTCACAAATGTACTAGGGGTATCAGAAGAAGCTTGTCATGTTTAGAATCTAAGGCCAAGTCTGCATGGCAAATAACCATGTCTGGCAGAAGCCATAAGCTCTGTATGGGCTGTCTTTAAACTGGATGCCCATGTGGCATTTCAAGTAGGCTAAAGTGATTAGCACTGCTAAGTGGTAAGGCTGCTTAGCTTGCTCCCATGCTGCCAGGGTATGAGACAACCCACATGCAGCAGCACAATGTGGTTGAGAGTGCTGCTATAAAGGTACAGTAGATTTACCATGTTACCACAGTCTAATATATAAAATCAGAAGCATAACTGGCAAGGTCTGTGCCCTAGGTGGTGGTGGCAGCAGGGGCAGAAGCTACCATTATTACACCCACTCTATGTGGATGCCTGGGGCTGGTACCTCAGCTTAAAGCCTATAGTCCAGGCTCAAGGCAAGATACATGCTCCAACACTTATTACAGATTCTGTACTAATGGTTATACAAGTTTCAAGGAAACATTGCTATCTCATGTTTAGCACATCAACCTGGAGGACTGGTAGAGTACCATGTAATAGACTGCTTTACACCAGGCAATTTGATGTCAGATGTCACTAACCGAGATGATGACTTGAATTTCTGCAGCCAAAACAAGACGCCTTATCTGCTTTGCCACTGGAGCTCCTGCTACATGTTTTTAAGTTACAGGACAAGTTATTCAGAAAACATAGCTGCATTTATGGACACCACTGGATTATGGAAGGTAATCATCTCTCTCACTCTCAGTGGAAGATTTCAAAGTTTTGGAGCTGGAGAAAGCCAGAGGCACTATTACCAGATGTTGAAATATTGCTAGAGAATGTAGGAAAATGTGCAGCAGAATTGTTTGCATCTTGCAGTGACTGGCCCAGAGGTTTTGAAGAATTGCAGGGTCTTGTCTGTTCCTGTTGAACTAATTACTGCGCGAGTTATCATGCAGATAAAGATTAGCATAATTAACCCATGCATTTAATCAAACTGAAAAAGTGATAGGGCCTAAACATGAAGCACCATTTAGAATTGAATTTTCTGAGTTGCCTTTTTATTAAAAATAAATCCTTCCAGTGTTAACCCACATCAATAATAATTTGATCATCCTGCCCCTTAAAATCTAAACCAAGACTCTGTAATAAGTCCATCAGTTGGGTTTCACCTTAGTATTATTATTTATTTGCACTGAAGTATATGTAGCAGGAGATCCAGTGGCAAAGCAGGTAAGGCATCTTGTTTTGGCTGAAGAAGTTCAAGTTGTGCTTCAGTTTTAAGCCAAAGTTTACCTCCATATAACCCAACTGTAAATGAGTACCCAGTCATTTGGGCAGGGAGTCAAAGATGGTTAGATACAATGTTAGCCACATCAGTCCTGTGTGTGGTCTTGGTTAAGGAAAATACCTAGAGGTCCCATTGTAGGAGGCACTGGAAGTGCATATAGTAAGAGTCATTCACCGTCCCAGCCACCATACATTCTAGCCAAGATACGGAGAAAGTGAAAAGGGAAACGGAGGTGAAGAGATTTGCCTATGGCCAAATGGCAGTTCAGTACGCTCTACATTAGGAGTCAGCAACTTGCATGCTATGGGTTAGATCAGGCCTCCATCAAAAAAAATTTGAGATAGGCTGCCTATAGAGCAGGGCACCCTGCCTAGCTTTAGCCCATCACACCTTGATGTTAGTTGCTATACAGAGTGTAGGAGGCTGCCCTGATCTTATTACAATGACCACCCAAATTGTGGTCCTTGCCTTAAGGGCCAATTGCATAGCTCCATATCTCCCCTACACCATGCCCCATGCCTTGCAGATAGCATCCTTATAGATGTTCTACCAATTGCTGATGCAGCCTTCTCAGGCCTTCTGACCCTTTGGCCTCCCTCAGCCCCACTCTGGGTGCCTCAGACCTCTTGGTCTCTCTGCACAGCCCCTTCCTGGGCTGCCAGACCCCTCAGTCTCTCCTCTGGGTCCTCAAACTCATTGATCTCATACAACCACTCCTTGGGCTATGAGGCTGCTCAGTCTCCCTCCCAGCACCTGTCCACACTGTCAGCCCCTTTTGGTCCCTTGTTTTGGACCCTTTTAGTTCTTCACTCTCCTGGCTGCTCTAGAGGCCCTTGGACCTACCATTCTTTGCCCTCACTGGGCTGCTGGACCCTTCTGGTCCCACTACACTTGCTGGGCCACACTATTCCTCAGACCCCTCTCTGGGCCTCTGCACCCATAGTGCTGGTCTTCCCTGGCCCCTCTCTGAGCTTCTGGGCCCATGTAGTCCCAGTCTTCCCTGAGCAAGTACTTTTCTGTTGGGGTGTGCTCCCCTAACCTTTCCCCTCTGCAGGGTAACCCACAAGGCAGTGGGAGCTGAAGCTTTTCAGTGCCCCATCCTTGCCTTTCCCTGGAGTGAACTATGGTTGGCATTTCCTGGAGGCTACCCTGCCACAGGTAGCCCCACCACACTGATCTGCCCCAGCAAAGTGCAGGTTCATGTCTTACCCAGGACCAGTCTTCAGGCCTTCCTGATCTTACTTGTCCCTCTCTGGGCTCCCCTTACCAGTCCCATGTGCCCAGTGGCTAGCAGCCCAGGAGGGACACTGGCCTTGGCTCCATCTCCCATCCAAGTCCTCCATCTCTGACACCCAGCTCACTCTCAGACCCCTTTCCTTGATCCCTCCTCCTCAGATGGCCTAGCACCAGTCATCATCATCTGAGGCTGCACAACCCATGACTCCTTTTTGGCTGTGGCCACACAAGGACCTTTGGCCTCTCCTAGGTCCTGGCCCTGCCTTGGGTCAGTTGAGAACTCCAGGCTCTCCCAAGCCTCTGCCATGGTCTACTTCACCCTTTGGCCCTTCCTGGGCCCTGCCCCCACACAGGCCAGTTGAGATCTCCAGGGTAAGTCCTTCAGCTGTCAGCCCTCATTTTTGTGGGTCCACCCTCTCAGGCCCCTCCATAGATCACTCCCTCTCTCTAGGCTCAGCTGGAGCCCTCCATAGGCTTTCTTTAATGCAGCCCCTTCTTTCTCTTGGCTCATCAAGACCCCACAATGGGTCCCCATACTCTGCCTCACTCACTGGTTTCACCAAGACCCTTCACTAGGTCTCCCCAAACACTTAAGCCCTTTCAGGGCTCACCTGGCCCCTCAGTAGGTCCCTGTGCACTCAGCCTCTCTCTCTCTGGGTTCATCCAGCCTCTCAATAGGCCATAGGCACTCAACCCCCTTCTCAGGGCTCTGGACCCCTGCACTGAGTCCTTCAGGAACCTCCTCCATCCCCTTAGTTCCTACCCAAACCTCAAAATGTTATTCTCCCACTGGCACTCAGGAACAGCAGCCTTCCTGCTGGGTGATGTTCCTATACCAGCTCCCAAGAAATTACTGCTAGCCCTACTCTCAGAGTCTGGGCTTATACCCTGTCTAACCCTAGCCCTCTTCCAATCAGGTAACTCCCTTGATCAGGCCTAGTCTCACCTGTGGGCCCCCTGGGTCAGCTGAATCAGCAATTAGCCCTGACCCCCACCTGCCAGTGGCAGGCACATCAAGTGCCCTGCCCCAGACCACCAAACAGATTAATTTGGCCTGCAAGCTAGACATTAGCAGCAATTTGGTTGCAGAAGACACTGATGGCAATAGGCTACAGCATATGATGACAGAATTATGGAGGGAAACAGTAGCAATAGAGGACTACTACAAACTGAAGAGCAGGCACTTAGTGTGGGATTTCCATAAATGCATAGAAGGCTTGCATGGGTGAGGGCCATTTGAATGGGAATTGGTCATAAAAATCTGCTTTGTGCCTTTGAAAATCTCTGCCCTAGTAAATAAAAAAAGCTATGGCAATTACATGATTCCCTAGCTAAACTAGTAAGCTACCAATAGTGAAAAATTGACTCAGTAGTACTAAGTTGAAAACATGAGTAAGACCCAGTCCATGGAAAGAGGGACAGAAGCTGGAACACAGATTGCCTGTTCTGGTTTGTTGCATGGAAAATAGTTTAAACATGACAGAAGTACTTCGGTTTCTCTACCTGAAGGCCTGCTGATCCTGCCCAATGTGGTGCCTGGGCATCTTGACTGTCTAGTCAGGTCTTTATTGTTTGGGAGGAAAGGCTGGGAGTCTTTCCTCTTTAATGAAAACCTGTCTGCATTGGTGTTTATTGCTTTTTCATGCTACCCTTTCTCTTTGGCAACTCCTCCCAAAAGAGGTGAATTTCAAGACCAAGTTCCCAATATGAATGTCCTGTCATATCATCCTCAGGTCCAAACAAAGAAGAAAGATGCTTAAGAACATTTCTTTAGAAAATGAGGGGTCCTTATGAGTTTTCATATGTAAAGTTACTTACAATCTGGAGAGAAACTGGGAGAAATATCCCTCCTAAAATCGCTTATCCTTCCATAACACAAATTACCTCAGATTTCTTTTGAAAAGCAATAACCATCATATAAGAACTGCCAATTTAACAAAAACAGAATCTGAAATATTAGCTGGAAATACAGAGCTGGGTCCACCAAAATGGTCTGGTAGTTTTGTGCACTTGTGAGATACAAAACAACTGTAAATGAAATTGGCCAGTTAGCTGAGTCAGCATTGCTCTTCCCAAAGGCTCTCCGAGTGGCCCTGCATGACAACACTACCATTTTTGAAAGATGTACAGTATATTCCCTCTTTGCTCATGTCATAGTAGCAACCAGATGCCCCACAGTGTTAGGTGCTTTGCAAACAAGTGCTAGGGGATTATGAGTTTAGAGTCTACAAAGAAAGTGATGTAGGAAGAGTGAGGAGATGCAGATTCATTTACATATATACAACTTGATAATAGACATCACTAATTAATTCCAACCTTGTCCTCTTGTGCAGAGCTCAGGTGGAGCCATGAACTTGTTTTCTCCCTCTTTCAGGCACTGAACACAGACTGTGTTTCCACCTAACACGACTAAAGGCAGCCTCTGTGAAGGGGCACAAGGATCTCAGGATCTCTGCAGTTTCCCTATCTGTGATTTCATGTACCACTGGGCCAAACTCTGATTGATACTGGACGTCCAGTGGGTGATAACCATCTGCTACCATCTGTGAGATATAAATGTTCCATGAAAAAGAAGAACTCAGCATGTTTACTTCCTGAATATGATACAGCTGGATATGTGGGGCTACTTATTGTAAAATATACGTACTGGTTGGAATTTCTCCTTTTGCTAAGGGGTCAGCACAAGTTCCATGCAATGCTTAAGCCCTACTAAGATCTAAAAAATGAGGCCCAGATGAGATATAGTGGGATACTCGTTCTCTCTGAGCAACCAATAGCATTGTTCTGACAGGTATTGACTATTCATGCCTTTTATTAGTTTCCATAGGACCTAGGGTACTCAGCAGTTTTTTAGGATCATAAATATTCTGGAAATTTAGATGGATCAGACATATAATGAAAGTTTTATGATCCAGAGAAAACAGCATGCTAGAAAAAACTTAATGATATGTTTGGTTAAACTGGTTGTATTAAAAATGCACATCACATTTGTCCAAACCCAGAGGATACCCTGATTATTACTACTATACAGAGAAAAAATTCTATTTGCATTCAGGGATAAGATTCTGAAAGACTTGTCTAACAAATGTGAAAGTTATAAAAAAGTAATTGAACCAACTTATTAGGTACAACTCTAAGGACACCTGCAAATTCCTGCACTTAGGACAGAACAGTCCCATGCACCAGTACAGGCTGGGGGCTGATTGACTGGGTAGCAGCCCTGCCTGCATAAAAGGACCTGAGGGTTACAGTGGACAGAAAGATGAATATGAGACAGCAGTGTGGCCTTGTTGTGAAGAAGGCTAATGGTATATTGGGCTGTATTAGTGTAAGCGTTGCCAGCAGATCAAGAAAAGTGATTTTTTTCCTCTGACACTTGGTGAGGCCACGTCTGGAGTTCTGTGTTCAGTTTTTGGGCCCCCACTACAGAAAGGATATGGACAAATTGGAGACAGTGCAGTGGAGGGCAGTGAAAATGGTTGGGGGCTGGGGCACATGACTTGTGAGGAGAGGCTGAGAGAACTTGGCTTATTTAGTTTTGAGAAGAGAAGACTGAGCGGGGATTTAATAGCAGCTTTCAGCTACCTGAAGAGGATGGAGCTAGACTGTTGTCAGTGGTGGCAGACGACAGAACAAGGAGCAATGGTCTCAAGTTGCAGCAAGGAAAGTTTAGGTTAGATATTGGAAGATTTTTCTCACTAGGAGGGTAGTAAAACACTGAAACAAGTTACCCAGAGAAGTTGTGGACTCTCCATCTTTGGAGGCTTTTATGTCCCAGCTAGACAAAGCCTTGGCTGGGATGATTTAGATGGGGATGGTCCTGTTCTGAGTAGGAGGTTTGATTAGACTTTCTGAGGTCCCATCCAACCCTCATTTTCTATGATTCTATGAACTGGTAAGAGTAACAAAATCAGAGATTCCCTGAGAATGTACTAAGATGCCAAGGAGCTGAATTAAAATAAAAAAGACACAATATTTTTTACCCCCCTGCTATAAAAAGAAATAAGTACTACTGACTGGAGTTTAATACATCATGGCCAAATGCCATAATCTCAAGTAGTATCTTAAAGTGTTCTTGTTGACTTTCCTAGGATGTACTTTTTAGTACTGAATAACAGTATCAGGATTTAGTCTTCACTGTTTTTCTCTGTTCCATTGGATTTTTGCAAATACATCTGCTCTGCCTGGTGAACATTCTACTTGTAGCGCATTTCGAATATATGTTATTACTTTACTGCAGTAGTTCTCAACCTTTTTTAGAATGAGTACAATCCTAATTAGACTCAAGGAATCCCTTATTAGACTCCAGGCAAACCTCCAAAAGTTCTCTGAATTGAGCAGCATCCCATTTCAAAAACTAATGTATTCGTTACAGAACTTACCTCCTTGCAGAGGGGCCAGAAAGTGGAGGTGGGGAAGCAGCTGGGCAGGGAAGAGCATGAGCCTGCTCTCATCTGCTTATGTCCCCACAAGTCACCTATAGCTTCACATATCCTGTGGTAGCCTTCAAGGATCTCATGGCACCCCAGGGTGCCCAAGCAACCTTGTTGGGAATCATTGCTTTATGGCAGTGCTACCTAGTCTTTTTGTTCCAGAGGCTGGATGGATAATGAGGGGGAGGGGGCATGGCCTGGCTCTGAACCAGTCATGCAGGGGGAGGGGATGCAGCCAGGGTGACCACCTTTTGTATATATCTGTTTTACTATATCCCGTGCGGCCCTCCACTCTGGCAGCATGACCAGAACAGAGGTGAGCAGAATCCATGGGGACGAGAGAGGATGCAGGCTGCCTGCTGCAGACTCAGGGCTCCCTGCCCAGCTGCCCTCCCCACCCAGGAGTCCTGAGTTGGCTGTGTTGCCATGATGAGGTTCTCCCTGCCTGCTCAGCAGCAGCAAGGGGCACAACTTTGTGCTGCTGCCACCATCCCCACTGTTGCTGCGTGGCTAGGGGGGCCCTTACCATGCCAGCACAGCTAGTGCTGGGCTTCTGGCAGAGGTGGCAGCACCAAGCCTCTCCACCCTCCTGCACCAGGTCCTGCCTACTCGGCCATGGAGGCCTGTGGTGGAGGGCAGCAGGTAGCCCACATATGCCCCTGCTCTATGCACACATCGGGGGGGCACATGTCCTCCCCCTTTCCTGGGAGTGCACACAGTGGTGGGGAGCCAGCCCCCCACTACCATTGAATAAGCCATCCATAGCTCTGTCCTGTCTGGCCCTGTGACTGAACATTCCCACCCCAGTCCTGGCCTTGGCCCTGGGCCCCAGCCCGTCCCACTTCCTTCCTTACCATGGGGACTTCAATCTGTCCCCTCTGCTCTCCCTATGCTCTCCTCCTCCCCCGCACTGATCTACCTGCAGGGAGCTGCTTTCCACCTCTTCCTGGCTGTATTCCTGGCCATGTGCTTGTGTGTACCCATGCACATATACATGATACCTCCTGCACCTTATTCCCTCCAGCCCCAAGCAGCCCCTTGGAGGCTGGAATTCTGTCAGCCTGTAATGGGAAGCCCACTGTTTCCCACATTTTTTGTGGTGAATGTCAAACCTGGATCCGTGCACAATACTGAGAATTGGTGACAAATACTGTCCCGGAGTCATTCAGCCTGGGACTGGGACTTGATGTTCACATTTTGGGACTGTTCGGACCAATTAGGGATGGGTGGTGATGCATAGGGGGTGCAGGTGGGTGCATGTGCACCCCCTGAGATTGGCCGTGCACCTCCTGGAAGCGCCTGCCATGAAACTTGAAGTGCTGGCAGAAGTGCACTTCTGGTTTCACCAGTTTTGCCATTGGTGTTTCTGTGCTCAACGATTGGCCACTGGGGGACCCCTTCCCCCCCCCACTGGGTCTGTGATTGGCCATGGGGGACCTCCCAGACTCAGGAGGTACCAGTCGCCCATGGTGGCCACCCTAAGTGTAGCCCAGCCCTGATTTGGCCATGCAGGGCTTAGGAATTCTACCACAGTACAGCTAGTAAGTATGCATGGTTACCATTGCAGTATCTAACTAACTATCTGTGTATGCAAAGATTGGATTGCCATGTTCAGTTATGGTAACTGCATATACAAATTGGTACACAGTTGTGCCTGCTTTTTTGCATAACTCTGGGCTCCCAGCTATTTGAAAATTTGAACCTATGTTTTCTTTTGGTTTTGTCTATTTCTGCTGGGATTAGATAGCATATTGTGCTGTGTTTTGCATCTGATAACTTAAGTTCAAATCACAGCTGTGAATTGCCTAGAAAACAATACAGCTGGGTAGAGAGAGCCCTGCATTGGAAACAAGGCACTGCTGCAGCAGCTAGGCAACAGCAGTATGATGCCAGCAAACCCAGTTAAAGAACACTTGTAGCCAGACCAGGGAAGTAGCTCATGTTACAGGCAGACAATGCTAGGTTTCTAAATGCATGTTTAGGCGCGTAATATAATCAGACTGACTTCTGGGGAGCATCTCCAAATCTCATGGAATTCAGAACTACAAATGCATTCACAAAGGCACTGGATTTACTGCCTAAGCTATTAGGGCTTGAGTGGCATACACAACTGCTCTCAAACTGAACCTAAAATGTTTTTCAAATATTAGTATTTTCTCTCAGTTTTGACTTGTATCTATTGTCCCTGGTTTACTTTTACCCTGGGCATAAGTCCAAAGAGAACATATATTCATTATTGTAAAAGCTTGCTAACAGGAAAGACAAGAACCATAAAAGATGGCATCAATTGGATAAAGTTCCACAAGTGATGGAGGTATTATCTTCAGGAGGCATATGCAATTAGAGTTCTCTTACCCTGGGTTAAGCATAATATTTTTCTCTCTGTTAAGCTATATTTGTTCTCTGCTGCAGTACCGTTAATGCACTCAGATCTCTTAGTGCTGTTTACTTTCTATTAATGTCTGCTCTATTGAAATAGTAATGATGGGTCCCAGAAGGTTTGACATTGTCAGGGTAAGAGAGAAACTCAGAACCTCTGGAGATTACTGCTGTATCAGGGCCACTGCATGCAGGCAAAAAAAACAAAACAGGTGACTTGGGTGACATAGGTGAAAGTCCCAGTTCATACATTATGGGTTTATCAAAGGTGTGCCCTGGGGAGGGTGGGACTGACCACCTATGCCCTGCCCACACGTCCATTAATGTTCTACTGTCCACAGCTGACCCAGGGATGAGGGGAGCTCCAGAGCCACTTCTGTATTATTCTAGCCAGGCTGCATGGCAGACAGTCTCAGCTGGGAACAGTGGTGGTAGTGGGCCAGTTCCCTGTCCCTGCACCTGCTCTTGGGTTAATGAGGAACGTCCTTGGGGGACTGGGCAAGGATAGAATCTACCTGCTGCTGCTGTCCCAGCTGACCCTGGCTCCTGTGTAGCCTAGCTGGAGCAAGACAGGAGTGGCTCTAGGGCTCCCCCAACCCCAGGTTAATAAGTGGCAGAAGCGGTGAGCAGAGAGAGAGGAAGATCTGGGAAAGTGTGGGTTCCTGATTGAATGGGGGAGGCAATCTAGTGACAGAGGATGCAGAAAAGGTTGAAGTACTCAATGCCCTTTTCACCTTAGTCTTCACAGGCAAGGTCAGCTCCCAGACTACTGCACCTGACAGCACAGTTTGTGGGGGGGAGGTGAGCAGCTAACTGTGGTGAAAGAACAGGTTAGGGGACTATTAGAAAAGCTGAACATATATATGTCCATGGGGCTGGATGGGATGCACCCGAGGGTGCTGAGGGAGTTGGCTGACATGACTGCAGACCCACTGGCCATCATCTTTGAAAACTTGTGGCTATCAGGAGAGGTCCTGGATGATTGGAAACGGGCAAATGTAGTGCCTGTATTTAAGAAAGGGAAAAAAAAAAAAAAGTTCCAGGGAACTACAGACAGTCAGCCTCACCTCAGTCCCTGCAAAAATCATGGAGCAAGTACTCAAGGAATTCATTTCTAAGCACCTGGAGGACAAGGTAGTGATTAGGAACAGTCAGCTTGGATTCACCAAGGGCAAGCCAGGCCTGACCAACCTGACTGCCTTCTATGATAGGATGACTAACTCTGTGGATGCACGGAAAGCAGTAGATATGGTATATCTTGGTTTTAGCAAGGCTTTTGATATGATCACCCACAAAGTTCTCCCAGGCAAGCTGAGGAGGTATGGCCTGGATGAATGGATTGTAAGGTGAACAGAAAACTGGCTGAAGCATCAGGCTTAGAGAGTAGTAATTAATGGCTCAATGTCTAGTTGGCAGCCAGTATCAAGTGGAGTGGACCAGGGGTCAGTGTTGGGGCATGTTTTGTTCAATGTCTTTATTAATGACCTGGAAGATGGCATAGAGTGCACCCTCAGCAAGTCTGCAGATGACACCAAGCTTGGGGGAGTAGTAGATATGCTGAAGGGTAGGGCTAGGATTAAGAGTGACCCAGACAAATTGGAGGATTGGGCCAAAAGGAGGTTCAACAAATACAAAGTCCTGCATGTAGGATGGAGCAATGCCATGAACCAGTACAGGGTGGCGGCTGGCTGGCTGGGCAGCAGCTCTGCAGAAAAGGACCTGGGGGTTACAGTGAAAAATAAGCTGAATATGGGCCAACAGTGTGCCCTTGTTGCCAAGAAGGCTAATGACATATTGGGCTGCATTGAATCGGTGTTGCCAACAGATAAAGGGAAGGGATTATTCCCAGTGCAGAAAGCATGTGGATAAATTAGAGAGTCCAGCACAGGTCAATGAAAATGGTGAGGGGGCTGAGGGACACAACTTTTGAGGAGAGGCTGGGGGGGGGGAAGGGTGGTGAGCAGCAACCACCCACAGGTGCCTCTGGCAGTGTCAGCGGCATTTTTTTCAGGGGGAGCATTGCCAATCTTAGGGGGTGTGTCGCCAATAAGGTTGGAGCTAAACTGTTCTCAGTGGTGGCAGATGACAGAACAAGGAGCAATGGTCTTAAGTTGCAGCAAGGGAAGTTGAGGTTAGATATTAGGAAGAATTTTCTCACTAAGAAACACTGGAATAGGTTACCCAGAGAGGTTGTAGACTCTCCATCTTTGGAGGTTTTTAAGACCCAGCTAGGCAAAGCCCTGGCTGGGATGATCTAGATGGAGATTGTCCGGCTTTGAGTAGGTGACCTCCTGACATCCCTTCCAATCCTAATTTTCTGTGATGTTATGGTTCTGTGACTGGGGGGACAGAGAGTGTGCTTCTGAGTACAAAGGGAAGGGAGAGGAGTTCTTCCCTGCTTTGGGGACTTACAGAAAATCTCCAGATGCTGTTTCTGGGGAGTATTCTGAAAGCAGAGTGTGACCATGCCATCACACCCCCTCTGGATCCACCCCTGAGTAAACCATGAAGAAAATGTATATATCTGTTTTACTATAGCTAAGATTGTTTTTATGATTTTATTCTAGGAGACTGCCTGGTCATGGTATTAATCACTTCCATTGTTTTCAGAAGAAAGAGAACCCTGGTGCATAAGCTTAAGTCAAATGTGCTGAAAAATCATGGTCAATAAACTGGGATCATCTGAAAAGTGGGAAAATTATGTAACAACTAAAAGCTGTTCATACTTTCCAATGGGGAAAATTTATCAAAGCATCTATATGGAAATGTCAAATCTGTATGAGAAAATGGAGAAATAGAGAGGGCTCAGTTGTTTCCGGTATAAGAGTTCCATGATTTGGAGTACAGGATCTAGTCTTAAAAGTATTTTGCCAAATTGATTTTAAAGTTCCCTCTATATTAACAAATTGAAGGCCTAAAATACAGCTGCTTTTTATTCCATTTTGGTAATAGTTTGCATGTCTCTATTGGTTATTATGCACTGTGAGTTTATACACGGCTGAAATAAAGTGACTTGGTTAAATGACCACGCTAATGGAATGTGGGCTCATGCTCAGATAAGTTAAGGACAGAAATTACTCATAAACCAGTGTAAGTGATTGGAAACCAGTTAAAATCTGTAACACAACAGGGGTAGGGATGGAAGTTACACATAAACCCGTTTAAGTGATCAGAAACTGGTTTAAACATGAAACAGAACAGAAGTTCAGTGCACATAAACGAGTTTCAAAACAGCTGAACCTGGTTTAAGATAAACCTGGTTGAATGTAGTCTCTGACTTCACTGATTTATGTCAAACCAGTTTATGGAACTTCTATCCCAGATCCCTTCCTGATTTAAGTTAGCACACAGTCCCTTGGCATCCTAGCATGCTTTGCAGCCCTGGGCTGTGCTGTCTGTTCCAGCTGAGCAGCGTTGGCCTTGCTCCTCTCCTTCCTAGCTGGAGCACTATCACTGCTCTGGCCGACTGAGAAGTGGGTCAGGGTGTGAAACCCTGCTCTGGAGTGCAGCTGTGTCTGCCTGGCAAGGGGGCAGCAGCCCTTGCCAGGTGTCCCCAGCCCCTCCACCTCCGCTCATTGCTTCAGCAGCAGGAGTGGGGGTATGGCCAGATACCAGTAGCCTGAGGGGAAGGAGGAGGTTTAACCCCTTATTGCAGGTGGCAGCAGTGCAGGCACCAGTATGGTGCTAGTTGTGTCCCATGGTGAAGATCCCTTCAGGCAGGGCCGGTGCCGCAGCACCTGGGATGAGTCCTTCAGAGGAGCAGTGAGCAGTGCCTGAAGCTGATGCGAATCCTGCCTTGGGGAGGGTGAGGGGCAGGGAAGGGGGGATGTGACCAAGCTGCAGGTGTGGGAAGGAACGGTGGAGAGCCAGGGCTAATCATGGAGCCCAACACACTGCTGCCTGCTGCTGCAGCAGTGTGCCTGGGATTGGAGTGTCCCTGGGCGGTGGAGGTCAGCACCTACTGCCTCCCATCTCCAGCCCTGTACAGGGGCCTTGGTTTGCAGGTAGACTGCAGCTGGATCATGGCTCCCCGCCCTGCTCCCTCTCCTGGCAGCAGTGAAACATTGCACCTGTCACCTGCCGCCTCCTTGCAGGAGCTCCAGGTGCTCAGGGCAGGCTGCAATGAGGGGATTAAACCCTGCCTTCCCCTCAGGCTACTGGCATAGGGCCATGCCTCCATTCCTGCCACTGAAGCAGTGAGGAGGGTGGGAGGCTGGGGACAGCTGGCAAGGCCTGCTTCCCCACTCCCTCCAGGGACACCCCAGCTGGGGTCCCTGCAGGCGGGGGCAGGTGGTGGGTTAAACCCATCCCCAGTCACATATGCAACATGTAGTGGGGCACAAGGGGGCATGTGCCTCCCAAGATTGGACACTGCTGCCACTGATGCCAGCTTCTGCAGGCAGTCGCCACTCACCCCTCCACCCCTGCTGCTGCTGGCTTCTGTGGGCTGTCACTGCTTGCCACCCCATCACTGCTGCTGGCTTTTGTGGGTGGTCGCCGCTCACCACATCCCCCTGCAGCCACTGCTGCTGCCAGCAGCTTCTGTGGGCAGTTGCTGCTTACTACCCCACTGCCACCCACAAACTGTGACCCCCATCTCAGGAGGCACCAGTCACCCATGCCCAGTCATACTCAGGCCTGCTGGAGCCTGCCCACACCCCCCAATCCCATCAGTTCAGCTTCCCTTCACCTTTGTGGCCACAGCAAAAGGAAGGCTTGCTCTAGCATGCTCCAGCTTCTAGCCTGAGCCACTGCAGGCAAGTGGCTGCATTTCTGGAATCAAAAGTGAATGTCTATTCACTTGCATGTTGGTTCAATCTACACAGGTTAGACTAACCTGCAAAGATTGAATCAATTCAGGCTCAGGCTTTTTGAATGTCTGTACTCAGCCCAGAAGTTCAGTGCACAGAAACTGATATAGTATCAAACTTAACTGATTTAGGTTAAATTGGTTTATTGAACTTCTGTCCCAGATCCCTTCCAGATATGGGCAACTGGTGCCTCCTGCTTCTGGGGGGGGCACCAGCTGCTGATCGCTGACTGGGAGGGGGATCCCCCAGTGTCACTTCCAGTTTCGCTGCTGGTGCTTCTCTCAGCACAGAGAGGCATGCCAGCACTTTTCTTGCCACAGACGGGCACGCCGGTGCTTCTCTCAGCGCCAAGGCTTCTGGAGGCCAATCTCAGAGGGGACACTTACCCCCCTCCCCGAAAACACATCGCCAGTGCTTCTGGATTCAATTTAACTCACAGTACCTTAGTGTCCCAGCTGCCTGCGGAGGGTTTGGGATTGAGAGTATGGTCAGGGGTACAAAGGTAAGAAAGGTTTATTAACTTAACAAAAACACAACTATGCATAATAACAAGACAAACAATGACCGACAAGAATAATTTACATTGGCAACTTATCGGCAGTCCCCTCTGATGCCTGACGTACAACAAGTTTCTCTTTCCACAAAGCTCAGTGAGGTCAGGCGTTCCTGATCAGCGCTGTCCAAGAGGTACCAGGAAGGATCCTGGTATTCAGTCCTTGGGCTCCTCAAGATCCACAGGCCCACTGATCCAGATCAACAGCTAATTAATCCTTTCCACAGAGCTGTATCTTCCTTCTGAATGATTTCCAGATGTTTCAGCCAATTTATAACTTCTGAACTGTGCTGATAACTTACAGCCACTCAGATTCTTTTTACTTCAACTGTCCTTAGACTGACCAATAGCAGTACAAGCCTTGCATTCTTTTGATAAGGTTAATTTTAACTACGCCACAGGGCCTTAATACTTCAAGGTTTTGCTAAATTTCCTAGGCCTTACTTTATACAAGGCCTTACTACATCTTAAACTTTAGGCTCTTAGCAACAACGTATAGCTTAATAATTAAACAAATGACAGAAAAACACTTAGTCTAATCTTCATAGAGCCTTCAGCAAGCACCTTTATCACACAGACATAATTTTCAGCTGTCACACCTAGCATCCCAGGATGCTTTGCAACTCTCCTGCAGACCCTCCCACCCTCACAGGGTGGGTGGGCTAGATTTGACCCAAGCTGTCTGCTTCAAAAGGGCAGGGTGGCATACTCTAGCACCCCCTTCTAGCACCCTCACTGCAGGAATGAGACTGTATTTCCGGAATCAAAAGTGAATGTCTGGTACTTTGCTTATCAGTTCAATCTACACATCTTAGACTAAACTGCAAAGATTGAATTGATTCAGCCTCAAGCTTTATGACTCCCTGTATTTGATCATAATAGTCTCCTACTGTTGAGGAAAATGCTGAAGCAAGGCCAACTTTTTTTTAAAGTAGTTTAAAACCAGTATTGATGCAAAAATGTGCATCCTGCTACTGGTGACTCTATGCAACTAAATGCAAAAAAAAAAAAAATCAAATTTCAAGGCATCTAAGGTAGCTTCTTAAGATACTCTTCATTCAATATAAAGGTAGTTTAAGACAGAAGATGTAATTGGACCAATACAGATATTCTTAACGTAATATTCAATTTTGAAAGTTTCCAAAACCATCACCTGGATTCTCTTGTCCTTTCAGCAGTATCAGAGATGCTGATGGATTCATGATGGACACCATTACCTTAGGATACTGCAGACTATCAGAAACATATGTTCTTAAATATGCAGTCTTTCAATACTTTTGTCACATTCCTCTGTGGCAGCTTTCAGGACCGGTTGTTCTGCACCACTGAAGTATTAGCACAAAGAGTTCACTATCATGCTGCTACACATCTCAGGGCTTACCTTTTGCAAGGTTCACCAAAATGTGTTTGATTCTTAAGCACCACGTCATTACATAGATAAGCAAAATCAGGCCCAGTCTGTGCATGAAACCATTCACATACAGTCCTTAAAGAAGCACATGACTCAGTTACTCCAATTCACCATGCCCAATAACTCTTCCGATCTGATTCATTAATTCCTGATAGGACCTATGCTACAACACCCTTTGGAGATTTGTCTACCACAATCTTCAAGATACCATCAGTACCTTTCTAGGATGACCTTGCAATAAACATGGTTGTGGTTAATCTGAGCTTGACTCCAGAAAGGATCTAACAATCTGTACATTTAAGATGAAATAAGAAGGTATTTATTTCTTTTCTGAACTCCTATGTATAGCCAAGGAAACCACTACTTATTTGGCCAAGCTCCAGGATCAGTAAGGGTGGCACCTAGAGTCTGATTATTATCTGTACAAGAATGGGAAGATACTGTGACACAGGCCAAAGGTCTTAACTATTTTTGGATGTAGACTTTATCCAGCTGAGCTCTTATGGTTTGGGCAGAGCTGCTGAATAACCTGCCTATCCCCAAAGCCAGTGTCTTTTTGTACCATTTGTTTTTCCTTCAACCCCTCCTTGGTTCATTTTAGGAGCTGTACTAGTTGGATTCATTGCAGACAGGCATCCACAAACAGAGCACAGGGTGAGAGACAGTGTCAAAGGCCTTCCAAAAGTCCAGAAATACTACATCCACTGCTACCCCTGCATCTAAGGATTTGGTGACCTGGTCACAGAAGGCTACCAGGTTGGTCTGACAGGACCTGCCGCTAATGAACCCATGTTGGTTGCCCCTAAGCATAATTACCCCTGCTGGCCCCTCATGGACATGTGCCGAAATAATTCTCTCAAAAAGCTTACCCAGGATCAAGGTAAGACTAACTGGCCTATAGTTTCCCGGGTCCTCCTTCCTCCCTTTTTTGAAGATGGGAACCATGTTGGCCCTCTTCCAGTCCCCTGGCACCACACCAGAGAACCACGAGTGCTAGTACAGCCGTGCCAGGGGTCCCGCAATGACCTCAGCTAATTCCCTCAGCACTGTGGGGTGGAGATCATCCAGACCAGCTGATTTAAATACATCCAGACCTGTCTGATTTTTTTCCCAACTGGTCCCATACAGTTCAAAGATATCACCAAACATTTTGCTTGTCAGTTGTGATCATAGCCACAACAACACTCTAACACTATTAAAACTGTAAATCTATTACATTTACTGGCCTTCATGTACTAGATTTTGCAAATTGGTCAGTGTTCTTTTAACATAGTTTATTTGTTTGTTTTTAAGAAAAAAGTGCCAAATTAAATCATATTATGTATAGCTGTAATAATTCTCTGATGTAGCATCATCAGACCCCTGATTCTGTGTTCTGCAGAGACCACTATCTCTTGATTTACAGAATGAGGTGTGTTACATTGTAACTCATTGTAACTCAGGGTTGGGGAATGGGTCACGGGGCTAGGTGCTAAACCAATGTAGTGGTGAGGGACTTGGACCTCTGGTCCTGGGATCTCTTTTCTTTGATGGGGATGGGCCAGCAGGATCATGTGCTAAGTCTGGGGGAGGGTTCAGAGAAGCATTTTGCCCCAAGCTTCTCTGCTATAGCTGTTCTGTTAGATCTTAGGGGTTTCTAGTTCAGTATTTGTGTCTGCACTGGCAGCTGCATGAGCCCAGCTTTTCAGAAAGTTCATATTTACCAGTTAGGATTTTAAAATGCTGAGCAATACCCTGAGCATTGAATGCATAAAAAGTGAGACTATTATTTTCAAGTTTATATCTCCACACAGCCCAAATGGAAATTAATGGGGCCCTGGAAAAATGCGTATCTCCAACAGCTTGCTCCTGAATTTCGAATACCTGCAGTGAATAATAGATGTGATTCACAATATCCTTTTAAATGGAAAATGTTTTGCAATTGGGTTACTACCGCATCTCCTTATGCCATTATTATTTATTAAGTCATTATTTATTACGCTGCAAATGCAGCCTAATTCTTGACTGAGTATGTTATGCCTTTGGAGGAGAACAAGCTCTAGAATATACTATATACTTGATTCTCCCCCTCCTTCCCACTAAGAAATGAAGCCAGGTTTATTCACAAAGATGAGAATGAGCAAGTTTGCTTACATGGACTCTGGTCAATTACTATATAACCAGTTTACACATGCAAATTACATTTATGGGCACTGTGGCAGGGCTCTCAGGTGTCCTGTGACTGAGAGCAGAAACGGCTCGGGAGAGACCCCTAGTGGCGGGAAGGGGGAAGCGCAGCTGTCAGTCACCAGGACTGTGCAGGTGCTGGTTGCCCTAGCAACCAGGGAAACCTAGAGCCAGGCAGGGGTGGGGCTTAGCCCTTCTTAAGCCCAGGCAGAAGGCCAGGAGGGCAGTTCCCCTCCGGGGTCGAGGGAGGAAGAACTCAGCCAGAGCAAAGGGGAGAACTCTGATGGTTGGAGCATCCCCTGGTTCCTGCTGGGGGTCGATGCGCTCTCTCTCTCTCTGGTAGGGAGAGATTCATATTTTGACCAGAACGGTCTAGCTTTTATGTTGTAGCCCGGGGGCTTTACGTTTTATGTTTTCTGTTTCACCGGAGGACTGGATGAGGCTATAAGGGGTTGGAGGAGGCCTCATAGGAGCTCCACGATAGCGTGGGGTCTCCTGGCGCCGGAGAGGGCGCAGCTTTGTTTGGGGGCGCATTGGCCCAGCCTGGAGGTAGGGGGGGCAGCGAGAAGCCCCGAGAGTGAGGAGAGGTGTTGAGGAGCCCCAAGAGCAAACAAAGGGCCGAGACATAATAACAAGGCCCAAGTTAGATCATACCAGCACCACCTGTGAGGCTTGGACTGCAGTGTAGGGGAGGAAAAGAAGCCGCAGACAGCACCCCCTGTCATTGCGGTGCATAAAAATGGGCACCCTCCTGCTGATTCTAATCATCTATTAATCAAGAGTAAGATCAAGGCATGCAGGAAAGTAAGTAAGCGATTGGCCCATTGCAGGAGGGCGGAGCCACATGTCCAGAGGGGCTCCGAGAGTAGGACTCCTGCTACAGGACACAGAAACACACATACACAGAGAATAATGTGGTTTACAACAATATTCTTCTGCCAAGACCTTTAGGCTGCTACATATTTAAAAAAAACCTGTAAAAATAAAATACAGTTGTTATTTCTTACATTTATCTGCTGCAACCTCTCATGTCAGAGCTGCCTCTTCTGGTCCCTGTGCTCTAGTACACTGCCCCCAGGCAGGCACACTCCTTTTCTTCTGTGAACTGCTATCTCAGTGCTGCCCTTTCTCCTCAAGACCAGAGGTATATTAATAAACTGGGAAAATAATAGAAATAAATGAGTAATATAGTAACCATATTTAGAAATAAACTCATAATATAGTAACTATATTTAAAAAAAATGACTTAACCCACACTGGTCTAAACCTGTTTGAACCAGTGTAGGATGTTGACCTTATAGGGCTGAGCTAATATAATTACTTTGCTGTACCTGCATATTTTAAAGAAGATACGGCTGAACACTTTTCTTACAACATTTAAACTCTCTAACTTGTCTTTATTCATAATTCATTCACTTCATGGTCAAAAGAGACAATAATGCTAATCTTATCTCACCTTCTGCATAAAATAATCTTTTCACCCAAAAATCTCTTCATCAAGCCATCAACTTGTGGCTGAATGAGAGCACATCTTTTAGAAACATATCCAGTTAGGATTTAAAAGCTTCATGTGATGGGGAACCTGAGACACAGACACGTGTTAAACCGTCAGCACGAATCAGCAAAACCCAGAGACCTGGATACCTAGTTTGGATTACCTGAAAATAACTGAACAAATGCTAATAAGGCCATTTCTTTATGGGCTTTTGAAAAACCAAAAGCAGAAGAACAGCTCTGCCCTTGTTCCAAAATTCACATTATTAAAAAAATGCATTAAAAAAAAGGAGCATTAAATGTACTATTGCTCTAATGTTATGTTGTGCATTTCTAGGTAAAATAAGCCTTTTGTCGTCTGAGCTATCAGTGTTGTATGTGAACCATATCCCCTACCAAGGGACTATGCATTGATTTGACTTGTATGCAGGACTAGGTAGTTTAACTATCCTTTTCCACAGTTATTACAATATTCATTTATTAGTATTTCATGTTTATTTATGCAGGTCTATTATGGCCTCTAGTGGTTCAAGTTTGTATATGTAAAACCTATGTGCTCTTGTATCAAAAGCTTATGTGATGCTAGGAATTGACAAATGATGGAATGTTGCAGTGCAATCTGTGAGAAACAGTGCATTTCAGCAGATAAGGCTTGGGGACTGTATTTCAGGAGCCCAGTTCTGTTGTGTAGATTGATTGCTAACCTTGGGCACTTCTTTGTGCCTCCATTTCCTTATCTGTAAACCAGATAATTTACAAGATGGATGACTACCAAAACCTAGGTGCTCCTAGTACAAAATACTTACATAATAGCATCTATGGGTGATGTTTTTAGCCTGTCCCAGCCTGGTGTGCTGGGACCTGCTCTTGGTTATATAAGCCCTTCATTACTTCCCTTATGAACTACAGCAAAACAATGGGCACAAAGCCATTAGCCCTTATGAAATTCCAGCTAATAAAGAACACAGTTACCTGTCATCTTTGTAAGATAGGCAACTGCAAGCACATATAATCTGTTCTTAGCTGTCTGCCCTAGCCTCCCAGAGAATATCACATTATGCTAAACATTTCCATTTTTATCACAAGGGATATCCAAGATATCTAAAACTCGCCTGGCTCCCAGGCCAGATGAATGGTATAGGACCTATTCATGGGCCGGATAAATAGTGTGGGGCTGGCCCTGCTGGCCAGATTGGGCTCACGGATTCCCGCCACCTCAGATGCTGGATCCAGCATGTGGCACCCACTCTGGCCAGAGTGGGTGCTGGATCCAGCCTGCAGGGTCTGTGGGTCTCCCACATGCTGGATCTAGCACCCACTCTGTACATGATACCCACTCCAAGATCTGTGCTGCATGCAATGCCTGCCTCAGACTGGCTGGAGCAGGCACTGTGTCCCACTCGTCCCAGATCAGTCAGAGTGGTAGCTATGTACAGTAAGGTGGCAGGTGTCACAGGTGCTAGATCCAGCATGTAGAGGAGTCCCAGACTGGGCCTGTACAAGGGCTGCATGCAGTGCAGGTCCTAGAGGGGGTGCTGTGTGCAGCATATGCCTTGGGCCCTGTCACAGGGCCAATTTGGTGCATGCTGGTGTGGCATTTGGGTCAAGCTGAGACCCAGGGCCAGCTCCAGGGGCTGGATGATGTGGCTCTGAAGGCTTGATCCTTGTCCACACACTGCATGGATCACATACTGGGTGGGTGCCTCTTACTCTTTTCCCTGACTGTGTGGACTGCACTGATGGCATGTGGTCCCCTCACCTCCTGTCATGTAAGTTGAATTGTCAGCATGTGGATGCTACCCCACTACTGCATGGGCTATGCAGTCAGCACATGGACCCCTGGACCCTGCCCCAATGCATGGTAGTGGGAGAGGCATCTGCTGGCGCCTATAGGGCATACGTTAACCCTGGGCTGCTTACTGAGTTTTGGCAAGCCATCAAGAGTCACATGACAGGCAGCCAGGGGCAGATAAATATTAATTTTATAAATTTTTTAGAATTTTAAAAAATTGGGCCTGCAGGGTGCATTGTGCCTACCCCTGTGTTAACCACTCAGGGGCTGTGTGTGGCCCACAGAGCCCATGATGACCCCTCATGGACCACCAGATGGACAGCTCTGGTTTACCTAGAGCTCGTCTGAGTAGGAGACAGAATTTTCTTGTGGGCTTTGGAATAAATTTCCCCAAAGCACTGAGGACCATCACAATGCTTTCTACTTTACACTTTAAGTGCAAGGCACATTTTTTTTGATTACCTTCTCTTACAAAAAGTGTGTAGTTATGTGCATGCTAAAAAAAAAGTTCCCAAGAAAACCTACCATACTGCACATACAATTTTCTCTTTGGACAGGAAAGGAAAAAGGAAGCCACAGATGGAAGATGTTAACCATGCTGCTTAATGCACTATTTGAAAGTGCTAAGATACTGAAGAGGTAAGAATGTTATAAGATACATGAGTAGGCATTTGGGGCAGGAGAGAAGGGCATCAGATTCCATACCCATTAACACTACAGCTTTTAATCATAATCAGAAGTGAGTTAGAACAAATTGAGCTATGTTATTTCTGATGAACTGTCTGTGCTTCTGACACAACCTTGTTTGCTTGTCTATCATGATGCATATCCTAATGCCCAAATGGACAGCGGAATGCCTTAATGCCTCAACAAGTGGATGGAGTTCCTACAGGACATACATTAGAGTAGCTTAAGCAGCACATGAGGCAATGATGCCTACGACAATAATTCTCAACCAAGATGCTCTGGCACCCTGGGTTACCTTCAGTGCCTTCTCAGGTTTGAACGTGGTGCCAAGCAATGTTAGTGTTGTTAGTTGTGCAAACATTACAAACTAGATAAATCCAGGGATTTTAAACAGAAATCCACAGTGTCAAAATCATTCTGACCTGTTGTGGTATTTCTGAGCTCTTTGCAACAAAAAAATTGCGTTATTATTTTTCTGTTGTCAAAAAACAAGTGAAGAAAGCTAAGAGCTGGTATTTTCTGAGGGGTGCCTCAAGTTTAAAAGGTTGAAAACTACTGCTTTAGGATATGCAACTCTACACAAAGCTTAGAGGAAAGAGGGTTGTTCAAACAAGTAGAATGGTTGTCAACACTGGAGAAAATCAACAAAAATACCACAGTGCATTACCAAATACCTCAAGTATACACAACAAAGAGTTTTCATCATATCTGTATTGACTATGAGAAGCCCTATCTCCGGCTGACATAGCTATGCTGGCAACACCACTGAGGTGGATGGAGCTTTTATTTTATTTAAATTTTCTGTATTTCAAGCCAAATTAGCCAAAACTAATTCCAAATCCGAGACTCAGTTCAGAACCATAAGTGGTCCTGCTACCGGCAAACATCCTCCACCCCCACCGGAGGCTTCAGATGTTTCCAGAACTTTTGGTGGGCATCCTACTTGCATGCCAAAGCCCAGAGGCTTGGGGTTCAGATGCCCCTGAATTTTGCTTGCCCTCAGCCATAAGGCCGCAGGAGCAAGCTAGGGAGGAATCTCCCTTTTCCATAAAATGGGCATAAAGCCAAGACCTTCCCACTCCAGCAGCTAAGTGGGAGGTTTACTATACATGACCTTGGCAGGTACTATCCCCATGCCAGGAGTAGTTTTCCCCAGGCATGACAAGGAAGACCGCCTCAGCGGTCACAGTGTTTCCCTTGCCAGGCAAGCATATCACTACGCTTGATCTGAGCTGACAAGAGGCTGAGAAGCGATGGAGCTACAATGATAAAAGAGTGCTTTTGTCAGTTGAGCTTATGTTGTTTAGAAAAGTGGTATAGCTGTGCTGAGAAATTCTGTTGGCATATGCTGAGTTTCCACCGTCAGCAGTATAGCTATAGTAGTAAAAGCTAGTCTGTAGACAAGGCCAGAATTACAGAAAAGCAACCATATACCACCAGAAGACACTGTAATCCCTAGCATCCCACTCTCCTCCACCAATTAGGCATTTATCCATGTTAGTGTTGCATCCTCCAGCTTCCCACTACTGCTACTAGGAATTCAACATCACTTGTGGTACCACATGGACATGCTAGTAAACCTAGATACCAATGTCTCAATCACGGTATTGTGTAACTTGGACTGAGCAGAGTGAGCCAACACAATAGTCAAAATAAAAATGCTTATGGGAGCCCTATCTACACTGCCACCAATGGAGCTGGGCGATGTTGCCAGTAGTCTTTTTAAGAAAAGAAGACAAGGGTACATGAAGTCACTGAGTTTTGCCTCTCAGAGTAAGGTCCATGTCTTCCTAAACAGTCAAAACCATGGTGCCTCAACCAGACTGGGACCTCCTCCTCTTTTCCCATCTGCTGTATTCTTTACTTGTTTCCCCTCTTCCACCTCCCCACTCTCTTCCCACTTCCTGTACTGGCATTATTCTCTCCACTTTATACACTGCTCTCTGCTGTCCTTCACCAGCTGCAAATGAAGTGAAGCTTTCAGGTCATGAAAGCTCGTGCCCTCTATATACCCTAAATAGTGAGTCTATAAGGTTTTTTTTTTTTTTTTTCTGTTTTTTTGCACCGGTCCTGGAAGCACTTGAATACCAGGTCAATGCATGGAGTGGATGGAGCACGCTCCGGTTCCACCACCCAATACCAAAAAGAATCTGCTCAATATAGACCTCCTATGGAGGACTATAAGGTGCCCTGCCTTCTGCTCACCTTCCTTAATAGAAAGTAAAAGTGCACGTTAACGTCTCTCCTGGCCCCGGCCTACGCTTCATCTCGACTTTCCGCGCGACCGGAAGGTCCAGGCCAGAGCCTCGGGAGGTTCAGCAGAGCTGCCTTGGGGAACAAGGTTGAGTCCAGCCTGTTCAGGACCCGGCCTTCTCTACCGCGGAGCGGCTAGGGCTTGGCCCCACCCTCTGCTGCGCTCCTGATTAGTACTGATTTTGGGAGATGCTTTATCCTACAGATCAGAACCGGTGTCAGACGCGGCTTGCACCCTGCTCCATCGGGGCAGTGCGCCAGCTCATTCCCGCGTGCCGAGGGACGGCACCCTCCACGCTGCGCACGTGACCGCATTCGCGCCCCCTCGTCCCGCATTTCATAGCAGGGGGCGGGGCGGGGCGGGGCTGGGTGACGGCATCACTCTGCGCCAGACCCCGCCCCTCCTTCCCTGCGGTGGCGCATGCGCCTGGGGGAGCGTGTGACCCACGCGGATAGCGAGCAGTGGGCAGCATGGGCCGGGTGGGGGATACGGCGGGGCCGGGGCCGGACCCGGTGCGCAGTTTCGAGCGATGGAAGAAAAAGTACGGCAAGCGCCAGGCCCGGCTGCAGCTGCAGCGCAAGCAGCGCAAGCGGCCGGAGTGGCAGCAGGAGCGGGAGGGTATCGCCCGGCTGCAGCAGCGCTACGACCAGGTGAGCGGCCGGGCACGGGGGCGGCCTTGGGGCTGGCAGCCGGGGGGGACGCCGAGACGAGGGGCAGCGCTGCCCCGCCGGGCGGAAAGCGGGCCGAGCCCAGGGCAGTGCTTCCCAAACTCTTCCTCAGCCCGACCCCGCTTATGGCCCTGTTTCCTCAGCCTGGCCCCTCACTCCCCACCTACAGCCTCCCCCTTCACGCTGATGTTGCAACCCCATTTTGGGGCCACGACCCACAGTTTGGAAAACACTGCTCTAGGGCAGCGTTTCAAAAATGGGTCGCAAGGATGTATGAAAGGGTCCTGAACAAACTTCAAAAAGTGGGTTTGCCTTGAAAGAAGATACCGGTGGGAAACAGTGACTTTTCCTTTGCAGGCTGGCAGCGTTCCAGCCTACATGGGGCTGCTCAGGGTTCCCCTGCCCCCTAGCAGGTCTGGAGTGAGGGGCACTGGGCTGGGACTGGCCATTGACATTTACAAATGGGTCCTGGTACAAAAAAGGTTGAGAATCACTGATCTAGGATGCTTACTATACGTGTGATGCTGGAGCAGCTGTGAGCAGCTCTTGCTGGGCTGGTATGTTTCTGGGCTTGCCTGTTCTTTGCCTGTGAGCCAGGATGTAATTGCCGGTAAAATCAGTCACTGCAAGCTGGGGTTGGCTTGCTTTGCATCCATGTGACATTCCCTTTGTGCTGGGAAAAGATTGTCAAACAGCTGAGAGTTGGAGGTCACGGAGTCATAGAAAAGTAGGGCTGGAAGGGACCTCAGGAGGTCATTTGGTCCAGTGGTTCTCAACTTTTTTGTACTGATCTGCTAACATCAGCATCCAGTCCTGACCTAGTGCCCCTCACTCCTGAGCCACTGCCCCCAAGCCCTAGTCCCTCAGTGTGTAGGGCATGGGGGGCTCCAAGCAGCCCCTTTCAAGCTGAAATACTGACAGCATGCAAGGGAAAAGCCATGGTTTCCCATGTTTTTCTCCTTTAAAGGAAAATCCATTTTTAAGGTTTGTTCATGACCCTTTTATATATTCTTGTGAACCACTTGTGGGTCAAGAAACACTGATCTACTCCAACCCTCTGCTCAAAGCAGGCCCACCCCAACTAGATCATCCTAGACTAGCTGTTGTCTAGCTAGGTTTTAAAAACCTCCAAGGATGGAGATTCCACCACGTCTCTGGGTAATTTGTTCCTGTGTTTTACTACCTTCCTAGTGAGAGAGTTTTTCCTAATATCTAACCTAAACTTCCCTTGTTGCAACCTGAGACCAGTGTTCCTTGTCCTGTCATCTGCTACCACTGAGAACAGTCTAGCTCCATCCTCTTTGAAACCACCCTTCAGGTGGTTGAAGGCTGCTATTAAATCTCCCCTCAGTCTTTTCTTCTCCAGACTAAATAGGCCCAGTTTCCTCAGCCTCTCCTCAGAAGTCATATCCCCTAGCCCCCAAACCATTTTCATTGCCCTTTGCTGGACTCTCTCCAATTTGTCTAAATCCTTTCTATGGGGGGGGGGAGTGGAAACTGAACACAGTACTCCAGATGTGGCATCACCAGTGCTGAATAGAGGGGAATAATCACTTCCCTCAATCTGTTGGCAACACCATCCTATACAATCCTATAATCTAAACTTTGTGTAAGACTACCATCAACCCTGATGTAACACCTAGCACCATAACTTGCAACAGGTGAAGCAGGGGGGAACCACGACAGCCGATGTTGTGGTTCTGTGAAAATCTGTCATGTCCTAACTAAAACTATTCTACTTTGTCTTCAGGAGGTCAGGAATAGCGTGATACCCCATTTACACCTGCTACAGATTTATGTTTCGTATACAAACATACATGGGTTCCATTTGGGTTACAATATTGGTTACATTTGTAATTAAGCAAAACTGTCAATAAATTTTAATTGGTAAGGTAGAAGTTGCAGAATATTTTAAGAAATAGCTGTTAATTGAAAACCGGACCTGCTTATATTTCTCTTGACTGCTGACAGAACAAAACAGGGAGAATAAGAGTTTTGGTTGATGGCTGGTGAATTTTCCTAGTGGAGCTAGACTGAGAGAGAGAAATACCCTACTCTCCCTTCTTGGGGAATAATGATCTATTTGAGATGGAAGATAGATTTGTGTGCGAAGCCTATACTTTATGCACTACTTTACAATGCTTCTTACATAAATTGCTTCCTGTCCTGTACATTAGGGCAGCTGTAAAATGGAGATGATGCTTACCTGCTTATATCAAGTGCTTTGAGATCTACTGATTGAGAAAGCATAATATAAGAAACATTACCAACCATGGTTTTTCAGATAGAAAGTTCTTTGAGATCTACTGACTGAAGCAAACTTAATCTCATGTTTTTCAGAGGGGATAACTTGAGGACAGCAGAGCTCTGCCTCTCTTTGGAGATATGCAGCAATGAGCTAAGGAAAATAGTCAGGGAGGCACTGAGGTCCCGGAGGGGAGGGGAGTCAGGTGTCCAAGAAGAGTGGTTGCTTCTTAAGGAGACGATCTTCCAAGCCCAAAGGGAGGTAATCCCAACACGGATCAAAGGGGGCAGGAGGGCGCAAAAGTCCCCATGGCCCACCAAAAGCATCTGGGAATGTCTCGTAGCTAAAAGGTAGGGAGGGGCCATCACCAGGGAGGACTATACTGTTTGCTTGGGGATGCAGGGGGCAGTCAGGAAGGTCAAGGCAGAGATGGAAATGGGACTAGCTTCCCAGATCAAGGATAACGAGAAGTCCTTTTTTAAATGCATAGGTGGCAAAAAGAAGGTACCAGGTAATGTGGGGCCCCTACAAGACACGCTAGGAAATCTGGTCATCACACCAGATGACAAAGCTAACCTGTTTAACAACTTCTTTGCCTCCGTTTTTCTGAGCAGGGACTGGGTCACTCAGGCCCCAGGCGAGGCGCACCCAGGCCAAGGGTCAGGGAGGATCTAGTCAGGGAACTTCTGGAGGGACGGGACGTATTTAAATCAGCTGGTCTGGATGATCTCCACCCCAGAGTGCTGAGGGAATTAGCTGAGGTCATTGCGGGACCGCTGGCACGGCTTTATGAGCACTCATAGTGCTCTAGTGTGGTGCCAGAGGACTGGAAGAGGGCCAATGTGGCTCCCATCTTCAAAAAAGGGAGGAAGGAGGACCTGGGAAACTATAGGTCAGTTAGTCTTACCTCAATCCTGGGTAAGCTTTTTGAAAGAATTATTCTGGCACATGTCCACGAAGAGCCAGCGGGGGAGATTATGCTTAGGGGCAACCAACACGGGTTCATTAGCGGCAGGTTCTGTCAGACCAACCTGGTAGCCTTCTGTGACCAGGTCACCAAATCCTTAGATGCAGGGGTAGCAGTGGATGTAGTCTTTCTGGACTTTCGAAAGGCTTTTGACACTGTCTCTCAACCCATTCTCATTAAAAAACTGGGGGACTGTGGTGTAGACACCTACACAGTCAAATGGGTTGCCAGCTGGCTGGAGGGCCGCACCCAGAG
>NW_017728906.1:174229119-174249337 GCF_001723895.1 Crocodylus porosus | reverse complement strand
TGCATCCACAGGTGCATCTCAAGCAGGTGCAAGGAGGTGATCCTCCTCCTCCTCTATGTGATACTGGTCAGGCCGCAGCTGGAGTACTGTGTCCAGTTCTGGGCGCCGCACTTTGAGAGGGATGTGGACAACATGGAGAGGGTCCAGAGGAGGGCCACTCACATGATCCAGGGACAGCAGGGCAGGCCCTATGAGGAGAGGCTAAGGGACCTGAAATAACGGTCACAAGCTGGCAGAGGGTAGATTCAGACTAAACATCAGGAGGCGCTACTTCACTGTCAGGGTGGCTAGGATCTGGATCCAACTTCCAAGAAAAGTGGTGCTGGCCCCTACCCTGGGGGTTTTTAAGAGGAGATGTACACCTTGCTGGGGTCGTTTGACCCCAGTACTTTTTCCTGCCAAGGCAGGGGGTTGAACTTGATGATCTGCTCAGGTCCCTTCCGGCCCTACTAACTATGAAACTCCCAGACATTCAGGTCTGTATATTTCACTTGGATTTGCTCTCTATAGACAGTGAAGGTAGTTTGTGCAGTGTACCTTATATAGGAGTCATGTATACTTTATCGGGGAAACTGAATTAATGAAGGATTTGGCAGTGCTGTTATCTTGGCAGCTACTCTTCCCTTGATCTCTTCACCTTCCCAACCCATTAATTTAAAAACTGCAGTTCTGTATATATGTGTTTAGTTTGCATCTCCTTTTTTTTTTTTTTAACTGGGGTTCAAATAATAACACTTAAAGAAGAAACTTACTTTTCCAGTGCACTTCAGGACTAACTTGCATTGGAAAAGTTTAAGATTCTTCTTTGACTCTCATGAGGCTGTTTGATAGAAAATAAGGATTGCTTCCCTGAGCTCCCAAGGGACATTTTGAACATCTGAGACACTGGTCTGTTCTTGCACCTGATTACCAAATATTAAAATGTTAAAATATTCATCAAAATGTGCACTGTGCAGGGCTCTGGTCAAAATAGTGCCCATTCTACACCTCTAGGAACTCTGAACAGAGCCATTGAGCTTAAAAAGGAATCAAAGGAAGTTTGACAGATTCTGGGCTGTCGAGTGTCCAATAAGACTGAAAGAACTGGAGCTGTGTAATGACAAAATTAATCCACTTGGTTATTTGTATTCCTGAAGTCCTTCATGGATCTGTTGTATCTGTTGCTGTATTGACAAGTAAAAAACAAAATTTTCTGCCCCAGAAAGTCCACAATCTAGGTTCATTCTAAGGTGAAATATGCAGATACAGCAACAGATGGCTGAGAAGGGTAGAAGCATAAAGCAACACTACAGATCATACAAAAAATCTCATTTCACTGCTTGCTTAAGCATGTTAGAGAAGCTGTTAAATTGCTTCCCTTGCTTAGCAGGCCTGATTCTCAACATGCATGGTGTCCGGTTTGAAACCTGCAAACATAGTGATCTGACTGTGAAAGGGGTAACTATCTTTTCTGAAATTAAGTGAAGTCCTGTGGAGGAGTTTAGAGTTTTTTTTAAAGTGTCTATTTCAGTGTTGCCCAGCTGTCGTGGGGAGTAAGTAAATTGAGCTCTTAGGGGGATGTGCTTTATTATCTTTGCTCACAAACTAGCCCTCATAAGTTTAGTGGTTGTGGTAGGCCAGCCTTGCAAAGGAGAAAAGATCTCCAGTGGCTAGGTTAGAGGTGCTCAATTTCTTTAGCTTCAGAGCATCATGGAATTGTATAAGCCTGCCCACAGATTGCTTGACCAACCCTGTGAGCTGGCCCAGCCCTGTGCAGGTTGGACCCACTACATGCAGGCTGGACCCCGCACTTTACAGTCTCCTAGCAGCCACAGGGGTTAGTCTGTGGCACCACATGTAGCCTTCAAAATGGGCCCGTTGTTAACTGCTCTGAATCTCATGGCACCCCAGTGAATCACTTAGAGACTCACTGAGCTAGAATCTAAATTTTGAAGAGATTGAGGGAGACTCGAGCCTAGAAAGGTTGAGAAACATTGCTCTGGCTTAAGGGTGTCAAATTCATCTGGCTCCATGGGCTGGATGAGCACCCTTGAGCCAGTGTGCAGGCTGGACCAGGACTATGCTCCCTATGGAGCAGCTGTGATGTTGGTACCTGTGGCATGCCAGCTGGACCCAACACAGCAGGTAGCACAAGGGTCCATTTTGCAGGCTGTGTGGTGCCTCAGACTGACCCTCTGTTGCTAGGAGCACATGCAGTGCAGGGTCCAGCCTGCACAGGGCTGGGCCAGCTTGCAGGGTTGGTCAAGCAACCTGTGGGCTGGCTTATGTGACTCCATGGGCTGGATATGGCCTGCGGACCATACATTTGACACACCTGCTCAGCTGGGGCCAGTTAAGAGTGAAGGGGACAGGACATATCCCTAGTGTATCCTGCTCTTTTCTGTCTCTGCCCTCTGTGCCATCTGGTTTGTACCTGAGGGGAAGGGCAGCCACTACCACCTAGGCTGCTTCTGCAAGGTCTCACAGTGGTGACTGCCCTCATGGCTCTTTCCTTTGGATCTGGGGGCATGGGAAGAGCAGAAGGAATAAGCTGGACAGCAAAGTGTGGCTCCAGCCCCACTTCTGCCCACTTGCCTATAGCAGTATGCTTCTGGGAGCATGGGGGCAGGCAGCATATGGGTTCTGGGGAGGGCAGCGGGGGAGAAGAGAAGCTGATACAGGCACTGCTGGGGTAGCTGGGGCAGACACAAGGCATTGGACTGGGGGAGAAGAACTTTTACCTTCTCAAACGGGGGGTGGCATGGCACCTTTAAAGGGATCTTGTAGCACCCTGTTGGAGAATCATTGAGCTAGGACTCTGAATATGAGGTCATAGAACTGGAGTTTCTGGGAAAGGGCAGTCTGGTAGTTGTACTGTTTCAGTGTGTGTGTGTGTGGTTTAACTCATTTTAACTTTTATCAAATACAAACTACTGCTGAAACTTGATAGACCATGTTCATCTTGAGGCAGTTTAATAGACCACAGCAAGACTGATGTAGAAGGGGAGTGAGAAAACAATTAAAAAAGCTTACATGATACAGACTTTCTCTAATGTTCCTATCCCTCCAGCTTTAAATATTTCCCTCTCACTTTTCCTTGCTTCTGAAAGTCTCTAAAATAGCTTTGGTTAAATTACGTGCTGGAGAGGAACAGAACATGTCTGCTAAATTAATTTTGATTATTTATACGTAAAAGGGCAAAATACAATTTGTTTTCTGTCTATGGTTGGGAGAACACCATCCGAATGGGAGACCTAAGAGAAATAGTTGTAAATTTTAATCCACAAATCCATTGGAGTTCTCTAGGCAGAATTTATTATTTACAGCAGTTTAACATTGCTGTAATTAAAACCTGTTTCAAATCTCACACACTAATTTAAATCTGTCCCCTCTGTCAGACATGCTGAATTGTTTCACACTTGTCTAAGGTTCATAACATAGCTTTTTTCCAGCAGGCATATTATTTTCATATTGTCTCAGTACTTTGACTCTTAACAAAATTAAATTAAGCCTACATAAATCGTTGGCATTGTGACATCTTAACACATTGGTAATAGGATTAAGGAATTAGCAGAATATGTAGTGCTGCATGTAGTACAGCGTCTATGGATGCAGTAACTGGAACTGGCTGTTGATTTTTTGGACAAAACATTTCGGTGGGACAGTGCCAAGTTGTTGCAGCTGAAACTGGTCCCACGAAAGTGTGTTGTTTTAACAAATTTTATTGTTTCAAAAACAATGAATAAGAGATGTTGTCAGTATTTTTTTAAGTTAAAGTTCTCTATGTCAGAACAACTTTTGACTTCTAAATTAACATATAGTAAAAATAATGTTGAAATCAAAATCATCTGAGATCTCTGTTCAGTCTTTTTGGCTCTCAAAAAATTGGGTTTCAAGACTTTTATGCTGATTTGGGACAGGAAAATTTTTTGGAATCTCCTGTACAAGCTTTTCAGAAAAATAGCTTTTCAAGTTTGTTAGAGAAGTATTGGTTAGCTTCATGTCTTCTAAGTGAAACTCAGTACTTGTTTAATTTCCCTACTGGACAGAGAAAATAAACAAGCTGTTTCATCTCAGGAGCCTGGAGAGCTATTGCCAAAGATGCATTCAGAAAATCCTTCACATCAAATGGGAAGATGTTACTAGCATTGAGTTAGTGATCCTTAAGCATCAACTTTGCTGGATGGAGCATTGTGTGCGGATTCCTGATTCCTGACTCCCAAAACAAGTGCTGTACTTCCAGTTTAGTAATAGCCTGAGATCTTGCAGTGGCCGGAGGAAGCACTATGAGGACCCATTGAAGGCATACCTGAAGAAAACAGATGCCAGCATTGAGAGCTGGGAGGAACTGCCTGTCTATAGGTTTCAGTGGTGCTGTAGCTTCAACCAAGTGGCAGCCCGTTTTGAGGTAAAGCACCTTGCCCTCGAAGCAGAGAAGAGAGGGCGGAGGAAAGAAAAGAAGTGGAATTACAGCCTGAAGCCTACTCTCCCTTGTGGAAAGACCTGCAACTTGTGTGGAGAGGTGACTGGCTCAAGGATTGGACTCTTAAGTCATCTCGAGACCCATCAGTGAGCTGTGGTAGAGATCATCTTTGTATTGAGGGATTGCTAACAATGACAGCAGTGATAGGGAAAATTATAAATATGCCTTGCAAAAAAACTGTGTCCAGATGCTTCAAAAGAGAGATTTTAATGAAGGTGCTGCCACATGTTATCTAAAACTTATATTTCCATACCAAGCAATTCCTGCAGAATTAAAAACCATGCTAACAATAGCAGAGTTGTGCTGTAGCTGGTGTATGTATGTTTAGATGCTTAATAAATAGACAGTCTAATGCTTTTTTTTTTTTGTATAGTGCTTTGTGCATAATCCCTCAAGTGAATACAGTATTGTATGTGATATACCAGTGGCTGTTCTTTTATTCCCAGCATACTCTGGGGTTCCAACATGACTTACCAAAGTCACACTGACAGCAAGTACACTCCATTGTTTGTTTCCTTCCGGTCAGTTAGTGGTTCTGCTTCATGCTCGTATTGGGGCAGATGCTTGGGAAAAGATTCAGTGCACCAGAACTGGTCTGTCTCCACTTAGAATGATACATATTATTCCTGTTTCCTTAGATATTAAGGTTTGTGCGCCCCAGGGCAGGGTCTCCTTGTTTTGGTTAGCAAGACAAGTATATGAATTGTTTTGATGCCTCTTGGTAAAGGCTGTCGAATTTCAGTCTCAATGTGCTTGAAGAAAACGTGTTGCTACCAACTTTCTCTGATATGGGATCAGATGATAGAGTTTGAGAAATGATCACACCAGTTTGGGGATTAAAAATGTATAACACTTCAATTCGCTCTCTTTTTAGCTATATTTCAGAAACAAATAATATACATGGAGGAACAAATTAGTGCATGTCAGGATGCTAAATTGCCAGGCTCTAAATTTTATACTAGGTTATTTGGGCAAGTGGAACATTTAAATGACAGAGCTGTTACCAAATGAAGGAGAGAAATTGTGATGATCTCTTTGGAGTAAAAAAATATGTTGTATTTAATTTTTCTCCTCATATATTTCTTAAAGCTTTAATTTAGAAGGGCTTTCATTCATTTAGAAGAGGTTTTTCTTTGCAAGGGAAGTCCTGTACTACACCTCAACTTTATGAACCAGGAAGAAGCATGAGGTTGTGTATCAAGTCTGAACAGAGTGGTGTTCTTTATATTGCGTTTCAATCAGCAAAGATTATTCTGTCATAATTTCTAGGCCAGTCTTCCAGAATTCAGATGTTAGTAGTTTGGAACAGCTAAATGCTTTTAGGCGCCCTTTGGGGGACTGTTAGAGCTTTCTTCAAGCTTCTCTGCCCCTGTCTCTTGACCCTTAAACCACCTTAGGAATAAGAAATTCAGTACTTACCTTTTACTTACCTTTTTAACATATCCTGCAAAAGGAGGGTGTTTCTTTTGGGGAGTGGATGCTTTCTCTAGAAATAAGCTGGTACCACCCAAGCTAACGTAAGTTTGGCATCTCAGCAGCTGTCTTATAGGCCAGGTACCAGAAGAATTGTTGCTTTCCTGGTAGAAACCGGAAGTATACAGACAGTCTGGCTTTTTTCCACTGGAGTTCCTGGTGTGAGAAGTGGACAGAGGACTTTGCTCATTTTGCCTGAGAATGGGAGGACTGAAGCATCCTGTGCTTTCCCCAGACTGGGATCACTGCAGTCTTTGCAAGGTACAAGGAGGAGGGGATACAGACTGGCTGTCTGTAATGCTCCCTGTTCTGGAATTGCTTCAATGCAGTACAGTACAGTGCAAATCTTCCACTGCTAAAAATGGAATGCACATAGCTATAGTTGACAGTTTTTTGCTTATTTTATTCTCAAGTCAGATTCAAATTGGCAAACTAGATATCCAGAGCTTTGTGTTTCAATAACTATTTTGTTAAGAAGTGACAGAAAATAAGTTTAGAAATGTGTTATGATTAATGAAATTCAAGTTAATAGAAAATAAGGCTGTTTTTTAGAAAAGCCTCAACAATATAGTTGGCAGCAGGGGATCAAACTAACCATGTGGTCTGGATTGGATCTAGATCACTGGGCTTTTGCAGGCCAGATCCAGCTTGAGGCATGCAGCAGTGGTGGCTCCAGTCCAGCTTCAGCTACATGCTCTGTGTCACAACAGCAGCTTCAGCACATGGGACAAGCAGAAGTGGCAGCTGGGCCAGTGGAGGGGGAGGTAGGGCTGTGGTAGTACAGATGAGTGAAGCTGCCGGAGGGTGACAGGGCCCCTCACTTATCTTCCTGCTGCTGCTTGCCATGTCCAACAGGGCCTAAGGGTCCCAGATTCTGTACCAAGCTACATACCATAGCCATGCTTCCAGTTTTGGGTGGCCTGGTGGAAGGCCACCAGCCTGAATAGAGTGGCTCCCTGGGCTGGCTCTGGTCTGTAGGTTGTATGTCTGATACTGCTGACTTAGAGAGAAGCAGTCATCTAGTTTATTCAAGCTAATCTTCCTACTGCTTGGAAGCACTTATTTTAGTAAGACAAGTGCAGTATGACATTAAGTGTGGACTTGTTAAATAAAAATATAATCTTTCTGAAACAATAATGTAGCTCTATGCTACAACCTAATGCTCTACAATTTTCCCTTCAGAAGTGAGTATTACTGAAAATAAAATATTCAAGAACAATTTCAGTTGGGGAAAATAAGGCCAAAACAATGTGAGGAAGACTTGGCATCAAGCTAGATAGAATAGAGGAGGCCGTTTTGATGGATGGCATTTGTTAGGTATGAGTTCTGTAGAAACTTGGCTATTTTTTAGTATTGTTACTAGTTAAAATACTTCCTTTTAATATTACATTTACAGACAGGCCTAGGAAGATGCAGTCCCTGCTTAGAAGATCTTAATCCAAATTAGACCCTCCCCCCCCCCAAAAAAAAAAAAAAGGTATACAAGAGAGTGAAACATGACAAAATTAATGTGACTTAGTCAACTGAAGCAATTTAGTGTTTGTTTGTTTTTTTTTTTAAATTGCAGTTTTCTACTAAATCTCCCTTTTCATTTAACTTAACTTTTTGCAGCTTAAGTCAATGAGGTAAGAGTTAATGTGAAACATGAAGAGTAGGTAGCAGGCGGGACAGAAAGAGGGTATGGAACCCTTTGAGAAGTTCGAGTAGGTGAATGATAGTGGACTAAGGTAATGTGGACAGGGGTATTATTTTTGCCTAGAAGCAACCTGAAGTCTGTAATAAGCAGTTTACCAGTCAGGGTAAGGCCTGGTTTATAGTTTCATAGTTAGTAGGGTCGGAAGGGACCTGAGCAGATTCACAGATGTTAGGGTCAGAAGGGACCTCAATAGATCATCCAGTCTGACTCCCTGCATAGACAGGAAAGAGTGCGGGGTTTAGATGACCCCAGCCAGATGCCCATCCAACCTCCTCTTGAAGACCCCCAGGGTAGGAGAGAGCACCACCTCGCTTGGGAGCCCATTCCAGATTCTGGCCACTAACTGTGAAGAAGTTCCTCCTAATGTCCAGTCGAAATCTGCTTTCTGCTAACTTACAGCCATTATTTCTTGTAACTCCCAGGTGTGCCTTGGTGAGTGGAGCCTCACCAATTCCCTTCTGTGCCCCCATGATGAATTTATAGGCAGCCACAAGGTCGCCTCTCAAACTTTTGCGGAAGCTGAAGAGGTCCAGGTGCCTTAGTCTCTCCTCATAGGGCTTGGCTTGCAAGCCCTTAACCATATGAGTGGCCTTTCTCTGGACCCTCTCCAGGTTATCCACATTGCTCTTGAAGTGTAGCACCCAAAATTGGATGTGCTATTCCAACTGCAGTCTGACCAGCGCCCGATAGAGGGGAAGTATCACCTCCTTGGTTCTGTTTGTCATGCATCTGCTGATGCATGATAATGTGCAGTTAGCTTTTCTGATGACTTTGTCACACTGACGACTCATGTTCATCTTGGAGTCCACTAGGACTTCAAGATCCCTTTCTACTTCCGTGCTGCCGCACGGGTCATTTCCTAGGCAGTAGGTGTGCTGGACATTTTTCCTCCCTAGATGCAGCACTTTGCATTTCTCCTTATTAAACTGCATTCTATTGTTTTCTGCCCATTTGTCCAATCTGTCAAGGTCTGCCTGTAGTTGTTCCCTGCCCTTCGGTGTGTCCACTTCTCCCCACAGTTTTGTATCATCCACAAACTTGGATAGAGTGCACTTCACTCCCTCATCCAAGTCACCGATGAAGACATAGAAGAGTATTGGTCCAAAGACTGAGTCCTGTGGGACCCCAGTATCCACTCCCTTCCAGGCCTATACCGACCCATCTACTACTGCTCTCTGAGTATGACCCTCTAGCCAATTTGCCACCCACCGGAGTGTGTAATCATCCAAATCACAGCCTCTTAACTTGTTCACCAGTTAACAAGTGGTGGGGTGGGATACCATATTGAAGGCCTTCCTGAAGTCTAAGTAAACGATATCAACCCCTACTCCTGTGTCGAGGTGTTTTGTAACCTGGTCATAAAAAGAGACTAGATTAGTCAGGCATGATCTACCCGCTATGAACCTGTGCTGGTTTTCCCCTCAGCATAATTTTTCCTGCTGGGCTCTTACATATATGAGCCTTAATAATCTTTTCAAAGGCTTTGCCAAGGATGGAGGTGAGATTAACTGGCCTATAGTTTCCTGGGTATCCTTCCTCCCTTTTTTTGAAAATGGGAACCACATTGGCCCTTTCCCATGAATGCTCGTAAAGCCGTGCCAGGGGTCCTGCTATGACCTCTGCTAATTCCCTCAGCGCCCTGGGGTGGATATCGTCAGGACCTGCTGATTTAAATACGGGAAAGTTTATAGGGAAGGTTGCAGTTAAAGAATCCTCTCTAGTTTGACTCGTGCATTTATGTAAAGATATGGATAGGGTGAGACAGTACTGGTCTAAAATAGTGGATGGCAACCTTTTCTTATGACAGGCCAGATCCCCTGGTATAAAACTTAGAGACTGGTAATTTAGTGTCATGACATGCACTAACTTACTTCTCCATGTGCATTATTTGTTTCTGAAATATAGTTAAAAAGAGAGCAAATTGAAGTGTCTTACATTTTTTAATTCCAAGGCAGGTTGGTGTTAGGCCAGGGATGGGGCAAAATATGGCTTGCTGGCTGCATCTGGCCCACCAACTGATTGGATCCGGCCTGTGGGGGGTGCCCGTCAGTTGATTTGAACGCTCTGTGTAGGGCAGTCCCACCTGGGGCATGTTGTGTTCCTGCTGGCCCTGGCCCTGACTGCAGCCCCGGCCCCAGCCCCAGCCAGCAAGCACAGGTTCCCAGTGTGGTTATTGCTGGTGCAGCTGTCTGGGTACTGGTTGGTTCCCCTCGTCTCCAGTGTCTCCTCCTCCTCCAGCCCCTGTTGTGTGCTTTGGGGCTGGGAGGAGGGTGGAGGGGAGCTGTAGCTGAGTGGCTCCTGCCGTAGTATGCAGGGCTCCATCTCCATCTCCTGGTTGCCTGCCACCTGCTCTGCTTGCCTGGCACGATGAGCAGCCACCTGTGGGCGGATGAAGTGGGTAAAAGGCAGCTTTTGCTGCCAGGAGCTGCTTGGCTGAAGTTCCCCACCAGCCTGGAGTGGCACAGCAGGGTCTTTGGAGGCAGGGGGAGATGAACAGCACCCAGGTGACGGCAGCCACACTGGGAGCAGCCCTGCAGGGAAGTTGTGCATGCAGGCTGGGGGCCAGGGCTGGCAGGTGCTAGCGGGAGTACAGCATAGGTTGCCCTAGTTGGGGCTCAGCTCAGTGCAAAATACCATGGGGGCAGCCATGGGCTGCAGGAGGGGTTGTGGACTCTACCAGCCCCTGCACTGTTATAGCAAGCTCTGTTGCATGTGTTCCCGCCACCTGCACAACCCCCATGCAGTGTACAAGAGTAAGATGTCATTTTGAGCTATTATACAATCACTTCTATATATGCTACTCAAAAAAAAATTAGGATAAAAATATTTTTTGAAATAAAAGTAAAATATGTTATATAGATGTTTGATTTTTAGTATATGATTTGTTTTTTATCTATGATTTTTTAAAATAATGTCTTGTGAAAGATTTTGTATGTGCAGCCCTTGACAGCTCACCAAAACTCATTAAGGCTAGTGACACAAGTTCCACATAAACCAATTTAAGTGATCAGAAACTAGTTTAATCCATAACAGACCATAAATTCAGTGCACATAAACCAGTTTCAAAATGACTGAATCTGGTTTAAGATAATCCTGGTTGAATGTAGTATCAGACTTAACTGATTTGGGTCAAACTGTTTTTTGGAACTTCTGTCCCAGACTCCTTCTTGGTTTAAGGTAAATCACAGTTCCCCAGCATACTTTTCAGCCCTGGAGTGGGCTGGGCTGTCTGCTCCAGAGAGCAGGGCTGGCCCCACCCCTCTTCTCCCTATCTGGAGCTCCGGCTGGCTGAAAAGGGGATGGGGGACAGCAGCCAGGGTTTGCCTGGCAGGGGTACAGCAATGTCTGCCAGGTTCTCCCCCCCCCAGCCACTCCTTGCTCAAGCAGGTGTCCTCCTCCCCTCTCCCACAGCAGGGACCCCAGCAGCACAAACCCCATCTGGCGTCTGACCACACCACCCCCATGCTTGCTAATGCTGAAAGGTGTGTGTGTGTGTGTTTCCAGTTCTACTGGAACTGAGGCAGACAGAACAATGTCTGCCAAGGGCTTTCTGGAATTAATCAGCAGGTCAGTTGGTAATGTCTGTCAACCAGCAGCCTTCCCTCCTTTCTTCCTGAACTAGAAGCCAGTGGCTTGTAAATGCCTGTACCTTGGGGTAAGAAGAACTTGAACTAATGAGAGAGAAGCTTTTGTTTTCTTGATGGTCTGATAAACTTTGTGTTCTGTTAAGCTCCCTGCTGGCTTGGTTCAAAGCTGTCAAAGTGCAGGTATCTCAGACCCTGAAACCATTATATGAAATGAAGTTTCACTATGCAGCAGTTTTTGCTGGGGATTGCTTCTCCACATCGATTACTGAGCCTGGTTAGAGTACAGCTTCCCTGGCCCGCAATCTGTCCGTTTTCAACAGGGGACAGAGAGAGGTCTGAGAAATGATCTTTGAGGTTTAGGCAAATATGAAGCACTAGCTAGCAGGATAATACAGGTGCATGCAGTCCACACAAGCTGCTCCTTCCCACACCCCTTTGCCTCCCAGGGCTAGCTGGGGCTGGGGTCTAGCAACACTCCCTGCTGCTTGAGTGACATGCAGGGGAAAAGCCTGTCAACCTGTCTCCCCCTCCTCCAGCCACACCCTGGCTGGGGACCGTGCAGCCCTAATCATAGCATCCTGCTGGGGCCTGGCTGTACCCCCCACAGGTCAGCACTGTGGAAGAGAAGGGTGTATCCACTTGCAAATTGGTTTAATCTATGCAGGTTAGACTAACTTGCAAAGATTGAATCAGTTCAGGCTTGGGCTTTTTGAATGTCTGTCTCTACTCTAAGTGGCCCTTCAGCCACAATAACTGTCCATCCCTGCAGTAAGCTCTGGCTGCCACCACCACCGCCATCTCTTGTTACTGGGCCAGCTATGGCATTGGTGAAGCTTCTCGCCACCAAAGCTGCTGAGCTGCATGGGCCGGATTCGATGACTGCAGGCTGTAGGTTGACCACCTCTGATTTAAAAGGTAGTTGGTTGTATACTGTGAAAGCATTTATCATTGGCTTTTTATAAGCTGCTCTGGGTGGACAGCAACATTCAGAACTGGTGGTATGTAGGACCCTGGTGGGTGAGCTTATCTTTGGCAGGAATCCATTGGCTGTGCTTACAGCATTATAATAACCCTTTCCTCAACTACAGTCGTTCAGAAAGGAAAGCATGTTAGGAGTTCTCAGAGCTTTGGTTGCTGGCATCAGGCATCATCAGTTCTCTGCCTGTGGCCTGCATATTTTTTATTTTTTTGTCAATAACTTCTCTGTGAAAAAGTCCAGGAGAATATGGTAAATCTGAAAGAGATGAACGATTGAGTCAACGCTTGTTTCAGGCCTTTGGAAATATAAATTATTTGGTCTGTTATATTCCAATGTAAACATTTTACAGCCTCTATTGGCAATCACACCGATAGATGGGTATAGGTTTGGAATAATCTAGAAGAGCTTTGCTATTTGCTTTGTCTATAACCTGTTTAGCCTGAGTACTTAATTGTCTTGGGCTTTTTGACAAGCTGCATATAGAATGCTTAAGTTTTGTATAGGTTTACTGATATCTAAAACTGAATGTTTCTGAAGAGTTTAGGTTATAAGAGAGAAATTGAGCTGTTGTTCTGCATAATTGGATACATACGTTTCTACTCTGCTTTTTAGGGCTTGTCTAGACTAAGGAAGGAGATTGGGGTTAGATGAATCTGATGTGGATGGCAAAACCTTTCATTCCCTCACATTGGGCGGTTAAAATTTGCTGTTAACAATTTTCCTCTAACTAGAGAAGTCACACATGAGACTAAAATGATGGGAGCTATTTTTCATAATATGCTTATATTCTGGGACTGATTAACTTCTTTTGTTTTTTGGGGGGTTTTTTGTTTCAGATAAATGCAAATGAAATTGAGAGATTTTCAGATTTTCCATTGTCAAAGAAAACTCTGAAAGGTAAGTAAACACTAAAGCATTTTAATAATAATAAAAAAAATCCTACTTTTGTACGGTCTTATTCGTTGGCAATTAAGGAGTTTTTATTTTTAAATATCCATGCTCTACATTAAACTTTGCTACCTATAGTATTTTACTAATAGAAAATGCTGCACTACGCGGGAAAGAAAGAATTAATTTTTTCCTAAATACTAGGTTTACAGGAATCACAGTATCGTATGGTAACTGAGATACAGAGGCAGACCATAGGCTTGGCTTTACAAGGGAGAGATGTACTTGGTGCTGCAAAGACAGGATCGGGCAAAACTTTGGCTTTTATTATTCCGGTAAGTAATTTAGACATTCTTTGCATACTTTGTCCTAAATAAAGCAACATTAAAAAGCACACACAAGCTAATAGGATGTAAAAGAAGGCATTTAATTTGATGCTTATTTTAATTCATATAATGTTATGACAGATTTAAGAATTGCGTCTAAAGCTTGCAAGATGGTGTAATCTGGAGAAACAGTCTTAAATCAGCTTTAGATAAAAGCTCCAAAAAGCCCTGCTCAAGCACCTGATTTATATAGGTGTTGGATGAGCCAGGTCCAACTAACATGATGCCTCTTCTGGGCATGGGCTGAACTGTGTGGGGGTGCATGGAGCTTAAAGTAAAGCGCCTTTTTTTTTTCTATAAGCAGTCTTTTTAATATCAGCTGAATGAGACTGTTAAGAATGCGTTGCTGCATATATTGCATAAATGGACCTGCATGAAGGCAGTGGTACACTTAACTGAATGTTCTTTGATTAGCATGAGTATTGCCTGGTAGGTGACAAACTGGTAATATTACAGGTGATTTTATTTTATTTTATTTTAATTGCTCTTGTTAATAGTACCCATGAATCTTAAACAGTAGAAAATCCACTATAGTGCCATTCTGCATCTGGATCATGTACCTAGATAAACTATACAGTCTTGATTTGATGGTGATTAATTGCATACTGAAATTAATCTACAAGTTATTTCTCCACTTCTGTTTACTTTCTCAGGCTTTTTGCTTTATAATGTATAAGTAACATCATTTATAAAGCATCATAGCTGAATGGTATTCCTTACTACTGTAATGTGCACATTGTTACATTAAAACAAAAATTGGATTAACATGATTTACATTTTTTGATATGGTAGTCTTTCATATGTTATGTATTACACAGAAGATTTATAAGTATTCACAAAGATTATGATAATGTTCTAGGCTTTGGAAAACTTATATCGTCAACAGTGGACTGCAACAGATGGATTGGGAGTTCTGATAATATCTCCTACCAGAGAACTAGCCTACCAGACCTTTGAAGTTCTGCGGAAGGTGGGGAAGAATCATGACTTTTCGGCGGGCCTTATCATTGGTGGAAAGGTTTGTTCTCTTTTAAACCTGATGTTTTGGGTATGTGAAGTGTAAGTGATCAAATAAGCTTTAGAAAGATGTGTTTTTTAGGGAGAGAGCAGTTCCATGTGACCCACTCATTCTCTTTTTTGTGTGTTCTGTGTTGCTTGAAGATTTGATATTGTGCCGATCTTCCATTTAAGAGAAGTGGATAAGCAGGACTCCTTGCCAAGACTTTTGAGACTTCATGTTAATTAAATTAAGGCTATTCTGGAACACGTTTTGCTTGAGCCAACTATGTAGAGTCTTTGGGGTGTGGGAAAAATAATGAAAATAGGCTAATCCTTGAGGCTTATTGCTAGTAACTGTTTATTTAAGGTGGCTTAAGCATCCTTATTATTGGGCAGCTTTGGGGTATAATCAGACCTAAACTGGTTTAATAACCAACTTTCAGGATCTGAAACAAGAGTCCAACAGAATTCATCATATAAATATACTTATTTGTACTCCGGGACGGCTTCTACAGCATATGGATGAAACTTCATATTTCTACGCATCTAATCTCCAGATGTTAAGTAAGTAAAAAATTATGAAAGTTATCAACAGTTGTTTCTTGATAGACTTTAAGAATGTGGATTGTTCTGTTGATTGAGAGGTTGTTATAGTTAGAGAATACAGGTGAAATGCGAGTGATGTTCTATGTACAATTTAAAAAAAAAAAAAAAAGGGGTATTCCTACACCCCAGGTAGCTAGTGAGCACAGATCCTCTAGCACTGGTACTTGACTTCCAATGGTAAACACTCATGATAGAGCTAATAAGGAATCCAAAGCAATTCTGGCACCTCTTGGTAACTTTTTAGATATTCCTTGGCCAGCATTGGCCTCAGACTCATTCTGGTAGTTTTCAGAAGTTTTATATGCTTCCTTGACCTGTCTCAATAAAATGTGTGCCCCTTCTTCCTCTCCCTTTCAGGTGTATAACTCTTGCTCATTTGATGTTATAAGATAAGTAATAGAGACTATCTAGTCCATGACCTCATTGTTTGAGTATATACTTTGAATCAGTTTCATCATGATTCAGTTTATCTTCTCTGATTCTTTTGTTAGCTTTTTGTTAATTTTTTCTTACTGTAGCGTTTACCTGAATACTAATTTAGTTACTTAAGTCAATAAAATGTTTGCCTGCTTCTAAGTTCTATGAATCTGTAGTCCTGGATCAAGGAACTTAAAAATAATGAAACTTTGAAAGGAGAGTTTAACTGTTACATAGCAGAATCTTTGAAGTATGAGAGATCAAGCTCATTGTAATAAATACAATGTGTTGAGTAGATGGACTATACTTAGCACTGACTTGCTCCTGCGTATAGTTATGGCAGATTCAGAGGCAAGGGAGAATTGATTGCCCTGATAACTCAAACAGTATCTTCATCCTTATGGCCAGCTTCCATTATCTATTTCCTTACCAGTCAAGGAGCAATCCCCATAGTCTATTAGTACATCAGTTGATTGATTGAAAACTAGATCTGCATATGGAGTTGAGAGTTGCAGTTTATAGAATAAGAGGGTACACAAGGATTTTTCTGTAACAAAGATATCAGTGAAGTACACAAAAGAACCAAAGATAATTTGGTACAGGATGCAGTAATTCCTGGTTTAAATCTCTCCTTGGTTATCGTAGGTGTTGTTTAACAAGTATAGAAACTTTTGATGCTAGACTCTCAAAATCCTAGTCTCTGAAACCTGTTTCTCTCTTCAGTTCTTGATGAAGCTGATAGAATCTTGGACATGGGTTTTGCTGATACTATGAATGCAATCATAGAAAATCTTCCAAAGAAACGTCAGACGTTGCTTTTTTCTGCGACACAAACCAAGTCAGTGAAGGATCTTGCACGGCTCAGTTTGAAAGATCCAGAATATGTTTGGGTTCATGAGAAAGCAAAGTTCAGGTAGGTGGTTGCCACTGCCATTGTATTGGGTGACGGTTGGAGATGGTAGTTGTTCCTGTCTTGACTTCTTCCTAAGTCTTCAGCTTTCTTCAGTGGGGAGTACTGAGAAGTCAGGTTACTTGACGCTCCTATTCGGAGCCTCTCCCCTGCGTTTAAGCACTGGTTCTTACACTTTATATTTTGAAAGCAAGGGTTTGAGAGATGATAAGTCCTTGTCCATTTATAATTTTCACAGGAGTTTTTATCATAATCTTACTTTGTCTGTATAATTAAATACTGAAGGGTCAACATTGTTTTCAGTAACACTCATATTTTTAAGTTTAGAAGGTGTGTGGGGGCAGAGGAAATCCAAGTAAAAGAAAAGCATTAAATACATACAATAAAAATTTGTAATTTTTGTAGTCTATTCTTTCTGTGGGTTTTAAGTCACTTTAAAAACACAAAGGATACTCCCCCTTTGGAGCGGGCAGATATTTTTATGCTTTTGATTTTTAGATGACGGAGAAAAAAGCCCACTGAAGCTACGATTTGCTGAAGATGTCACAAAAAGCCATTGAAGTTGGTGGCCAGAATTTGATTTGAGCCACTGCTCTCACCATTTGACACCCAGCTTCTAAATCTGTTCAACATCTTTAGCAGCGACTTGGACGAGGGGGTGAAAAGCACCTTGTTCAAATTCGCAGATGACACTAAGATGTGGGGAGAAGTGGGCATGGTAGAAGGGAGGAACAGGCTGCAATTGGATCTGGACAGGTTACAGGGGTGGATGGATGAGAATAAGATGGGATTCAATACTGATGAGTACAGGGTACTGCACTAGGGAGAAAGAACCAGCAGCATACTTACAGACTGGGGAACTCCCTTCTTGTCAGCACAGAGGCAGAAAAGGATCTTGGAGTCATTATAGACTCCAAGATGAACATGAGCCGCCGATGTGGGGACGCAGTCAGGAAGGCCAACCGCACCTTGTCATGAATCCACAGATGCATCTCAAGCAGGTCCAAGGAGGTCATCCTCCCCCTCTATGCAGCACTGGTCAGGCCGCAGCTGGAGTACTGCATCCAGGTCTGGGCGCCACACTTTGAGAGGGATGTGGACAACATGGAGAGGGTCCAGAGGAGGGCCACTCACATGATCGGGGGGCAGCAGGGCAGGCCCTACGAGCAGAGGCTATGAGACCTGAACCTGTTCAGCCTCCACAAAAGGCTGAGAGGGGGTCTGGTGGCTGTCTATAAACTGGCCGAGGGAGACCAGCAGGCGATGGGAGAGTCCCTATTCCCCCCCAGCACTACTGGGAGTAACAAGGAATAATGGCCTCAAGTTGACGGAGAGTAGATTCAGGCTAGATATGACGTGGTGCTACTTCACTGTTGGGGCAGCTGTAGGATCTGGATCCAACTTCCAAGAGAAGTGGTGCTTGCTCCTACACTGCAGGTCTTTAAAAGGAGGCTAGATGGTCACCTAGCTGGGGTCATTTGACCACAGCATTCTTTCCTGCCCGTGGCAGGGGGTTGGACTTGATGATCTGCTCAGGTCCCTTCCAAACCTACCAACTATGAAGTCCGTGATATTGCAAATACTTTTGATGTCATTGCCTAAATAAATAGGGTCCTGAGCAAGTATGTAACACTAGAAATACAATTTTATTGTTAACATACTTCTTTTTTAGTGAGAGATAATATAGAAATTCAAATATAACATAGAGATCTAGGTTGGAGGGCTCATAGAGCTTCTCTCTTGGCATTTTCATTGAGAAGAATCTCTTTCTCTCAAGATGTTACTGTAATAAAGAGAGTTTCTGAAATAGTTGAGGCATTGCTATTAGATTACAAGTTGAAGCAACAAAAGAAAATAGGTAAATAGGGTTTGGGGTTTTTTTTTCCGTGCTTCATAATTATTGCCTTGGTATGTAATTTGTCATCAGCTTATGAAAAAAAAATCCAGTAAAACAGTTAAAGAGTGCTGGCTACTGCAGCATAACCTGGAATGAAAAAGTTGGAGCAGTTTCTTGTCATTTCATCCTCTTAATTAAGGGATTTTAAATCTGGTTCATCAATCTGGGTTTAAGGTGAGAGAATCATTCGGAGAAGCATTTGAAAGTATGTTGAGAGCAACATTTGTAGAACCTTCTCTTCTTTTTTTTTTTTTTTTTTTTACACACATTGAAAGAAATGTAGGATGTATTTTAAAGATTTATAGAGAGACTTTGCATGTTCAAGTTCAGTCAGTAAAATGCATACTCTTTTTCCCAATTGTGCTTCTAGAATTTGATAGTAGTTTAAGTATGAATGATACTTTAATGGAACATTTTCAATCAAAGCAGTCTGAATAGACATAGACAGGGTTTGGCTTACTACTCCTGACTGGGTCTGAAAAGAAAAGCAGGGTTTGTTTGGTGATTATTTTATCAGTTTGGTAATGACAAACATCTTTTTCTTTCCATATTTCCCAGAGCATCATAGGTATAACAGCTTGGCAACACTGCAACCTGGATCTAAAAAAATTATGTTAAAAGTTTCATACTGATATTTAACAAGAAAATTGTATGAGCTTTCCTGCTGTGCTTCCAAGGCTTTCTCTTGAATGTGGGGAAGAAATGAGCCTAATAAACTGGAAGCAGCATAAGTGAAATGCTGTTTGACAAACAGGGAGACGGTTCTAACAGTTCTATGGGTGTCCCATCCAGGGCTCTTTTATTTATTTACTTTCTTGTTATGAACGATGTTTGTGTAACATGACTTTTGTTTTTAGTACCCCAGGGACTTTGGACCAGAATTATGTTGTTTGTTTGCTGCCACAAAAGATAAACATGTTGTACTCCTTCCTGAGAAGTCACTTAAATAAGAAGAGCATTGTGTTTTTTGCAAGTTGTAAAGAGGTATGACTCTTGCATTTCTCTTGAAACAAATGCACTTTCTGGATATATTGAAGTAGAGTGGAGTGAAACTGAGGGTTTCTAGTTGTGCTAAATGGCATAATAACTGTGTCAAGCTGGCACATGTATGTCTTAACAAAAATAGGGTTAACAATTCTTCAGTTAAGACCCGGTTATAGTATTAGTTGCTTGGACGTTTTGTATCTTGTTAGCATAGTGATCATCAACCGGGGGTACTTGGCCAGGGGTTTTGTCTTTTGAAGTTTTAAATATTGCAGACATCCATTTCAGTTCTCCCATTTCTTGTGCAAACATATCTGAGTATCCCATTGCAGAATAAAGAGGAATTTTATTTTCCACTATCGGATGAGAGAATCTATCCACTTCGGATAACCTCTGATTATAAAAAGAATATTTTCTTTCTTGAGGCTTTCTGGGGAGAATCTCTTGCAGTATTTTGGTATACCTCTATAAATGGGCAACCAGTGCCTTGGTACAAAATGACTATGGGATGAAATATTGTAACGAGGTAGACCATATGATTGTGAATCTATCTTGATTATGATCACAGGAGTCTGTACAAGTGTACTGAAGTGCCTTTGACTTCTGATTTCCTTGCCCAAAACATTCTCTGTTACTAATCCCCAATTCTCACAAAAAGGATAAAGGTCCTTCCTGCTACACATTGTTTCCTGTCTTTTTGTACAATTAATTTTCTATCTCTATGTTTGGAGATGGAGGAGGGTGACCTTTCTCACAGTGTGCAGTTTCTGGGATGGAGGAAAGTTATTTAGCTTTTAGTGCTAAGAATTTCATAGATTTCATAGACATCAGGGCTGGAAGGGACCTCGGGAGATCATCGAGTCCAGCCTGCTGCCCAAAGGGCAGGAAGTCAGCTGGGGTCATAGGATCCCAGCAAGATAAGCATCCAATTTAC
>NW_017728906.1:174227406-174229019 GCF_001723895.1 Crocodylus porosus | reverse complement strand
GTCATCCCCTGGGGCGCTCTGGTGAACAGACGTTCCCCCAGATCCTGGTGGTCACCGCTGATAAACTTATAGGTGGCCATCAGATCACCCCTGAGCCTACGCTTTTCCAGGCATAGTAATGTTATTACTGATTAGATAACAATGACCATTATAGTGAAATAGCAAACTCACTTCTCTTTAACATGTTCACCAACAGGTACAGTATTTGTTCAGAGTGTTCTGTAGGCTGCGTCCTGGTGTTCCTATACTGGCTCTCCATGGCAAACAGCAACAGATGAAAAGAATGGAAGTCTACAATGACTTCGTTCGCAAGAAATCAGCAGTTCTTTTTGCTACGGATATTGCAGCTCGTGGGCTAGGTACATAAGCTAAGCATCCTCTTTGAGTATTAACGAGATAAAAAACTAGAATGGGAATGGTGATGCTCACTGCTGGACAGAGAGATTTCTAAGTCTTTAAATAATGTTGGTCCTGCATCCTGCGGGTTAGCCCAAAGAGGTGGCAAAATGAGTAATGTGTTAGTGACTGGTGAAAGGAAGTCTGATTGATTGATTTATTTAATTTATTTTTATTTTGTTTTAATTTATTTTATTTTTTTCCTTTGTAATATCTGGTTATGGATTATTAAAAAATGGAATTGGGAATATGTCACTGGGTTATGGGTGTTGAAGGGCTTTTTTGTGTTACATACAACAAAAGCAGGTCAAATAATAGCTGTCAAAAACAGAGATTCTTCCTGGTGAATTATTTTTCTCTGAGTCTTGTTTTCCATGGCTACTAGCTGTTAGTGTTTTTAAAAAATATTTTAGAGTGGAGCTTTTCCATGTTCATTTAATGCTTACATGTCATTAGGTCTGCCCCAGGAGTGTTTCCAGGAATCCACCTGTGCTTCTGCTGTATTAAAAATTGAGCTATTGCAACAACAGCTTTCCATGGCTTAAACCAGTATTGGGCAATATATGGCCCGTGGGCCCCCTGAAAAAATGTAGAAAATTAATATTTCTCTGCCCTTGGTTCCTGTCATTTTTGTATGACCCAGTAGGACCCAGGGGAAGCCTGGCGGACTCCCACAACAAGGGGGCCTGCCCAGCTGCACCCCGCCCCCAGCTGGGGCTTCTGGACTGGGAGCACATGGCTGCCCTGGCACGGGAAGCTCAGGGAAGTAGGGGGGGACCCTGAGCAGGGAAGGAGCACGGGGGGGACCCCACCCTGCCCATGGCCGGTGCCCTGCGCTGCAGCTGCTTGCAGCCTGTGTGGGGCTAGCTGTGCCTGCTCTGGACAGCCCCATGTGGGCTTCGAGCACCTGCAGCGTGGGGCACCAGGTGTGGGACGGGGGAGGGGCTGCTCCCACCCCCTGCGCTCAGCTTTTCCCTGGGCTCCTTCCCTGTGCGGAGAAAAGTGGCCCCTCACCCGGCCCCATGGCTGGCACTCTGTGCTGCAGGCTGACTGCGAGTGGCTGCAGCGTGGGGCATCGGGCATGGGGCGGGGAGGGGCTGCTTCCTTCCTCCCCCTGCCCTCGCATGGGCTGTGAGCGCTGGCCATGGGGCAAGTGAGGGGCCACTTTTTTCCCCATGCTCAGCACCAGCTTCCCTGCTGGCGAGCAGGGGGTCGGG
>NW_017728906.1:174222022-174227306 GCF_001723895.1 Crocodylus porosus | reverse complement strand
CTATGGAGCTGGGCCAGCTCCCCCCTCCCTGCTGGCGAGCAGGGGGTCGGGGCTGAGTGCTGCCCCCCACCTGTACCACGGGGCTGGGGGGCACTGGGAGTGAATGGGCGGGGAGCCAGCAGGAGTACGGAGCCAGTGCTGGTGGGGCCCAGGGCAGGGTGGCAGGAGTGCGGGGTCCCAGCTAGCAGGGGCTCTATGGAGCTGGGCCAGCTCCCCCCTCCCTGCTGGTGCAGGTTGGCTGGGCTCCACAGACCCCTGCTGTCCTGTGCCTCGCTCTGGGCCCCACGGGTGCTGGCCCTGGGACATTGGTCCCAAGATGGTGACTAGGGGGCGGGGCATCTATCAAGGAGCGGGGCGGGGCACCTGTCAAGGAGCGGGGCTACCCATGCGGCCTTCAACAGCCTGCCAAAACTGGGCAAGCCACCCAAAATAATTGCCCGCCGCTGGCCTAAACTGTGGGCTCTTGCCAACAGACTAGGAGAAGAAAACACAATAAAATGGAAGGAAGAATACAGGCTAGATTTTGCTACCTCCTGTTTTCTTGGATCTTGCTGCTAAGGAACTTATTAAGATATGGCATTTTAGGAACAGGGTTGTGGGCATAATTGGTCCATATATGGTTGCTAGAGTTAAAAGCCTTGACAGTTGCCTCTCTTAAATATAAACAGCCTAAAATGGAACTTCAGGGCTTATTTGCAGCCTTCTGCTTACTCTTGTTGGGACAGTGATGTTTTAATACTTAGATAGATATAGTAGTAGTATCTGACCATTGCTAACTTCAAGCCCAGTTGTGAAGAAAACAGAAATTCTAGGTGAAAAGTGGGTCAACTCCTTTTTTAATTATGTAATGTCAGGGCATTTTATTATCGGAGAGACACAAAGCATCTGTCTATCCTTGTCAAGTGTGAAATTATGTTCCATTCAGTGCACTGTTATTATTTAGGAAATGAAGACACCATTAATTTCAGCTTGCTTTGACAAAGAGGATAGTTGTTTATGATATGTTGATACATGCAATTAGTTTTATTTTTAATTCAGACATAGTTCAGACGGTGTCTGTAAATTGAGCCAAGTGATAGTTCTTACAGGGAATAACGTTGCAGAATAAAACCCTGCTGTTGTATAGGAAGATTTGAGTCCATTGTGTTTTAATCTGGAGTATTTTTTTGCTTTTGTCCAGATTTTCCTGCAGTGAATTGGGTCATTCAATTTGATTGTCCAGAGGATGCAAATACATATATCCACAGAGTGGGAAGAACTGCGAGGTATGTATTTAATTTTGATTTAAGCTTGCTAAAAATAGGTGACTGTTGAGATGGATAGGCTGTTTGAGGGTCATTGAAGTAGAGGTCAAAAGGAACTAAAGGCTTTTTTGATGGCTAATGTGAAGTTATTTGCTGCAGAATTCTTTAGTATACATACAATCATTGTAACTGTTAGAACAAATATAGTGCTAGCAATTGTAATGGGGAGGAATGAATAGTTAGGAGAGAGAACTAGAGGAGTAGAAGCCCATTTATAATGCTCTGTAGATTAATAAGACCTTCAGTGGTCAAAGTTGGTATTAAAGTCTCTTCAAAAGTATTGAAACATTAATACCTCAGGTGTGTTACTTGGAGAGACAATGCCAATGAGGTGATTTACTGGATGGCTTGTTAAAAGCCTTTAAGGGTGGCCAGAGTCTGGAATGGGCTTCCAAGAGAGGTGGTGCTATTGCCTAACTTGGAGGTCTTCAAGAGGAGGCTTGACAATCACCTGGCTGAAGTCGTCTGACCTCCGTCCTCTTTGCTACCAGGGGTAGGGGGTTGGACACGATGATCCATTGGGTCCCTTCCAACTCTATAATCTATGAATCTATGAATTTTCTACCTGCTTATTAGCATAATAATGTTCTTAGGGATAGCAATGATTTTTAGCTTCATTGTCTTGACCTAGTTTTAAATGGAGATAGACCTCTAAATGCTACTGTTTTATGGGAGTATAGCACTTATGTACCTTTTAACAATTTGGACCTTGCTTCCCTGAAAAAAATTGTTATAAGAAGCACGAATGAAAACTCAATAGATAAAAACTTCAGCGAATACTGCAGTCTCTTTCAGGTGGGAGTTCGCTGTCTTTTTTTCGAACTAAATCTAAGTTAAATGTCATGGCATAGCAGTCTATCTTTGGGCAGCTGGTAAATTTCAATTTTTACGAATACGTTATTAAGGCTGTCTGGATCTGGCAATGTTAAACTTTGCTCGTATTCCCACTGTAATGTTACCGTTTTTAGTATGCTGGCAATTAGTTGTTTGCTGCTTATTCTAGAAAACTGGGTTTATTTTTTTTTTATGCTAGAAAATTGGTAATGGGTTTCTAATTTGCTTTCAAAGCCATGTGTATCCTCTTAAAACTATTAAATAATACTTACATTTACATATGACCCTGTCAGTGATTTGTAAATATAGTTAGTGAATATAAATTTGAGGTTTGTGCTTTACAGTCTTAACTGCATGTGTATGGAATTTCCATGTGGAATGCAGTTAATTTTCATTGAGTCTCATCAGTTGAATAAAATAGCTGTAACTCCATTCTTCCTGCTATAGAGTTACAGTCCTGAAATTGGGATATATTGCTGTCAAGGAAAACAAATGAATAAATTCAGCACCTTTTAATGGCAATTTCCAACGGATCTCCTGAAGATTTATTTTTTCCAGTTTATCACTAAGTTAAGTGATCTGCCTAGGGCCACAAGAGCTTTTGTGCTGACTTGTGATGGTATAATGTAGATGCTTTGGGAAATGTTTTAAAAGAATGTTAAAGAGCAAAATAGCTTTATAATCTTAAATAATTAAACTGCTGTTAAAAAGGAAAAGGAAAGCGGTATGCAGTTCAAATGTATTGGAAAGCTAGCCATATGGTATGGTAAGTGTCTTCAGAGAGCTTGTTAAGAGAGGATCTGACGGAGGAAAAGTAGAGCGTGGCTAAATACTGGGCCTGTTCCATTGTGAAAGAGCTGTTCCTTCAGCTGTGCAGTCTTTACCAGACTCTCCTTTGGATTTTTCTTCACATTAATTTTTCAGTAACCAGACCTTTGCTGAAATTTTAAGGGTATCCATCTTCAGATATTTGAACTGGCACGGTTGTGATTGATAATGAAAGCAGATTCTCTTTGCAGGAAAGGTTTCAGAGGTGTTTGATCTGTGTGTGGGATCAATAAAATGTTGCCCTGCACTGGGTTTAGCTGTGGGGAAATGTAGGGTATTTTCTTGGCTCCTGGAAAAGGGAAAAAAATTGTTTACAGAGTCTAAGGGCAAGCTGGAGAAATGCATGTTGGGGATGAACTAGGGCAACTGAAGATACAGTTGAGGATGTGGTTCATAATTTTAAATACATGTTCTGCACTAAATACATATGGTAGCAGTATACGGATAATTTCTAGAATACTTATTTCCAGCTAACTTCAAATCATGGATAGGCAACTGTAGTTGCATTCAGTAGCTGGTTCTAGTATGTGTGAAACTTACATTTTCTCTAGAAGCTTAATAAAAATTAACTGAACTGAAGTTTAATAGTCATCATTAATGAGGTTAGAGATAATTAGAAAGCTTCATGGGCCATGAGAGTGCATAATTGCATGGAATGAAAGCTAAATTAAATATCTTGGCTAATTAGGAGTCTGTAGTTAGCTGTAATTAAAAGTGGGCTGTAGGATACTATTTACTTTTTAAATCAAATAATTATGTTATAGAAAACTAAACATGAGTATCAAGAAGAAAAATCTTTCTGTGTATGGTAAGACGTAAAGAGTCCACTGCTGAATAATTCTGAGATGGTTTCCTACTTCTGGTCTGTAGCTTTTCAAAGCTTATCTGAAGAGCAAGTCATTGCAAGTATGTTCCATTGTTGGATGAGTGTGGTGCTCAAAACATTGTGATCCTACCTGTGGCATGTGGTAGATTGATGAATGGATGCCATGGAAAAAATAGCATTCATCTTTTGCAAACAGCAAAACCTGGGAGGTATCCAGGAATCCTTTTACTTTATAGTGTCTTTTTAAAACAAATTCTGATTAACTTGAAAGCTATGTTAGTCTTGCAGTGAGTGGGGAGCAGTGGACATTGTTTTTCTAACTGCATTTTTTTATATATGCTTCTAATGTCTGGGTATTTCAGTAACAGTGACTTAAATTAATGACAAATACTGTTACCATATTGTTTAGGACAGAAGTCTGGAAAAAAAAATTAAGTTTTTAGAGATTAAGGTCCCAATGATTCCTATGGGTTTTAGTTCAAACATTCAAAGTAAATATAAAACATTGGTGAGCTACTTGGTGAAATCAAACCCTCTGGCTGCTGACTTCTTTTGATGTGTGCCATGCTATGGTCAGTGGAGTATATATTTGTTTCAAAACTGCTTTTATCACACTTGTGAAACAAAATACAGTGCCACTAGGGGACAGTAGAAGCTAACTTTCATTTCTGGAGTATTAATGCTTGGATTTTTCTTAAACTTTTAAAATGTCATTTGCAAGTTGTGTGCCATGAAGAGAATGAATGACGAAGTGCCAGAAATCCACCATAAGATTACTTAATTTATAGGTAAAATAGTTAAGGGAAAGCCTATTTAACAGGAACCCTGGTTTCTTTTTCTAACGTGTTTCACTCCAGTGCATGGATATTCTGTGTGTTGGATGTGCCAGCATCTTCTGTGCACACCAGCACAATCTAAATAAGTAATTTCTTTCTTTCCCAATCCTCTTTTTCCTCCCCAAACGGCTCACAAAACCTCTTACTCCAGCAGTTCTCTGTATCAGGAGCTATTTACTCTTTGTATTAGCACTGAAATGGAAGACAGAGTTGGACTAAACCTGTTCCAGAGAGTTAATGAAAATTTCTGAGGTAATGGTAGAGCCTTGTCTGTTCCACGTACACAGAAAATACAAACTACAGGGCCTGCTCCAAAGTCCATCGCAGTTTCTGTGGGTTTTTGTTGGCGTCAGTGAGTTTTGAATTGGGCCGAGAGTATGGTCCAGTATTGATATTAGTCAGAGGTAGAAGTGGAAGAAGCCAACATATATCCTTCATACTATATGTGTGTGCGTGCACACTGATGTATGCATGCAAGCATGGGTGCACACTTGCTCTATATATAGCCTGCTCTGGTTCTATTTACTCGCGTATTCTGAAAATGCATTGTGTAATAAATCACTCAAGGGCTGTTGGTTCAAGCCAGGGACTTTTATTAGTAGATGTTTTGGATGGGGAATCCAGGAAAAAGATGACAAAGTTGAGATGGAAATACA
>NW_017728906.1:174210885-174221642 GCF_001723895.1 Crocodylus porosus | reverse complement strand
AGATGTCGCGGGACCAGCGGATGGTGTCGGACACCATGAGGCAGCGCATCAGCTTGGCATAGCGGCGGGAAACGTGGCAGGCGCGGAGGACGCTCTCGTTGCTGGGGTCCCAGGCTCCGAGCGTCCCCACGATGAGCGCGTCCACCGTCACGTCGTAGCCGTGGCTCCTCAGGGTGTCGGCCAGCGGGGTGTACTTCTCCCGCTTGGTGAAGGCTTGGTGCCGGTTCTCGAAGGGGATGGTGACGTCCACCATCATGATCTTCTTGGCCTCATCCATGACGACGATGTCGGGTCGCAGCTGGCTCTCGCAGCCCAGGACGGTGCGGTTCACGGAGATCTCCCCCGCCCCGGCCGGGATGGCCCGCACCAGGCAGTCCTGGACAGCGTTGTGGCCTACACTGAGCTGTCATCCTGCATTGCCTGTCAGACATGGCTTCATGATGCCTATTGGTTGAATACCTCAATTAAAAAGGGCAGAATAACTCAATAGTCCTTTTGTGGTCATGTGAATGGTGAAAAATACATTGCATCAGTCTCCTGAATTGAGATAATTCCAAGTAGTGGGGTAATGGATCCATTTGGAGAATTCTTCCGTGGAATCTCCTTAAAAAAAAGAAAAAGAAAATGAATACTCATAATAAAAATGACTAAGCCTATCATATTTTGAGACATTTTGGCTAAATAAATAGATTAAAATAGAAGGGTTTAGCTATCTTAACAAATTGATTTAATTTTTGGAAAGCTAACTTCCTGTTTTCAGTCAAAAGGTGGGATATATTTATTGGGTCACACCTTCAGAGTCAAGGTGGCAGCTCCTTCCTTTATTAACTATTATCTTTAAGACCTGGTGAAGCATTTCTATTGGCTCCTCTTTAAAGATAACATAATATTAAGACCACCTTTTTATATTACATTTGTGGTCTTCACATCATTATCCTAACTCAAGTAAAATTAAAAATAGCTGCCAGTGGAGATCACAAAAAATCCTTGACACTGCATATTTAACTCCCAATTCATATTATTAAAACATCTATGAATCTCTAAAATTAAACATAGTAACCTAGCTACAATTCTGACATCGTCCCACTAAGCTGTAGTCCGATTAATTTGCAGTATAATATCCATTATAATATTTTTCTAATGATGTGGTATGAATGTTTGAACACCCTAAAACTCAGCTGTGGTTATTACTAGGGTGACCATGAGGAAAATGGAGATCCAGGATGCTTCCCACCCCACCCCCCCATTCAGAAGTGCTGCTGCAGGCAATGGCAGAGGCAATGGGCGCAGGGCAGTGGGGAAGCGGAGCTGCCTTGTGTGCATGACCCTCCATGCCCCTGCCAGACTGTGCCCCACACCTCAGTGATTCTGGGATGCTCATTTTAATTTTTGCCGACTGCCTGGGACTGGCTTTCAAAATCTGGGACTGTCCCGGACAAGCCGGGACATATGATTATTCTAGTTATTACCTGTTGACATGGTGTCTAGATGACTAATAAAATGGAAGCATATATATTTTACCACAGTAGAAAGGACACAGCTGTGGTTGGAAATGGACTGCTTGCAAACTAGACTGGAGGATCAGCAACCTTCTAGGGCCTTTTAAAGTAAACTTACTTTGTTACTGGACTAATAAGGTTGGTAAACTTTGCATGGTCTTGCACATTAAGTCTCCTGTCTGTCCTATGTCTGGGAAACGGGGAGGACTTCCAGTTTGACTGAATGAAGAGGGTTGTGATGTAAATTCTAGAGCAGGGGTTGGCAATGTTTTTGGCTGGAGTGCCAAAGCCACCCCAGCCTTAACCCACACCTCGACTTGGTATGCCAGGCACAGATGGTGTGGGAGCTGCAAGAGGCCTGACTCTCATTGCTGGCAGTGAGCACACATGGGGATGGTGGGGGAGAGGCCAGGGTAGTGCTTCCTTGGCCCCTTTCTGACTGTTTGTGTTCATGCAGCTGCTGCTGCCATGGAACTTGTGCTGGAGCTCTGGACCGCAGTGCAGCTGTTTGTAGCTGGCCTGCTATCTGCTGCAGCTGCCCAGAGCAATGAACAGCAGGGAAGGGGCTGGGGCAGTGCAATCCTGGTCCCTTCCGCTGTCCACCTGGAGGTACGTGTGCACTTGCCGCCACCACAGACCCTGTCTGGGGCTCACAGCTTCTTGACTGCTTGTTATGGCTGTTCCAGGTTCTGGCAGCTGCTGCCTGCCATGGAGCCTGGGCTGCTTGCACCAGAGCTTGCGGCCTCTCCGCCGCCTGCTGCAAGCTGCCTGGGTTCTGTGGTTGGCAGCAGGTGCCCAGAGCCTGGGCTGGCAGTGGTAGGCTAAGTGAAATGTCCTCATTTGCCATGCTTTGGCACATGCCAGGGGTTGCTGACCCCTAGTCTAGAGGCATAAATTAGAACCCAGTTTGGATAACCCTCATAGTGTTGGATGTAGCTATAGATGGGCATTTTTGCCAAGATAAAACGATGCAGTGTGGTGTTCAAAAAAATAAAATAACAATGTATGTCAAACCCCACTACCAATCTCTAACTTGGCAGTAGCATATGCAAGTGAAGTTTTTTAACTACTGGTACAAGAAATAAAAAAAATGTGAATCAGTAATAATGATGCAGACCTTGGGACTTGACTAAAGCTAGAGCAAAATACTCTTGTCCCATTCCTTGTTGTACTTTAAAATACAAAGTGCAGGATTTTACCTTACCTTGGAAAGATGATTCCTCTCAACTGGCTGAATAACATTTTTTCCTTAACTAGTGCAGGCAGTTGTAATGTAGCTTTAAGAAGCATCTTTGTAGTTCTGTTGTTATTGACTAGTTTCCCCAATATCAGTGAAACATAACTTTCATTGGGCTGCTCTGAGGGCTCAGGAGGAACTGTCGATGATGTAGCTGAGTTCTTAGCTGAATGTGCTGAAAGGCTCCCTGGCATCATTGCTTTAATGAAAATAAAATCTGATTAAAAAATGGGAATAGTTGCTAGAGGAAATGGGAAAAAATCCTATCGTACTGCCTGGCACTTATATATTTCATCTGCGCACTGACCTGTCACTTCTTAGGCCTCAGATCATGGTATCAACTGCAAGAAGTCTTGCTCCTGGGTCAGAAAATAATCATCTTTGCTTAGAATCTTGGATGTCAATCTAGTTACATTGTGACCGAACACCCAAAAGATAGCATAATTGGAAGTGAAATTTTGTCTAAACTGCCTGATATAATGAAGCTAAAGATGTTACCTTGTTTTAAAAATATAGGTAAAATTGAAAGCTTATAAAATCAGATTAAATATATAGCAAAAATAAAATAAACCTGTGACATTGTGCTTGGAGAGGCCTTAGGGATAGATCTGGATTTTACTTTCACTCTACGGCAGGGTAGTTTTTGGGTAAACAGATTTATTCATGTAACTATCAAATCTGAAGTATGCCTTTTCAAAATAAAAGTGCATCTGGATGTTTTGGATATATTTTTGTACATATTCTCTGGTGCTCTTATTACATAAAAAAAGGTGCAGCACCATAATAAAAAAATGTATTCACTAAAGTGAAACGATTTTTTTACACATCTTTCTTTGGACACTGCAGTTTTCTCATGAAATTGAAAAGATAAGTGTCAGGGGGAGGTGATCCTGATGGTGCTGGCCAGGGGTTGCTCATGGCTGACACGGGTCAAGATACAGCATAGAGGAGGACACTGTCCCTTACAAAAGGTATAGAGTATATAGGGGTTTGTAGGTCCCAACCAGCACCTTGATTTGAGCCCAGAAGGCCACTGGGAGCCAGTGTAGCTGCTGTGGGACTAGAATTGTGCACGCCTGCTAACCCTCCTTTGTCAGGAGTAAAATATTAAATCACTGCACACTCAATAAGCCACACCTGTCTTATGTACTGAGGGGAGCAGGGGTCCTGTGGAAAAATAGCAAGGGCATGGAGATATGGCATGTTTATTCTGGGTTTTACTCTGTGGGAAACTGCTGTAAGAAGGGCATTTGTCTTAATTAGTTGTTCTTTCAGTGGCTTGTTGCTAGGTGGTAGGGAGTTGTTCTGCTTGGAGCATAGAGCTGCATATGGGTGGGATTGGCAATGGGAGCTGGCACCCTGCTTAGGGGGTGTCACAGGTTCACTTGCAAGTTGCAGATCACTGGAATACAGTGACCTATTGAAGTTAGTATGTGTTTGGGGATGACCCTTGCCTGAAAGGGAAGAACTTTGCAATACCATGAAGACATGTGACACTTGCTACACTGTTGAACATGTCTGCCTACATTTTAATGGTGCTGAGTAAGGATTAAGTTAAACTTGCAACACTAGACTAGACTAGACTATCTTTCTCTGGAATAACTTTATTTCAGACTTCTTCAAAAGTAACTTTATATTGGATAGGATTTCCTCTGAACTAAGTTGTGTGCATTGTGTGTCTGCTGTACTTTTGTTCCAGAGTAAATTTTAGTCTACATCTCATATGATTCTTGAAGTCTATCATAGTAAAGGAGAACAATTAAGGCTGGGCCGGCAGCCTTCATAGTGATACTTCCCAACTTGAGTGCTTGATCTTGTAACATCAGTGTTCTTTTAACGTATATATATTTTTCTGTGTTTGTAGTACCTACATGATATGATTTCTAGAACATGTATTTATGCAATAAATGTAACAAACTTCTGTGGTAGAATTCCACGGGATCCCTGGTTTTGATGGATATACCCTAGTCCATAGAAATTCAGATTAAGACCACAAGGGGTTTTGCGCTGTTGGGGTATGTGTTGTGTACACAAGTTTTTATTTGCTTGTGGTCTTTCTTGGAGAGCCAAATATGTTTCAGCCAAACTTCTTTGTCTCCATCACATTAGCACTGTTGACTCTTAAGGTGGGGAGGCTGGTAAGATTAGGTAACCATTATGTATCTATTCTAAGCCCTCCAATGTTCTGGACTCGTATTACTTGTAGAAATAGATATAATTTAACTTACTTCAGACTCTTACTCTGAGATAAAGAGAAATCATATCACCAACACTTAGCTATAAATAATAAGCTAGATGGAAAATAAAATTATTAAGTCTCAATTTAAGTTTCAGTATTGGACTGGGATTAAATTATCAAATTAATACTGAAGATAATTGGTCCTTATACAAATTCTAAGGTAGGTGTTCATTTGATTATAAATCCCAGCTAAATAACTTTTCTCAGGTCAGTCAGATCTATAATTTGAATCTTGTTAAGTTGCTTAATACTTGAAACCAAAGTATTTAATGTCTGAACCTCAACCTCAGAGCCAGTTATAATTTTCCTTTTAGACTTGAGTCCTAATATGTTGGCAAACTATTTCCTCCCCCCTCACAATCTGTCACAGAGATATTATCATAGAAACTTTAACAAAAATGACCTTTACAAATTTAATAACTTAGTTACCCAAAATTGCAGATGCCAGCCTCTGTTCCCTCTCCACTGTCAAACAGAGAACACAGTAGGTCTTTGTGAAAATGTTTAGCACTGCTTGAAGCGAGGCAACTTTTCTTTCTGATTCCTTATTCCTGTGGGTTCTATGGACATTCACACACTTTCACGGAGTTACATTTTCACTCTGTAAAATTAAAAAAATAATAAAGCTGGGGCTTCTGTCAAAACAAGACGGAAGGTTCAAAACAAAGGTTTAAAAATAGGAAAAGGAGGAAAAATAGGGTACTGTAAAACTGTAAAATGATTGTAGTATTTTGGAGGAAGGGGGCAGAATCACAGACTTCAGCTTGTGCATTCTTCTCATAGAATTGGAGTTGAGCTGCAGGCAGGGATCCAGATAGTGCTGTTCTGTTGGCATTGAGCTTCTCTCTAGCTGGCTTCCCTTGAGTGCATGGTGAGAGTGGTCAAGGCGTAAGTAGCTTGCCTAATGTTATGACTTCCTTTCCACAGGGTGATCAGTTGTGGAGTTTCTGGGATATCCGTCTAATCTCAATGGCTGTTTGATGTGGAAGGTCCTATTTTTTTTAGCTGTATTCTTGCTGCTTAAGGTTTACAAATTTGAGGGCTGTGTTTTACAGTACCTCCTTCCTAAGGCCCTGGGCTTACCTTTTGAGGGATTTGCCTTGGTTCAGTAAAGTTTGAGTTATATCATTTTTAACAAGAGTCAGTTTGGAAATGTTTTTACTGCAAGTAATTGGTTTTCCAGATGTTTGATGTTTTCTATATTGTGGAAGGACTATGACCTTCAAGAATATAGGGTGAGGGGAAGAAGCATAAAACCACCTGAGAAATGAAATTTTTTCACTGCCTCTGTTGGGTACTGTAAATGGGTGGTCGTCCAGTTCCATGGTTGAAATACATGCACAACTGCTTTTGAATGTGGCTAGAGTAAACCAGGTCACATCTAAGCTACAAGATGGAATTTTGTCTTTATTATGCTGCAGTTGCTCCATAGCTGTATTGTGGGAGTTAGAATGAAAGGGCACTGGATGGCTGGGGGAACTGGTAAGATTGCTAAGAAGTTCAGTTGAAAATTACTTTTTCCTTCACTATTCCTGCTTTTTATGTTGGTTAAGAAGAAATACCTTAATATTTGGGTAAAAGCTAACCCCTTTAGCTGATCTAGACAGCAGTTTGGCTTGGGTAAGGATGTATTGTGTAAAAGTAGCAGTTAAAGATTGAATGAAGAATGCAGTTCATTCTCTCCTGTAGAAGAATGTTACTGGTAACCTGCAGAAAACTCTTTAAAAGTTGGGGTTGTGGGTTTTGTTTTGTTTATGTTTTGATGTATAAAGGTCTAAAGTTTTTCTTTGCTATTATTATTATTACTTTTAAGTTTTTATTTATTAACACAATTACATATAAAAACATACAAAATGAACAGCTTAATAAAGACATGTTTTGAGCTGTGACCTACAGTCAACTATACCAGGGGTGTTAAAGGTCAGTCCTGGATCCAGCCTGCACAGCCTGGATCCAGCCCCTGGTGCTGCCTGTGGGTCTCAAAGTGACCCGCAAGCATCATACCAAATGAGCCAGATGGCTGTGTGCCGAGTATGCTCCAGCTCATGTCCCATCTCTGGGGCCTTGTAGTACACAGTGGCTACTCCACAAATCCAGGATACAAATGTATACAGCATCTGCGTGGCAATGTGGGGTTGCTGGTCTTTGGGTCCAGACTGGCCCCATGCCACTCATTTGGCCTGTGGGAGTAGATTAGTTTGACACCTCAATCTACACAAATGTTTCAGTGACTCCCCTCAAGGTTGGGAGGTTTTGCTTAGGAGAACAGTACTGTCTCATGCTGTCTTCTTTATTTTTTAACAGAGTTGCATCTCCATGGCCCCTGACAGATGCTGTTTTAATCATGCCAGGGGGCTTTGTCATGAGTGGACACATTGCGTGATGAGTATGGCGTAATGTTCAAAGGCCATATTGTCCAGAGAGGGTGGGGAAAAAATGGAGAACTGGCATTGTCCCATTCCCAGTAGAGATAAGGAGGTAGACAGCATGCTTAGTTCCTCTTGCAGGCAGCTGTAGGTTATGTTTGACTGTCCAGGTTGCTGCCATGGGACCCTGGTAGAAAGGGGGAAGCATTGGAGTAATGTACCTTAGGATGCCAGAGTACTTGACCAAACTCTGTCTGCCTTGCCACCTTTTCAAATTTAAGAGTAATACTAACCAAGCACAAAGGTGTTCTGCATTTAATGTGGAGGGGGCTGGAAGCAGGCATTTAATGAGTAACATCTTTGAGCCTGTGTCACCATTTTTTATCATTGGATAAATTGGCTTGATTTGTGGCATGTTACATTTTATTGTACGTTTAAGGGGTCGATTGCATGATAAATGTAACATCTTCTAGGGGCCCATCTTGTAATATAGCTATGGACTTTTTTCTTTTGTGTTAGGTAGTTTTTTCCTTGCTCAGCAAGGTTGCCCATTTTTGTTCTCTGGCTATCACAATGACCGGTACTGAGATTAGGTGGCTACATAGACAGTTGTAGTAATTCATGACTGGAAACTTATTTCAAGAAGGAAAATTTTAGATGAAACGGGGCGCAACAGGTCAGTTACTGTACTGTACAACTGTTTTCTTCCTCGGCTATAGGTCAGAAGGTTTTATTTTCTATTTATTCGCCTTCAACTAGAAATGTCAGGAATGCTCTTGTGTGGCTTTGGTAGTGGACTTTAGAGGAATGGGTACTGCTGTCATCAGTACCTTTAGTAAAAGTCAGAAGACATTCTCTTCTAAGTGTGTGGTATTTATTAGCTTGAATCAGAACAGAGTTGTAAATCTTGTAGGTAGTGGGCACATCTACATGTGCATTAGTGTGCTGTTGTTACAGCTCATTAAGTTTATTACCTCTACAATTAAATGAAGCACTAATTAAATGTACAGTAGTGCCAGCACGCGGTCTATTTGTGAGTCCTAACGTGCAAGTAGACTAATTCTACTGTAAATTAGCATGTTGGCATGGCTTTTGCCGTGATGCCCTAAAGCGCAGTAGAATTAGTCTACTGCATATTAAGCACCTTGTGTAGACTCGCCCAGCCTGACTAAAAATCCTTTCCCGTCTGAAGTGTGCCAGCTTTTAGCCTCTTGGGGTATCATTTTGTTACCTAGTTATTTGCTAGATTGTCCTCCAGGATTGACAACATTTTGTCAATTTTTAGTAAGAAAAAGCTTTTCTTGGAAAACGTTTTTGGCTACCTTTCATGTATCATTAACACCCCCTAAAACAAATAGAAGGCCCAAGCCCAAGTTTTCCTTCTTACACAGTGACTTTTAAGAACATAGTGACTTTGTAGTCACCAGCAGTCTTCTGTTAATATATGTCCTTGCTGCTTGAAGAGAAAATCCTTAATCTCTTCTCTTCATGTTTTGTCTAAATAAAGGTTTTTTTACTGTGGATGTGTAGTCTTTGCAGTGAAACCATCATGAAGAATCTAAGCAGATGCAAACTCTTCCAGATGGTGCTTAGGATCATTTGTTTTTCAGTTTACCCAAGTCTGTGACTGTTCATTTTCATGTTTAGCAGTGAGGAAGAGCAGCATTAATGTTTTCCTGTCTGTGTTTTTTAACACTTAATTGAATCATATGTTTGGGTGCCTTGGTAGCTGGAATCAAACTCTAAATATTGCATACACAGGAACTACTGATATGGGTCATTCTCACCTTTCAAAAGCCAATAGAACTGTATTATGTGTGTGCCCAAGTTTAAGATGGTTTCCTGTTTTTTATTATTATTAAAACGAGTGATTGGAATTTAGCAATAGTCATCACATAGCTCTTATGTGAATGTCTCAGGTCATCTGAAAAAAATGTTATTTTTCATACAGCATGTCATTTAAAGTGTGGAATTCCTTATCATTAGATGTTGTGTAAGATGACAGATTGTAAAAGGTGTTGGACAAATTCTTGTAGGAAAGGGGTATCAGTAGCTATTGAGCATGGGAATTCAGGATACAGACTCTGAATTAGAACTTTCTAGACTTTAAATGCTGGAGGCTGCAAGTGAGAGAGGAACAGTGGAAAAAGTCCTGGTCATTCTTAGTCTATTCTCTCGTTCTGCATCCACTCTGCCAATGTGACAAACAGGGTGGATTTAATTTAAATCAAATTAATTTAAATCATGATTTAAATTACTGGTCAGGAAGCCTTGATTTAATATTTTATACAAAGAAGTCCATTCTTGTTGTTTGATATAACTGTAATACGTATTATCCACAACTCCGAGATAGATGTAGGTTTTATTTTTAGAAGGTGCAGACTGTACATTTTAAAGCAGTGATTTATTCTGATATCTTTTCAGATTAATTTGCAGCTATATCAGAAAACTGAATTATGATTTTGGTTATTTTATTTACCAAAGTAACTTGAAGCAGATGCTTGTGAAGTCATTGGGAGTTGATTCCAATTCACTAGATTAATCATGGATATTTAGGGGATATTTTTGCCATGCTGTATTAGGAGGACATTGAAGGACATCAAATGAGCACTGTAGCCATATGTTATTAGCTTGGGACTTTCTTCTAGATTTCTTATCTTCGATGGCTTCTCTCTTTTACGGCCTGGCAAGCTCGCTGCCATGTTAGGCTTTCCCTTCAATCATACCATTCCCTCATTAGATCTCAAAGCAATGGAGAGGCTATACTCAGAAACTTATCCCTCAAGGCTTCTGCAATATTCTGCTCAAAATGTTTCCCTTTTGTTTCTACTGCCCTTTTCTCTTTGTATTTATCTCCAAACTCTTCCTCCTTGCCCAGATCTACTCCACCCCAACAATCCTCTATTCATTTAACTTCTTGAAACTTTGCACTTTTAGAGAGAGGTAGGGACTAGACTCTGTGTACACAAATTTGCAGAGAGAAGGCTGATGGGTAGGTAATCAGGTCTATTCTCTCATCTCTATATACTGCTGTTAACAAGGATGTATCTCTGGAGAGACAAATCCACAGTTTGACAGCTGAAACTAAGCATCACTGAGATGCTTAATGGGATCTTCTAGACTGAGCACTGAGTCCCATTGGGTAGAGTGGTTTTCTTTAATCTTTACTAATCTGTAGACTAGCCTCTGGAAATCCCATAAGATTGGGCTCCTAATATAATCCATGGCCTGTTGTGACCTATTTTATAAAACTTCTTTAAAAAGGTAACATGAATATATTGTCCCAAAAGGTATATAATTAGAAGTTATAATCCCTATTCCATGATGATATCTTTGAGCTTTAACTTAGTTTTAATTTAAAGATATCTTTATATAGGTTTTTTTTAAAAGCATCCTAACAAAAATAAAAAATACGA
>NW_017728906.1:174207774-174210785 GCF_001723895.1 Crocodylus porosus | reverse complement strand
AAAAAAAAAAAAAAAAAAATTGTTGATTTTTATCCACCCTGGTGACAGGATACTGGGCAAGATGTACCTATAGTCTGACCCAATAAATGGCAATTCTGATTTCCCCCCTCCCCACCTCCTGGTTGCTATGGGCCTAACGCCATTCCCTCACATGGTACAGCGCGCCTGACTCTGTTTTCCTCCACCCCCTTCCTGGTGTGCCGCCATCACCACCTCCATAGGAGGAGGATGGGGAAAAGCTTTCCCCACCATCCCTTTTGTCCCCTTTGGGCAGTACCCCATGCCACTACTGCCACCAGGGAGCAGGGCCACCCTCCCCCCCCATCCCTGCTGTCATGGCAGCACTTCGCCATGCAGCTGCCTCTTCTCCTGAATGCTCTTAGAGCACTTTGATTGGCTGTCAACCAGTCAGAGTGTGAATAAAGTATTATGGACAGACAGACAAAGGCTTTTATATATGTGTGTGTGTGTGTGTGTGTGTATGGCTGTTATACATGTAGCTCTGTTTACTTAAAGACTTTTTGTGTATTTGGTCTATTTAATGTGATTGTTTCTTAACTTTCATAACTCTTTCTCTGCGTAAAGGCTTTATACAATTTAATGTAAATTTTGCAATAATTACAGCCCTTAGAGACCAGGTTTAATGCTTCCTTGCTTTCTGTAAGTGTTCCATGCTTTTAAAAATCTGTCTTATACTTCTTCATTTTGGAATGGCAGTTTATTCAGCATACAGTGTGTGTGTGTGTGTGTGTGTGTGTGTGTGTGTGTAAGAGAGAAAGAGCATGAGCTCTGAGCTGGGGTGGTCCATGTGTACCTCCAAGCCTGGGAACTCCCAGCTGATGCTTTCTTCAGCTATGGCAGTACCCCATGCACCCCTAGGACTGGGAGCCCCATCACTTGAGCACGTTTCTAGCTGCCAAGGTGCTTCATGCACCCCCTGGCTGGAACACCGCAAGTATTTCATGCAGTCCTGTGGCTGGCAGACCACAGCTATTATTCCAGTTATAATAGCTGGACTCCCAGCTGTGGGAGCTTGCTCCTTGCCAATCTAGGGGGAGCCTGGTGTTGGGCTTCTCTCAGGCTGGCAATTAAGGCATGATAGGGTCTGATTTTTCTGATCTGTCGTGCCTCCTGGTTTGCGTGTGTGGCATGTTAGGCGGTGTGGTTCTGTGGATTGTGTGTTAAATCCCATTGTGCCTTTATATGTGCTTGTAGAGGGGCCCTCAGCAATTGTACTTTGTTGACACCCCATAAGATGATTGATTTTCCTCCCTTAACACTGTTTTTTGAGATCTACCTGATTTTAATCCTATGTTTTTTTCTGTTATAAGTGACTGTTTTTCTCAGGTACCATATAGGATAATGTCAGACAGTTTACAGAGGTCTGTTTCTTTTCACCAGTTACTGTTATCAAGTCAGACTTGTTATCTCATTAATTTTGCATGAACTTATTGATTGGCGTTAATTATGAAACCATCCATTGACCCCTCACTGACTAATTTGGGGTTTATATTAGGCTACCTTGTTTACATTTCCCTTTGCCATCTCTTTGTTACCCCGGCTGCACCTAGTTCCAGCCATATTTCAGCTTCTAGACCCATGATTTTCATAAATTTATTATAAGATGCTCATGGTATGTCTGAGGATGTCTGTCTGTACCCAGCAGGCCTCGCATTAAATGCCTGCCTTGCTCAAGCCTGCTTTGACACTTCTTAATTCAGTCTCACAATTTATTTTTGGTCACTAATGTATTGACAGGTCTGGGTGAAAGACAGAATCATTGTCTAACTACTAGAAGCACCCCTGGATTAGAACTGAATGGGATCACTTCCCAACATCTGGAAATCAATTACTTTTCTGTCTGTTGCTGCTTACTCTTTTGCCCTGAGCTGTGCTATCTCTTATCTCATGTTCTGTTGCCATTAACTTGTGTCTGGAGGAATTTGCTCCAAACACTGGCTGTGCCAGTTTTGCTACTTGCTCAGAAATATTGCTCTTTTTCCTCCATCATTACCAGAGTTCTCCTTAATACAATCTTCCCTTTTTCTTGCTTGAGATAGACCCACATACTTCTGGCTTTCCACAGAGGTTTGGGTTGTCATATATACTCTTCTGCTCTCATTTACTGTCCTCCCCCCCCCCCCTTCTGGGGTGGTTTTGGAGCATAGGGCGGAGACTTTAAAAGGAAACAAATTTATATAGGAGTCCTGGAAAGGGGGATATTTTGAGAGAGGAAAGTGAATAGGACTGGAATAGAGACCTAGTTTAGTAAGCTTGATGGGTAAAAGAAAGAGGAGTGAGAGTAAGTTAGGGAGAGCAGAAGAGTATAAAGTGTAGAAGTCTGGAGCCTTACATCAACCATAAAACTGAATGCTTGCAGAACACCTATTAATATACTGAAGGGTAAATCGCAGAGCCAGTTTCCTTAACATTTCTTTGAATATACTAATCGACGTGTGGGTCTGCTGGGTGTGCAACTTTGAACTTGCCAAGCAGGGAGAGCTGATTAGTTTGGCTTGGTTTTGGTGGATTGTTAGCATGGGATAGAATATGCCATGTGTTCAATTTAAAGTATCATACAAGCAAGCCACAAAGATGTTTCACATATATAGTTCCATAGTTTCGAGGGTCGGAAGGGACCTGAACAGATCATCAAGTCCAACCCCCTGCCATGGCAGGAAATAATACTGTGGTCAAATGACCCCAGCAAGATGTTAATCCAGCCTCCTCTTGAAAACCCCCAGGGTAGGAGCCAGCATCACTTCTGTTGGAAGTTGGTTCCAGATCCTAGCCGCCCTGACTGTGAAGTAGCGCCTCCTGATATCTAGCCTGAACCTGTCCTCTGTTAGCTTGTGACCATTATTCCTGGTCACTCCTGGCTGTACACGGGGGAATAGTCACTCCCCCAATGCCTGCTGATCCCCCCTGACTAGTTTATAACAGGCCACTAGGTCCCCCATCAGCCTTCTCTTTTGGAGGCTGAACAGGTTCAGGTCCCGTAGCCTCTCCTC
>NW_017728906.1:174203271-174207022 GCF_001723895.1 Crocodylus porosus | reverse complement strand
TGCCAGCATAATTTTCTCAAACAGCTTGCCTAGGATTGAGGTAAGACTAACTGGCCTATAGTTTCCTGGGTCCTCCTTCCTCCCCTTTTTGAAGATTGGAACCACGTTGGCCCTCTTCCAGTCCTCTGGGACTACACAGAGTACCACGAGTGCTCATAAAGCCATGCCAGGGGTCCTGGAACACTTTCATGGCTTGTTTACAATTTTATGGTTTCATAAATTGGTTTAAATTGCACCATAAATGTAATATCTGCCAGAGCCCTGTAATATGCATCATATTTTCTTGCATTAAACTTATACTTTTTTGCAAAAAATGAGTTGCTGGAAACTGAGGTACAAATTGCAAGTGAAGAAATATGTTAGTAGACTCTGCAGGGGGAAAGCAAAAGATAGTAGTGCAGCTACACACAGGGAGTAAGTAGTACAGTGAAAATACTAAGCTCCCTAGCTCTTGCTGTTTAGTTATTTACAGCTATTTACCAATATTTTCAAGTAAAGATTTCCTTTCTTCCAGTCTGCCTTTCAAAAACAAGGTGCATATCTTATTTAGGAATATGTTGTATTTAAGAAAATACAGCGTGTGTATGTTTGTGACACTATATATACTATAGTTTAACTATATATGTAAAGCTATGTATCTATATAAAAATAGATATAGATATATAGTTAGAAATCTGTAACCAGAATAACCCTTGCTTTTCTTCTCTCTCTCTCTCTCATCAGGTACAAAGAAGGTGGCGAAGCTTTGTTAGTACTGCTTCCCTCAGAAGAAAAAGGCATGGTTCAACAACTGTCACAAAGAAGAGTGCCTATAAATGAGATAAAGTACGTTTAACACATTTATTTTTGTCTCAATATTACAATTAGACAACAGTTCCTATTTTTACCCTTTTTTTGTAATCTGGTGTGTTTGTAAGTGGTTCAGTTCACCAAGATATAGCAGCTTCCACATTTTCCTTTTAGTGGCATCTATTTTATACCTTCATGAATACAAATCAAATTGTGTTGGTATTTATGCTTGCACAATTCTGGACCTCCCATTTACTCATCTTTTCATTAAAATGAGTAGAAATAGCTTTTGGCTGCACTACAGCCTCCCACTACCCAGATCTGACATAATGTGAAAATTAAAAGCATGACTAAAGCTCAGAAATCTTTATAAATTAGAAGACTCTTTGTTATCAAGAAAATATCATGAGTTGCCTTGAAATTTATAAAACACAATTGTTAGTCATAATAGAGGAAATTCTTAGTACTTTTTGCATAGGAATTGTATCTTGTTGCCCAGATAAATCTCTTGGTATAGTGGATAAGTTGGACTTAGATTGCAAGTTCCTTGGAGCAGGAGCTGATGTTTGTGCAGTGCTGTCTAAACAGATAATGTACAATTATAGAATGTGGATCTAAAAACCTGTTAAGAAATAGCAGAGGTTATCAGACCATTTCCCCCCCCCCGGTGTTGGATGCATCTACACATGCAATTAATATGATGCAATAAACTTTGGCACAGCTTGCGCTGGCGTCAGCTGTTCCCTGGTGCAGTATTTACACATATGCCTGGGACTGTAGCACGCTGAGCTTGGGCAGAGGAGCACTGGGCTGGCAGAAGGTCTGGGGGGCCAGCCCCAGGCTCCAAATAGTGGATCTGGGTGGCAGAGGGGCTGGCCCTGGGGTGGGTCAAGGCAAGCGGTGCCATGGCTCCCTCTGGTGCTGCACTGAGCTCCTGCCTCTACATCAGCCAGGCATGGAGTGTTGCATGGGGAGGAGGAGGGCAGAGCCGGGAAGCAGTCAGAGAGCGAGTGCCAGGGATGGGGAGGGAGCCGGTGGTGGCATCTTCTTCCCTGGAGGCAGCCGTGGCAGCGCTTGGAGTGTGCATGGTGCAGCAGGGGGAAGGGTTCCCCAGGCGCTGCATGCGTCCAGCTTCTTCATTGAACAATGGTGGGGGGAGCAAGGGGTGGCTGTGGGGTCTGACAAGGAGCCCCATTAGTTTTTGCAGATTTCACCGTTCACAGGGATCTCTAGAATATATCCCCTGCAAATGGTGAGGGTCTCTTGTATATCTAACTCTGTTATTTGGTAGCTTGAATTTATACAGATGATTGAGCATAAGAAGTAAATGGAAAAGAATTCAGGTGATTGAATTATTAATACCTGAAGGAAAACATATAAGCAAAGCAATTTGCAGGGAGCTGCCTTTTTTTTTTTTTTTTACTAAGTATAATGGAGTTTGCTGTAACAGGACAGTTAAAACTTATTCCATTAGGTCTAGATACTGGGGAACTTTCAGGTCATTTAATATCAACTTCCTTTATTTTTTCCATCTAGATATGAGAAATACTTAATTTCTGTACCTCTGTGGTATTTTGCCTTTGAAAAAAACTTAAGGTCATCTTAAGATAGTCTGTTTAAATCTACCTTAACATAAAGTATTACAACAGTATGCTGTACTTTTCTCTTTTGATTTCATTTTCAGCATTTTAATATTAATTTTCATTTTATTTTGAAAAAAAAATCTTTTCTTCTGACACTGGCTTTTTTCTAGATGAAAGATCTGAGCTTCTGTTTGCTTTTGCAGCATCTTCATTTGAAGAAAATGGTCTTCAACGTCAGTCTAACCTCCTACAGAGTAGCAATTGCCTTATGCACTTTTAAATAATTTAGAGGAAAATGAAAAATGTACTCTTGGGAACTCTAGAGGCTTCTTAATACAGCTGAAGGCAAAACTATTTTATTATTATTATTATCATCATTATCATTTATTTATTTATTTATTTATCTGTTTATTTATCTGTTTATTAATCAGGATCAACCCTGAAAAACTTGTAGATGTCCAAAAGAAGGTACAGGCATTTTTAGCTCAAGATCAAGAGTTAAAAGAGAGGGCTCAAAGGGTAAGTGATCTGTAACCCATCCTTTGGAGATTTATTTGTTTAACAGAACCCCTCACATAATTAGCTTGCCAGTTATTGTTGATTCCCATATTTAAATGCCTACAACTTGACTGTTTTTAGTTTAAAAAGGCTTGTTTGTCCCTAGGGAAAGGGTGAACCTTGTTATGGAAAGTACTAGCAAATTGCCTTAAAGAATGACAAGGGGGTGGGGAGGGACAGAACTCTGTGTCCACCCCCTACTTATCCGGGCCTGTTCCTCTCCCCCTCCCCCTCCTTCCATTTGGGGTTTGGCCCCACTTGGGCCCCCCTTCCCAGTTGCGTTGTGCCTGGGCCTCTCCTTCCCTCCCTCCTCTGCTGTGTTGGGCCCAGGCCCACTGCTCCCCCTTCCCTGCCTTACAGCTGCTTGGGGTCTGGGACCACTCCACCCACTGTTGCTGCTGCTTCCAGGGAGCGGGGTTTGGGGCGGGGTGACCCCCTTGTCTGTCCCTGCTGTCATGGCAGTGCTCTGTCGCTGCCTCTTGTCTGGAACGCTCTTGGAGCACTCTGATCAGAGTTCGAATAAAGCATTATGGACAGACAGACTAAGGCTTTTTATAATGGCAAAAGCCTTTTGGAAGATAGCCAATGTGATCCCCATCTTTAAAAAGGGAGGAGGGAGGACCTGCACAACTATGGGCCTGTCAGTCTTACATCAGTCCTAGGGAAACTCTTTGAGAAGATCATCATGGAGCACATCTGCGATGGGCTGGCCTCAGGGATGATGCTTAAGGGCAACCAGCACAGTTTCATTAGGGGCAGGTCACGTCAGACCAATCTGATTGCCTTTTATGATCAGGTCACAAAAGACTTGGGTGCAGGTG
>NW_017728906.1:174192351-174202406 GCF_001723895.1 Crocodylus porosus | reverse complement strand
AGTTAGGGCAGCTAGGACCTGGAACCAACTTCCAAGGGAAGTGGTGCTGGCTCCTACCCTGGGGGTCTTTAAGAAGAGGCTTGTTGCCTTCCTAGCTGGGATCATTTGAGCCCAGTTTTTTCTCCTGCCCAGGCAGGGGTTCGGACTTGAAGATCTACAAGGTCCCTTCTGACCCTACTTCTATGATTCTATGATAATATTAGAATCTTAACTTCCTCTGTTGCACAGTATGGGGCATAAACAGAGTGCAGGTGGAGGGTTTGGCAGGAGTGGTGCAGGTGGAGGATCTGGTGATGGCTGGAGCATGGGGTCAGGCATTGGTGGGCCAAGCTTGTTGCCAAAGGCCTTGCCCAGCAGGGCCAGTGGGCCGAACTTCTGCTGCCCTTAGGTGGCCTCGTGGGCTGGATGGAGAGGCACTGTGGTGCTATGATTGTACAACTATTAAGGTTGCAGAATCAAGTGTTTAGAAGTTAGGAAATGCTACCAGTTGGAAACACCAAAGCTTTTCAAAGAAGTGGTTCCCAGAATTTAATGTAGGCAGGAAATTATATTTTTCCCTACTTGTTTTGGAAAGGGCTCACCTGTTTTGGTTATGGTTTTCCAAATTTTATCCTAAGACAGACATCTGCTTTGGAAAACTTCACCGCAAGCAGGTTAGGAATGTTGGAAGCAATTCAAGGCAGGGTCCGAAAATGAGAAGTACTGGGTAACCTTAACTGGAGGTGTCGCTCGTCCTGTGCTTACTCATGGACAAGACTGATTTTGTTTTTTTCTGTATATCACTTTTAGCCCATCATATGAGTTGTAAATATAATGGGTTGCATTATTTGAGTGACTTCAAATTCATTACCATCCTGCTTTCTAAAGTTTAGGTATTTTCAGTATTTATGTTCCTTTGTTTGTGAAGGATTATTGCAACCAGTTTATCTGTGTAACTGAGGACCTTGTTACGTGGTAGTTTTGGGCAGCTCCTAGAGCTCTTAATCCCTGGATTGTCTGCACATTAACACCTGAAACTGTTTTTAAGCGCTCATTAGGCAGCTCAGAGTTATGCCACTTCATGGCAGGATTCTTTCTGATCTGTGCTACCCAGTTTGTGTTATACTAAGGAGTAGCCAGGCTAGGCTACACCTTAGTGTAAATATTTCATCTGCTTGTCCCAACCCCCCACCAGCCTGGATTGTGCCCGTTGCTCCCCACCCTCCAACCTTCCCTGATCCCTGCTCACTGCTTAAGGTGGAACTGGGGGATCCCCAGAGGGCAGGAGGGAAGCCCGGAAAGGAAGGGGGAGGTTCCTACCTTTCAGTCCTCCAAGCCTCTGCTGACCTGAACGAAAGACTGCTCCAAGCTTGAGCTAGCACTAGCATAATACTGATCAACATTTGTGCAGCTCACATCTTAAGGTGTAACAAAGCCCTCAGTGTTTATTTCAGTTGAGAATTTCTTGTAACTTGCAGGTAGCGTAGCAGATGTGCCCAATAAGTAGGGACCTACCAAATTCACAGGCCTCTGGCTGATTACACGGCTGTAACATGGCCGAGGCCCCTGATTTCATGGCCGTATTATGGCCAGGACTGCCACTTTGAAGGTAGAGCAGAGTAGGTCCCCCACGCCTCTGATTGGCTGAGGAGCACTGCAAGTCCCGCCCCACACAGGCATTAGTTGAAAGGTCTAGCTGGAGCTGCCTGGCTTGTTAATTCAGTAGTTATCAACCTCTTGGAGGGAGGGAAAGCAATTAAATTACTGTGTAAACAAACAGTTTACAGACTGTCACCCCCACTCCCTTTCAGGAGAAGGGGACTTTTGGTGGGCTTTTCCCTGCTCTCCCCCCCCCCTTCCCCCCCATTCTCCATTTGGAGGTATGGGAACTTTCCCTACCTGTAATCCCTCCCCCTTCAGGAGATAGTACTTTTTGCTTCCTTCTCCCCTGCCCCCTGAGACAACAGTTTTTTGATAGGTGGCTCTCTGTGCTTTTTCACAGGGAATTGGCTATTTCATGGGAGACTGCCAATTGCACAATTTCCATGAAATCATGTATTTGGTAGGTCCCTACTAATAAAAGAGATTAGGTAGAAGCTAGCTAATATATTTCCTTATATATAAATGAAGTAAGACAAGGTCCCTGCATAGAATAATTGAGCCTAATGGGCATTGCTAACATCTTGTAAGTTGGGAATGAAAACAGCTGTAGATTGAGGTTAGCGTATGATCTACCAGCTGAAAACTGGAACAGTTTGGAGAAGGATAGTTTTGGAATGAGAAGAGGAGAGTCAGAGTAGGAAACTGTGATAGATCAGAAGTGAAGTGTTATGGTCCAGGCTTTTGGCTCATTAGAGAGAATTTTGGGTAGAGGGTAGGCCCTCTACCGAGTGTATAGATAGTAAGAATTTTTAAAGATATAGGCTACTTTATTTGCAGACCAGCTATAAGGAATGACATACTTCCCAGTATGTGACTGTGCAGTCTGACCTTGGGCCAGAGTACCCAGGGCAGTGGCAGTTGTGTGTGCATGACAGCTGTAAGGTCAGGACCTTAATTAGGGCTGCTGACTACTTCATATTTTTAAAGCTAATTTTCTGTTTGTGAAGGGTGCCAGATTGACGGTTCCAGACTGAAATCTGAAGCTGTGTAGCCATAGCATGAGAAATGGCAGTGCAAGCTTCCTCATGGCAGAGCACTGTTTAGACCAGGAGTACCTGATGGCATTTTATGCTCATTGGCGACTGTAACAATATATTATAGTTAGACAAATTTACATCAGAAGTGATGGAGCAGCTGGTGGAGGGAGGGTGAGAACAGGAGCAAGCCAATGTTCCCTGACTTAAAATGAGAAAACTAATAAACCTTTCCCTCTTCATATTGCTTCCTGCATTGGCTCCTTAAGATTTCTTTAAAAAATTGGAGACAAATGTAAATGGAATGAGGGAGCATAATTTAAAAAACTCAAAATAGCAGTAGATTAAGCTCAAACAAGGGAATCTCTCAAGGCAGACAGATGTAATGTCGAACCTATCCAGAAAATCTAGTTTTATTGCAATTTTTAAAAACCATCTTTATTGCTATTTAATACAAATATCGAATTGCAATATGCTCTCTCACAGCTGAATGATATATTAGGTCAGTACATGAAATTCTTGAAATTATGGAATACTAGTTTATCCTAGCTGGGGTTCCTCTTTATAGGTTGCATACATTTATGTGGACAAGCATATTTGACCCACAGTAGCTTTCTGAATGTTACTTTGAAAACAAAGGCTGCAGTGCAGCTGAAATTTTGCTGTTGGAGCCATAGCAGAGTTCTGGATTAACCAAGAGCAAGTGAGTTGTACTGCCTGGCTTGTCACTTTTTTCTGAATTGGCAGATTGTTGAGATTTGCAAGAGCTGAATTCTTTATGTGCCAGAATGGATGAAGTGGGCAGAATGATGTGTGGGTCAGGAATATGTTGGTTCTCTGTGCCGCATGCTTTGAGGGCTGACTCTGAAAATCCTAGTGGGGAGGAATTTATAAAAGAGGTCTGGTGGGGTGGAAGATGTTTTTAAAAGTAAGTTAGGATTTTGTGCTTGCCAACCTTGATGTCTGCCTGAAGAAAGCCATGATTAAAGAGGTTTATAGCATACTTTAGATGGCAGCTAACCACATAGAGTACCGCATCATTTGAAACAACAGACTATTTTATAAAAGGAAAAAAATTGGTAGGTTGCTGGTGGTTTTTAAGGAGTTGGTGGTATGTTGTGAAGAAGGGAGGCTTTAGGGGTGTGGAAGGGGATCTTCAGAAGTCATGCAGCTTGTGTAGCTTTGTCTTGCAACTGGAGGGATAGTGCTTAGAAAATGGTATATATAGGTACTGTAATTGCTTTTCAGAGTAGTATGTCAGTGAACCTTAACAGAGAACAAGGACACTGATTCCACTAGTGTGATTGGCAGTATGTGAGGTGCCTAAGAAATGGTATATATCCATCAATTCTTTGTCAGGCTCTGGGGAAGAAGCAGGGAGATGCTGGTGAGAAATTGTAATATTATAGACAGTTATGACTTCAAATTCAATCAAGCTTTATTGCTTTGACTTTTGTTATAGCTGGCACATAAAAATACACCAAGTATGTGTGTATTTAAAATTACAATGTAAAAATGACATCACTAAATCAAAACTGTAAATGTGGTAAATTGGTAACATGCAGAAATTGCTGTTTAAGTATGTGTGGTTCTTGGAACAGTAGGACCCTAGATCTGCTTCTGGGACTCAAGGTACTTCTGTAATAAAAATATTAATGCAATCCATCATTGACATGCACTGCTGACATTCTTCGTAATGGCACAAACTTTTGAGTCATCCTGTAATACTTTTGTTACTGAGAGCAATGCCAAAAAAGTAGAACTGTCAAACAGAAGTTTCTACTGTTTCCTGTTAAAACAGTAGAAACTAACTAAAAAGTTCAAGCTGACATCATATTTTCTTCTCCCCTTTGGCTGCCCAGTGCATACCCAGAACAGCTTCAGAGGAATTGGCTTGAACTTTATAAAAATGACACCATGTGGTGGTGGGGTGAATGGGAAAAACACTTTTTCTTGCAGGAAATGATGGGTTTGAGGTTAAGATACTGCATCCAGATAGGAGTTCGATTTATGGCTTTTGTCACATGCAGCATTTTATAGTTCAGAAAAGTCACTTAGTCAACCTTTGCCTCAATCCCTGTCTTGTAAAATGGGAATAATACTTGTCTCGCACCATTTCTCTAACATTTTCTACAGAATTTAAGTGCTTGGGGCAAGGACTGTCTCCTTAATATGTAGCTACAATGCCTAGCACAATATAGATTTATGAGTTGGGGTCTCTAGGCATTTACACTTAATGATATATCTTGCTTGGATATAAAGAAATAGCATTTGGGCTGCATCCATTCAATACTAACATTTCAAGGAAAGTTAAACTCATGAGTGGGAAGAAAGGCGTTAAACTTGGTGATAACGAGAAGCCAGCAAAAATAAGGGCGCCTCTGAGCAGATCTAACAGCTTCAGTATACTTGTTTTTGCAGGATAAACGTATTGAACATGCCAGGGACTCTGAAGTGATCACTGATTGTACTTGGTATTCAGAAGTGATACTATTTCACCCAAACATATAATTGCCATGAAGATGAATGGAGGGCCCAACTGGGAATGTTCTTTTCTGTGAAATGATATGGACCCCATCTAGATCTTCAGAAGTGTTTGGAACCAGTGGATCAGCAGCATAGACATGTACTGCTTCAACTAATGGAGTAACGATAGAAGTTCTTTCTTCTGTGTAGATTAGTTATTAGGGAGAAATAAGAAGCTGCTATTATGCAGGGAAGCCTAATGCTCTATTCTAGATTCTGAGGGAAATTTGTACTCTGGTTACAAATTCATCTCTTTCTGCCCAGTCTTTTGTGTTCTCTACAGTCTGCTTTCAGTTGCTTATACTCTTTCCTTATTCCCTTCCCCCATGGCTTTTTTGTATCTCCCCCTTTACTTCTCATTCCTTACACTTGTAAAACCATATGACCCCATGTAGAGGGGTTTGGAACCTGTAGTTGCTGCATGGACACCTACTGATGGACAAACTTGGACTAGGTTTTACAATGTCTGCCACATACAAGAATCTCACTGACCGATTGTGCTGAAGAAGTTGCATGGAGAAAAGCACTATGTCATGGCATTGTTAATGGAAAGATGGGTGTCACAGATTTTGTCTGAACTGCTGCTGTTATTGTCAAGGTGGATGAAATGAGCCTTGTCTTTTGAAGAAGGCCCAAATTGATCCTTGCATTCAAGCATGCCTGTTTATACTGGTAAGAAGTACATGGACGGCTTTATACTGGTTTTTACCTGCAATATGTCAGGCTCTGAAAAAAGAAACCCACGGATTTATTAAATGAGCAAAAGTCCATAATGCTTTCTTGATGTCAAGACTGTTACTTGTCTACAAAGCCAACAAACAGGGATAACAAGCTCAGTTTTCATGGAATTCCTAAACTGGTTGGACCATAAACTTAATGGTAGAAAGATTTTGGTGCTGGACAGTTCTTCTTTGTATCTCTTATATGTGATATTACAGAAAGGCAAATTAATATTTATTCCTGATGACATGATCTCAATCCTGCAGTCCCTTGGCCAAGGCACTATTAAAAGCATGAAGACTACAATACCAAACTGAATGTGACAGGTTAATGATGGGAATTGAAACTCTAGCATCTGCTAGTTTCAGCTGACTCAGCCGTCTAGAGTCAGTCTTTCTCGTACTGAGTCATTCTTGGGACTCTAAAGCTGATACTAGAGCAGGGGTGGGCAAAATGTGGCCCATGGGCCAGGTGTGACCCACCAGGCCATTCTATCTGGCTTGCGGGGCTGCTAAAAAATGTAGAAAATTAATATTTAGCTGCCCCTGGCTGCCTGTCATGCGGCCCCCAATGACTTGCCAAAACTCAGTAAGTGGCCCTCTGCCTGAAGTAATTGCCCACCCCTGTGCTTGAGTAATTACAAATGGTAGAATTACGGCTGTCAACACAACTTGCATAGAAGCCAAGAAAGAAGATTCTCCTTTGGAAGTAATGCTACTTCAAACTTTTGAAGAATGGGTGGCTGTTTACAAGTTGCCTGTCACTTCAGAGTTGAGTGAACAAGATATCAAAGAGTCACCCAAGCTACAAAAACATGTTTAGCATGAAGACTGTAACAAAGTTGAAGCAAAATAATGGCCTATCTATACTGATACATGGGGCACCATTTAATTTTCTTTTTGACCTTCAGAACAAAGTGAGTGTGCAATAGATAGGGACCGCTGTAATTCAGGCTCCAGGTGGGGGAAACGTGGGCTCCTTGCAGGCTCACTGGAGTCAATTTCCGGTGTTTTTCAGGGCGGGCTCTCCCACACCTCTGGCTGAGGTAGCTGGCCATGGGGCTGATTACCACTGAACAGCAGCCACACAGGCTATTCTTCAGCTGTTTTAAGGAAGTGAAGCACACCACATCTTAAACAACAATGTATAAATAAAGCTCACCACTTAAAGTTTGTAATGAAACCATAATAAATAAACTTTATTAAACAACAGCTTTTATTGAATGCTGACTTTTATGGAATGCTGGCCCTCCGGCAAAGTCCACTGCTGCAAAAGCCATGTTCATGATTGACAGCAAGCATGGAGCACCAGTGACATTTGCTGGCAACATAAACTGTTTTTATGGCGTGAACACTTGGACATAGAGTGAGGCAGTGTTTTGCCAGTGTATAGCTCTGGAAATGGCTCCCTGGCAGAGTCCCGGAATACAGTTATGTTCATGCACAGGTGGCACTCTTTGACACTGCTGACATAAGTGGGATATTCCCACTTGTACGTTTTCCCTCAACCAGGAATGGACTTGAGCAGCTGAATATCAAAGCTGGGTCAAAAATTTGCACTGCCCTTGGGAATGGGACAGCCAGTTGCCTGAACCTTGGTGGATTACTTTTGGCAGTAGTGGTGGGCTGTTCAGTTTGGGGGAAATTATTTTTGTGGTTTTTTGATCATAATTTGGCAAGAACAAATTGTAAGCAGATTCTGCAACTGGAGTTGTCTTAAAATACTCATATGCAGGGGGAGAGTCTCATAAAACAAGTTTTTGGTTGGTGGTTTAAATGGTTTCCAGGCATGGAGCAAATTGCTTCAGTTTTAAGAAATAAAGCTAAAAGGAGAATGTTTTCTGTTGTAAACTATTTTTTTTCTCTTTTCAGTGTTTTGTATCATACTTGCGTTCAATCTACCTAATGAAAAACAAAGAAATATTTGATGTTTTCATGTTGCCTCTAGCAGAATATGCACTGTAAGTATGATATGATATAATGTGTAGCACCTAATATGAAATGCTTATGAATAGAAAAGCCTTGTTTCTTGTATTTCTTTTAATTGTGTGGCAAATACCCATTTTATCTTGTTTACAAATGGAGTTTAAATTTCTTGTAACATTTATGTTTTTCCTGCTTTCCCAAGGAAAGCTTTTTTACATTTCCTCATTCTTCCTTAAAGAAAATTAGAAAAATTTGATGCTGCACCACAAGGAGTAGTAAAAATGTTAATGCTAGATGCAAAATCTTGAGGTTTATGAAGTGAAGTGTGTTTTAAGACAATGGAATATTATATTTATTTCTATTTTTCATCTGTTTACAACATCCTTGAGCCTACAAGCTGTTTTATAGTGACTGTCCTTTTTAGTTCTTCTGAAAAGGAGAGTATAATAAGGCAGAATAAAGATGATACATTACATCTTCATTTTGAATGTAATGGAGGCATTGTTCCTTGAAGGCAAATATTTTTAAATGAGATTTAGCGTAGCTGATGATTTGAAATGACTGTGTGATTAGTTTGTTTGAAATGCCAGTCTTTTGAATATTGTGTTGTCTGAGACAGCAGTGGCCACTGTTATCAAAATATTTATGCTCAAGTCAAGGCTGAGACTGGACCATGTGGTCCCTTTTCTGAAGCTGCTCTTGTGCTACAGAATCTCAACTTGGATTTGAAAGCAAAAATGTTCCTAGCTGTTGTGTCTGTGGAGCTGCACTTCATTTCTAGAATTTGTGTTTGCAAATAGATTGAAGGAAGCTTGTAGAACTCTTATCTACTCTTGCTTGTCTCAGAGGATGGTTTATGCATGTATACAGTGACAGTAATTTAAATGTAAACAGTGGTTACTGCAGCTCAAAGTATGGAAGGTGGAGAAGGACTGTTACATTCTAAAGGTATGTATGGCTTTCTGGAAATGACATCCTATTTCCGTGCTGTCACTGCATTTAGGATGTTTTTGCACCATTTCCCCCCTTGCATCTGATCGAAGCAGCCAAAAAATCAGACACAAAGAAGTGAATCTTAGAGAGCATTTCTGTCTTCTAAATCTTTGGGGCCTCAGGAGCACCCTTCCTTTAGTTAAAGTAGCTTGTCTGGGTGTGTGTTAATAAAACATGCACTAGAAATCAATTTAGAGAAATATAAAGTATATATTGAAAATAGAGAAATACAGAGACAATTTAGAGAAATATGTTGAAAAGATTCATGATTGGGGATCCATCCTCTTTCTTTTCTTTCTTGGTAGATGTTTCTGGTGATTTGCTAGAAGTTGCTACTTGGGGACTTCATGGATCTTAATGGTTTTGGGATTCTTTTTTGCCTTTGAGAAAATCCTGGTTTAAAAAGCATGTGTGCTCATATTTTCAAATGTATCCAATAATAAAATATTAATTTCTACTTTGTTTCCCTGCTTTGGAGGATGTGATCAATTTTTGTTAAGAAAGGGAAGAGACCAACCACATAAGTTGCCTCAAAAAGCATCCTCTCCTTTTTCTTCCTCCTCACTCCCATAAGACCCTTTTTGTGATATAGAGGTTTATTGCCGTTAATATACTTAAGAAAGAACAACTAGTGATTTGTCTTCAGAGGTTGCTTCTATCTTTTGCAATAGGCCTGTATCCGGAGTGCTGGAGAGTCCGTATTCATATGGGGAATCTGTATTGCAGCGACAGTGTATTGGGTTCAGCAAGTCTGTGTTGTAAAAATCTGTTACTATTTTAGGAAGGCTTTTGTTTATTGCCTCAGCCTGTTCCTGTGTTGAGAGAGAAGCATAAACTAAATGTGCTTCTTGTTTCAGAAAATGTGCCTTTGAGTTTTCTTTCTCAAAGAAATGGTACAAATCACAGTTTTGGTATGAAAAAAAGGTTTTTACAGACATCACTGTGAAAGTTCCACATCCATTCCTAAATATTCATATAGTTTAGCTCTTTATGTATAGCTCCTATGTTTGTGGCCTTCTAATTAACCATAGTATTTATCAGAATTACAGTTTGTACCATTCATTTTCATTTATATTGCTTCATTAGTGACCTGGATGAGGGTGTGGCGAGCATCCTGTTCAAGTTCGCTGATGACACCAAGCTGTGGGGTAAAGTGAATACACCGGCAGGCAGGGACCGCATCCAGGCAGACCTGGATAGAAGTGGGCGGATCTGAACAGGATGCGGTTCAACAAGGACAAGTGCAGGGTGCTGCACCTGGGGAGAGGGAACCAGC
>NW_017728906.1:174155486-174191916 GCF_001723895.1 Crocodylus porosus | reverse complement strand
GTAAGGGTGGCCAGAGCCTGGAATAGGCTTCCCAGAGAAGTGGTGCTCTCACCTTCCCTGGAAATCTTCAAGAGGAGACTGGATAGGCACCTGGCTGGGGTCTTATGACCCCTCCCACCCCCAGTACTCCTTTCTGCCCATGGCAGGGTGTCAGACTAGATGATCTGTCTAGGTCCCTTCCGACTCATTGATTCTATGAACCAATACTGCACTGTGTTATGTAACCTTAATAAATATGAATCACTGTGAACTTGTAAGGTGGATGTTATATAAAGTTTTAGTCTAAGTAAATTTTGCCAAACTTAAAATGAATGCTGTCAAACTTCACAGTATACCATGTATTTCATTGTTTTTTTTTAATTTTTTTTATCAGATTTCGTAAAGTATTTTAGAATGTACTGGGAATATTTCCTCATATTTCTCTACCTGTAAAGTCAGTTGCCTTCATTAGGAGACCAAGTGAGAGAGGCTTATTAGAGAGCTGTAAAAATGATCTTAAATTACCTTTTTTTTTTTCTATATACAAATGTTAGCAGCTAAACCTGTCTCTAACATCTAGAACTAGAAGGGGTGGCTTGGCTAGTGATAGGGGGACTCTCCTCTTTCAATAATGTAGAGCTCCTCTTAGAAGTTGGGGTGAACCAATAAAGATTTTGTTGGCCGATACTGATAGCTGATTATTAACCACCCATATTGGCCAATGCCAATCCAATAACCAATTTACTTTAAAACGCCTTGCAATGGGCCTGACATAAATGCAATAAATGCCTGACATAAATCAATTTTTTTTCGCATGCTCTAGCAGCCTTCTGCGTCACATGTATCAATATCTTGGTGCTTAAAAATGGCAGCAGGGCTGTTTGAACTAAAGCTCGTTGAATGCTTGTGGGGATGCTTTTAAGCGGAGCAGGGCTGAGTGGGATGAGGACGTATGTGGACTGCTTGCTTTGGGCTTGGGGGTCTTTGCTCTGCTGCCTTCCCCTTGGGAGCCCTGTGCCGGCTGTGCACTTCCTCTTTGCCTGCAGTGGGAGGCACAATTCACTGCCCCCACTGCTCCTGGGTGGGCAGGGGGCGTGTGGCTGGCGTGGGGCTTCCAAGTGAAAGGCAGCAGAGCAGAGAGCCCTGAATCCACAGTAAGCAGCCCACATCTGCCCCACACACAAATCTGGGGGTCTGCCTGACCACCCCATGCTTCCCCCAGGGGTGCACACAGTGGTGAGGAGCCTTCCCCCTGACAACTACTAGATGAGCTGCTCGTGGCTCTATCCCATTCCCAGCCCTGGGTCCTGTGCAGTGCCTTGGCTAGGTAGTGTCTCTACCCTTGCTCCTTTCCCTCTCTCACCGTGAGACTTTCAGTCTGCCCCCTCCACACCCCTTCCCTTCCATTCCCCCATGACCCTTCCCCTCTATAGACTTCCCTGCAGGGAGGTGCTCTCCATGCTGCCCAGCTGTATTCCTGGCCACATGCATGGGTGCAAGTGCACATGTGGACACACTGCCCCCTGCGTCTTGCTCCCAGCAGCCCCAAGGAGGACCCCTTGCAGGCTGGAATGCTGCCCATCTGCAAGGGAAAAACCACCATTTCCTGTGGGAACCCAGGCATCTGGGGGGGCTGGCCCCACAGGGGAGAACAAACCCAGGTGTCCAGGGTCCTGGCCAGAATGCCTGATTATCTCTAAACATTATTGGCTACAATGTGCAAAGATAACCAATAGTCCACAATGTTATTTCCATTTTATCGATACTGATCTGATAGGCAACCAGTATATCGGGTGCACCTCAGCTTAGCAGTCCTGCAGAGCCACGTGAAATTGCACTCAGAGTAGTAACTGAGTAGTACCGTCCCATGACTGGCTATTAGCCATATGTCATTTTGTGTGTGGAAAAGAGGGTTCTCAGAGCTTGTGGGAGAAAAAAGCATTACCCTGCATCCAGTTTTGGGCCTCGCAACTCAAAAAGGATATGGAGAAGCTTGAGAAAGTCCAAAGAGCCATACACATGATCAGAGGCCAGGAAAACAGACCTTATGATGACAGGCTGAGAGCCATGGGGCTCTTCAGCCTGGAAAAGTGCAGGCTCAGGGGTGATCTGATGGCCACCTATAAGTTTATCAGGGGTGACCACCGGATCTGGGGGAACGTTTGTTCACCAGAGCGCCCCAAGGGATGACGAGGTCGAACGGTCACAAACTCCTGCAAGACCATTTCAGGCTGGACATAAGGAAGAATTTCTTTACTGTCCGAGCCCCCAAGGTCTGGAACCAAGGTCTGCCACTGGAGGTGGTTCAAGCACCTACATTGAACATCTTCAAGAGTAAATTGGATGCTTATCTTGCGGGTATCCTATGACCCCAGCTGACTTCCTGCCTTTTGGGTGAGGGGCTGGACTCGATCATCTTCCGAGGTTCCCTCCAGCCCTAATGTCTATGAAATCTATGAAACCCTAAATTGTTGCCTTTTTGTGAAACAAGGCAACCACTGGAAACTATTTGGAGGCTGGAAATATTAGATTACCATATTTACTCGAATAGAAGACAACCCTGATTATAAGATGACCCCCCCAATGACTGGATTCTATATAAGAAAAAATTATAAATTTGTTATGATTTTCAAGGCATGCAAGCTAATTATTGGAAGTTTGCCTGGAATTTGTCTCCCTCCTACTGCTACAACAAGGAAAATAAATCTGGGGGTCAGATTTCCTCTGCCCCCTCCAACTGACTGCATATTTTTGACCAAAGAAAATAGTAATTTTTTTTTTTTTTTTTTTTAAAAAAAAGTTTTTTCTGTAATTTTCTTGACAGGAATTTTTTTATTTTTTTTTCTACATATTTCCTAAGGGAAAAAATATGCTTTTTCTGTATGGTATTTGTATTGCATTGGGAATTTTTTTTTTTTTACAATTTAAGACTGATATTTGACTGGTCAATTGTCTGAACCTTATTTGACCAGTCAAATACCCAACCTCTTTAATGAGAGAGGGATTAGTTAGAAAAGAGCAGAAGGATGGTCAGGTGCTTTAGAGCTGTGCTTGCCTGGCTGCTATGCCAATGCAGACTGTTCCTGTCATGGCAAAGATTCCTTTGATTTGTAGAGGGGACAGTTTTGGTGTCCTCTTTGATGGCACCAAGGGCTGCTGACCTGTTCATCCCCCCAGGTCCATTATACTACTGCATGTTGGAGCTTGGCAGTGCAGAGCTGCACTGGACCTGGGCAGCTGGGAGCAGTGCCTGTGTAGCTAAACTCCCCTGGCCCAAATTGGACTGGAGCCTGGCTGTTCCAGCCCATGGCTTGGAAAGGCTGCTAGCTGCTGGATTATGAAACTAGTTGCTAGACAGCTGTAGGAAGTTGGAGCTGAGAAATTGCAAGGTCTCCTGGATCTGGAAGAGGATGTGGTTCTAGGGTTGGTTGTTCTAATGCCAAGCCTGTCATTTTGGCTAAACACCACTGCCTCAGAATGCACGTTGACCATGTTTGAGATTTGTACTCTACTTGTAACTCTGCTTTGTGCAGCCTGTCAATTACTAGAGTAAACTTACCAATGAAAGGGAGGGAGAGGCAGTATTTACACCCTTTCTAAGGTAAGAGTATGAGGCTTTCCTCAATATTGGCTGTGAAATACATGGAAATATGAACCAGAAGTCAATATATAGGAAGCTTCACTTGTGCTCCTGGCTTCCAGCTCATTGCACCTGCCTAGATGATGGAACCGGTGGCTGGATTTGTCCGAAATGCATTATGTCCTGCAAAATTTAGTATGTTTAAAAGCCTTGCACGTCTTTGTTCTACATAAATTATTCAAAACAGAGGTTGGAATAAGAACACTATTGTATTTACTTGCATACTACATGCACCTTTCTCTCTAAAAGTTGGCCCTCCAAAACTGGGATGCATGTCTTAAGCAGGGAAGCTGATTTTTCCACACTGGCATTGAAGCTGCCATGGCTGTGCTTCTCCTAGTCCTGGAGAAAAGGGTAGAGTGCAACTTTCCGTGTCATAATTACTTTTAACTCTGTTATAGCCACTGAGCAGTAGAAGCTGCATCTAGAGAATTAGTGATTCTGAAAGTGGCGCTCTATTCCTCCTGCCTAGTGCTAGCCTTCAAATCCTTTTTTTTCCTTTATTCTTCCTTCCCAAAATAGGTTGTGTGCATTATTTGGGGGTATGTGGTGAGTAAATATGGTATTGACAACTTTTGCATAAATTCTTCCATCCAGGAAGAGCACACATCAAGTGCTGAAACTTCCTTAACCTGACGAAGGGTTTCTGAACCTGGAAGCTTGCTTAAAAATTGTTCTCCAACTATTTAAGTTGGCCTAATAAAAGATATCAGATTCACCCAAAGAACCTTTTCTGCCTAAAAATAAATAATTCTCTCTACAAAATCCTAGCACTTGCTCGGCAGATGGTAATTTACTGTTAATTCTGCAGGCAGTATGCAGATTACCTAATGTCCAGACAAATTTGGCATTTCCATTACATTTTCTGTTGCTCATTGCTGTGTAGTCATAGTGAACTAGCAATTTTTCTCTTCATTTCCTCTGACAACTTCTGCAGGGATCCATACACTTCTCTAGACATGCTGGAGATTTGTCATCTTCAGAGCAGTTGTGTTCTCTGTGGTATTCTTTTATAATAAATAGCTATTGTTAGCTAGAGGAAGGCTATCACAAGCCATTTGGTGACAAAAACCAGCCTGTGTTTAAATAGAAATGTGAGTTTTTCTTTTCTTCATTGTAAAGACAGCTTTGAAAATATTGGCCGATATAAACAAATGGTAGGCTAGAAAGGAATAATGGGTTAGGATGTTTTGCAGGAGCTGATGAGGATGGGGTGGGTGAGGGGCAAAGGAAAGGTTCTTTTCCAGACATGATCCAGGATGTCTGGGGTATTGATTTTCAGCAGACAGCTTAAGCTGGACCTGAGTTTGGTGAAAAGTTATCAATTATTGCAAAGGCAAGTGGGAGGTGTGGCAAAAATATTTTTTTTTGGGGGGTGGGGTAGGCTTACTGAGAAATACTAAGGTTGTTATAGCTTATTAAAATGTTCATCAGTCTCTATAGTCACAACAAGTAGGCAGCTGCCACACTGAGTGTGGTTGGTGCTGCTACAGTAAGTGCTGCAAAGGGAACTAACTTTTACTATGTTTGCATACCTTGAGTCTGCCAGTACAACCAGCATGTACTGCTCACTGCCCAGCCCCACTGTGACATGTCCAGTGACACCTGTAAAGGACAGAGAGTGAGGCCAAATTCCTGCTGAAGCCTGCCTTTTTCTGCAGGTACCTGCCTGCCCAGTCCCAGGCAGATTTGAGCTGGGACTAGGAAAGGACCTGTTCTCCGCACATAAGATGGGGCTGACCTGTTCCTTGATGCCAGCTGTGGAAGGTGTGCCCACAGGAAGAAGCAAAGCTGAATTTTTTTCATGGCTTAAAACCCAGCTAACTACCAGCTGGGATCTATTACTGACTGCTGCTGATAAATTTTGGTAGTGAATGCGTAGTGCTGCTTCAAGCCGGTCAGTACCATGGGAAGCAGATTTAAGTGGTGGCCCTGACAGTTCTGGCACACTGGTGGTTTTTTTTTAAATCCACGTGGGTTCATTGGATTTATCTGCTGTTGGTTATGCAGATCAACCGTCTAGCACAGTAAGTGTCTTTAGACAGTACTTTGTATGTGTTTGAGTGAGGAACTCCACTTTTTTCATTTCCTCACAGCTGTGCATCCTCAATATAGAGATTAATTTCTTCAGCCGTAAAATTCTGCAGTTGTTAATTACTGGGTTAAAAGCAAGAGTACAGATTGTCATATATGTCTCAGTTGACTGAAAACCATATGATTTTAGGTACATTTTTTGTACCACATTGCAGTCATCTTCTGAGAAACTTTACCTTTTCCATTGGTTGAGTGTACTTGAACCTGAAATGCACTCTGGATTTGAGGGAGTTGACTTCCACTGTGGTCTAAGCACATATGACTAAATGGGAAATGAACAGCAGCACTGAAGTAGGAATGATGTATGAATTAGTGTGTGGAAATCACTGTGTATTATTATAATCAGGTAGAGTTTGCAACCCACATAGGACCCTGGTGTGGAGGCAGTGAAACATGTTTATCTAAGTAGCTACAGCAATATAAAAATACATGCCATACAAAGTAGCTGTTGTCTTACAAAAACAACAGCTACTTGGAAAACACCCTAAACCAAGTCCCTTCCCTCACCAGCACTTATCTTTCCATTCTTTCAGGCAAAATAGTGATGGAATAGGCGCACCCAAACTGTTGCCTAAAAGAGATGATGGGACTTGTCAGTTGTCATGATCAAAGACTGGTTCAAAATGAGATTGGATTAGTATTAAGAAAATATGACTACAGATTCTAAAGGAGCGGCCTTATCATAACTGATGGTTTTCTGCAGGAGTGTTGATGATCCTTCCCAAGATCATCTTGTTTCTAGTGTCTAAAGCAGTGGTTTTTAACCTTTTTAGATTCATGGTACCCCCTGGTAGACTCCAGGCACCTCTTGTGAGGTTTGTGGCACCCCATTAAAAGTGTCAACTCTTACTTTTTACTTGATTTTTGACAACAGAGAGTACTTTTTTTTGTTGCAAAGACCTCAGAAAGACCGCAACAGATTAGGATACTTTTTTAATACTTAAGGATTCCTATTTGAAATTTCTGGGTTTGTCTTGTGGATTATATTTGAACACTTAACAGTACTAACACTGAATGGCACCTCGTGGCACCTCTGAAAGGATCTCAAGGCACCCTGGGGTACTGCATCACCATGAGTGAGAATCACTGGTTTACAGTCTCTTTCTGAACTCACCCTTCCCAGAGAAAGTTGGTAGAAATTTTCTCTTACCATATACCTGACATTTCCATGATAGGTTATACCAGCCATGAAAAGGCATGGTTCAACTAGAAACCTTTTCTTAGTGCCCCCAAAATACAGATTCCCCCACACTTTATCTGATTTTTAGCTCAAATCTTGCACTCAGTAAATATCTTAAACTGTTGACTTTTGACTTCTTGAATCCTGTGGCCCACTCTAGCTTCCCCCCAGAGCCTCTTTCTGAGTGTTACCCCCAATTGCATACACAGTCCCATAGCACACCTTCCTTTTTGTCCTCTTGCCAGACCTGTTGCAAATAACCAAGCTGGGTCTGCATGTACTACCTGTGAAATGGAAGCAGCCCAACTCTGGTCATGTGTTGTGCTGTGCTGGGATTAATTCGCCCATCTACAGCACTTCATTAAGGTGGCTCAGCTGCTTCCCATTTGGTAGGTAGTATGCCTAGAGCAGCCCCACCTGACCTGGGTGGCTTGGCTATCCCCATCTCTTAACTTTCTCTGTATCGGACCTTATGACATTGCTGCAGTCCATTTGTTGAAAAGCACTATCTTGAATGATTGCCTAGAGACCCTAAATAGGATAGTGCAAGTCTGATCAAAACTGGATGGAACTGAACTGGAGAAGAATTCGATCCGTCAGAATACAACCTAAGTAGGGTACACCAAAGTACACCAGAAACAATAAAGTCTGAGCACTTTTATCTCTACAATAGATACAATTCTCTCTTAGTGAAAAAAACTGGCTGTTCACAGGAAAGACAGATCATCCATTACTGCAAGCAGTTCTGTTCAGGGCAGTATAGATGCTACAGTGGGGAAGAAATATTTTTGTCTCACATTTCAGCCTCTGCAAAAAATTTCATAAGTTTTGTTACTAGTGAAACACTGTTGGCTTTTTCCTGAACTTAGCTCAGTCTCGTACTTGAGAAATCTCATAAACTGTTAGGGGCCTCAGATCATTTGAATACTTCTTAACCAAAAAGATACAGGCCTGGTTTCAGGTTCATGAAAATGTGCCTGTGATTTTTTTTTTTGGTTTGTTTTTTTTACAGGCCTCAGTCTTTCCTCATTTTTAGAGCATTTAGGAGCTATTTCAGCTCAACCCTTTCTTATCTGTGATGTAGATAACAGCAAGCAGTTTTCTTTAAGCATGTTAATTTGTGCATCTTGAATCTGTATTGGAGTAGACACAATTTCTTATTATGAATAAGATGCTCTTTTAATGCTGGCTAATAGATAATGTGACTAAGGCAGCTTCACAGTTGTTATTAATTAGAGCAGTCTGGTAAGTTGACTCATCCTAGGCCTGTTCTTATTTTTTCTATTTTCAGTATTTTTTTTTTTTACCTAGCCGAGTTCCTAGACTGTAGAACAGGTGATTGACAAAGTGATGTGGAAGGATTTTATGTACTGTCAGCAAATACCTGTACCTTAAACTGCTTCAGGAAATACTTTCATGTTGGCAGAATCTTTTTAACAATCCCTTGGTTTTATTTTAACCATAAAGAAATCAGTGTTAAATACAAAGGTATCTGGCTTTTACACTGTTCACAGCATACTAATAAGACTTACCAACAGAATGTGTCTCAAACTTGGTAAACAATACTTGTAGCTTAACATTGAAATAAGGGATTGAATAGGTATCAGATATATTATTAGGTAGCTGAGGGTTATTTACCTCCAGCTCACCATCCAGACTAGGGAGAGGAGTTCAGATGAAATAGAGATATTGCTATGACTTAATGTAAACTAAAGATATGTCCAACCCATCCTGGTTCTTGGGTAGACAATGACATTGTTTATTTGCCATGAGAACAGGTTTTATTTTGAAAGTTGGGCTGTTTGTAAGAACTCAGTTTTGTTTTGAAAGGGTTAGGACAGCTGCCTAATTTTAGTCGCTCATAATTTGGATTATACTGAACGACATCCTTCATTTTATATGTGCATAACCTGGACTGTTCCTAATAATCTGAATTCTAAGTCTTTTATTAAGCACAATTTAAGCCTGGTAGGCCATTCATTTCTGTTATACTTTTGGCATGCTTGCCAGTAACTAGTTTTTGGCTTTAAAAAAAAAAAAAAGTGTTATCATACTTTACACTCCAAAACTTATCCCCCTAGAAGTCTTTGTTCCCCATTCTTAAATCTTCCCTAAAATAGTCACTGAATTGGACAGGCTATGTCAGGGTTGTAGCTATTTTATTCAGCTATGTATAGATGTTCACTGACCCAGTTCACTCCACAGGTGGCATCTTGCCATCCCTGTTATCTTTAGAGGCTAGACAAACTTTCACTGTGTCAAATCCAGTGTTATACATATGATACTGTAGAGATTTAATTTTGGTTTTAGTACTCGGATCGAAAACATTTACTCTTAGAAATTGGTTTAAAATATCCTGTCATTCTCCCAAAAAGTCACTTCTTGACTTCCAAACGTAAGATGAAATCCTTTATCCAGTCGCATTCTGTGCTTTACTGAAATTCTGTTGTTATCAATTAGAGACTTGTAACAATTTGAAGACTGTTGGGGTTTTTTTTTTTTGGGTGGGGGGGGACATTATTCATAGGTCATTGTACGCATCAGTATGAGGAGCTTACCGATGATGAACTTGCCTGACTTTTCTCCTTCACCATGAAGGAACTTGAGTCCAAGATCCTGCTCATGGGAGTCATTTCATGGATGTTGCCTTGTTAAGACTGGAATGGCGTAGAGGAAAGCTGGGAGCTGAGATCACTGTTCAGTGTCCTAGCATGTTCAGCTCCAGAGATGGCAAATTCTTTAGAAAGAAACAAAAGCAAAACAAAAAAACCTCATAAAGAAAATCTGAGAGAAAGGTATGGGGAATCCTTTGGGTACTCTGGCTGTTAATGTTTCAGGAAAGCTTTCCAGGTAGTTCCCAGCTTGGGAGAAATCTTAAAAAGGAAAATCTGCAAGTGAGCTAGCCACAAGTTTTCTGAGATATAGCAGCCTAACGGGAGGAGTTTTAGAGACTTCTCTTCCTAGGGATGGGCCCAATCTAGATGTGAAGAGATTGTGTGCAAGTCACAGATTTGAAGACCAAAATCTAACAACTTTTATAATGAAGACTGTAGGATTTCTCAGAGTAATTTCTGCATCAAGCCCATGTCTTGTACATAAGAATATAGGACTGGAATTGAATAGTCATCTTCAGAGTCCAGTCCCCCACTTATTACCATGTAACCAGGTAACAGAAATTTAGTTCACAAGAACATATGTTTCCTTACTTCTTGCACACCACAGGCATAAAAAGAACAGAGTTTCAAATAAATGTTTGGTGCCACTGGAACAGAGAGAGAGACAAGGAGGCTGCCAGTGCATTTGCATCCTGCAGTAGCAGGAAATTTGTTTAGTTAAGCATCCTTAGGTGGTATGTGCTACTGATAAGGGCAAGGAAAACGCAACTATCCTTGTGAATCTGACTGAGGGGAGGGGGAAACTTCCTGAGACCCCAAATCTGTTAGTTTAAGCATGTGAGCAAGGCATCATAACCTGATATCTGAAATGTTTGTCACTACTGTTTAAGGCTGTCAGTCTGCCTTAGTTGGTCTTTCATTTCTAGTTTTGGCCAATTAATCTGTGCTTGAGAGAAAGGTGAAGAAGTACAGAAGACAAATAAATAGTGCAGTCAGTGGGGAAATATTTCATCCTATCCCCTACAGGGGACTGGCAGAAGCATGATATGGCACAGTATAATATAGTGCCATAAATAATGTAAGTGTGTATGTCCAATTTTGGGCCCACACTTTGGGAAAGATGTGGAAAGAATCCAGTGAAGAGTGTCAGAAATGGTTAGAGGCTGTGGAAACACGACCTATGAGGAAAGGCTGAAAGAGCTGACGCTGTTTTAGTCTGGAGAAGAGAAGATTGGGGGTGCAGTGGGGAGAATCTGATTAGCCTTCAGGTATCTGAAGGCAGTTATGAAGAAGGTGGAGATGGCCTGTTTCAAAGTTTAACTATACTTATAGTTAGAAAGTTCTTTCTAATCTCCAACCTAAATCTGGGGCCATTGCTTCTAGTTTTGTCCCTTACAGCTGCAGAGGAAAGACTATCTAGAGAGGCTGTGGAATCACCTCCCTGAAAATTTTCAAGAGCTGGTTGGAAAGGCACTTGACTAGGATCAATTTAGTGAGGGGTACTCATGCTTTGAGCAGGGGGCTGGACTAGGTGACTTCATGAGGTCCCCTCCAGCCCTACTTTCCTATAATCCTATTTTATAAATTCAAGAGGAAGGAATAGGCAAACTAAACCAATCCAGAAAGGATACCTGACCTAGCTCTGTTTCCCTGTGTGCATGTGCAATGTAGAATTCCTTGCAACCTCTAAACTAAGGTAACAAAGGAACCAGAGCATCCTTTCTGGAAACTGATAAGCTTGATATCAAGACTTGGTAGTGATGGATAATCTCTCATATCCCTAAGTTTTTTTTTCTGATGGTTTCTTCATTGTTAGAAAGGTGAGCCTTATTTTTAGCCTGGTTTAGTCTTGGGTCAGCTTACAGCCTTTGGCTGTATATTGCTTTTGACTAGATTAAGGAATACTTCAGAGAATCATTTTCTTATGTATGTGCTATTTCATCTTCTCTTTGATAAGATCTAGCTTCCACAATGACTCACTGAAAAGCCAGCTTTTCCATATCCCAAGTAATTGCTGTAATTTTTTTTATGAATCTCTTCCAGTTTTCCAACATCCTTCTTGATATGTAGATCCTGGAGTGGGCATGGCATAGTAGGCATGGTTTTGCCAATACTTATACATAGGGACCTACTTGAATTGGGATTTTGCAGATTTTGGAGGAACCATGAAAAACAGCATTGTCCGTGATCACTGGGAAATCTGGCATTGGCTGCAATTTCCTACGAAAACAACCAAAAAAAAAAGCAGTTGTGATGCAGACTGAGTAAGAGCGCCCTCTGCCAATCAGCCATAAGCAACAGGGCTGGTAGGGCTATTCTACCAATCAGCAATGAAGGGCAGGGCCTCTGGAAAATGCCTGTGAAATTGGCTCTGTGCTCCCTGAGCGGGCTGTGAAAAACCTGTTGTCTGTGACTTAGGTAGGTCTTTACTTGTACAGAATTAACACCATCTACCTACTCTTGCTTGGCACTGTTGTTTAGGTGATTATCTGCCACCTTTCTCAGAGTCCTTGCATTGCAGTTAGCTATATTACAATGCTTGTTTGAATGAGCAGTTTACTAAGCAATCAAGATCATAATGTAGCAGTCTTGTCATTTTTCTCACCCTACCAGTTTTTGTATTAATAGGAATGTCACTTGCAAATTCGTGAGAAGTGATTCTTCCACTCTTCAGCACTAATGAGCTCTAAACTGGAATATTATGTCAATATAAGAAAAGTGGAAAAATTAGACAGAACTCAGCCCAGAGTAATAAAAATGCTTAGAGATCTGGGAAATATGATTTACAAGGAAAGGCTGAAAAGTGGGATTATTTGGTTTGGAGAAGAGAAGATTGGCTAATGAGGGTCATCTATGTGTTGAATCTGGTAAGTGTGTACATATTTGAATGGTGGCCTATAATGAGGATGGTGGTAGATTATTTTATGTGGCCACAGGGGACAGGAGAAGGACAGGTGGTCTTAAACTGCATGAAAGGAAATTTAGATTGTTTGTTAGGAATAACTTTTTTCCCTAAAAGGACAATTAAATATTGGATGAGTCTACCTCAGTAATTTGTGGAATCTCCATCCTTAGAAGTTTGAAAGGGACCTGCCAAGATCCTTTTCAGTTCTGCTTTTTTATGATTTCATGATTTGCAATTGCATTGTGGTCTGATGAACAGATTTTAGTCCATTTAATGTGTGCCACATTGCTTTTTTGTTTTTTTCCCCTTGTAGAGCAGTTTTTAATCAGAATGTTTGGTAGTATGCCTCATAGTATTGCATTTATCAGCCAAATGTGTAATCACACTAATGAACAATATCAGTTATGTTTGACAAGATCTGTTTTCCATAAATCATCTTCATAGGCGTTAATTATGCTACTGTCCTTTAATCTTGATTATCTCGCACATCAGATTTTCCATTATTTTGACAGAGATTGATGTCAACAGAGGATTAGTGTTACAGGCCTACTGTTATTCTGGCCAGCCTTTACCTATTTAATTCTTTTGGTAAACTTAGTTTCTTTTTTTTCCCCCTTCAGTCCTGTAAAACTTCCTTGTGACTCAAGATTTTTCAGTGTGTTTAAGTTACCAGTCTTACAAATTTTACAAAAGGTGTAACAGATGCTGTTGTTTGATTGTATTTGGAGAGGATGTAGGAGTTCTGGAAAGTACATATTGACAGCAGTGATGATGCCATAGTGGTGGGAGCAACTTTTAAAAGTGGGGTGCTGTGCATCATCTCAGGGTCCACCTTTGTTGACAAATAAGGTAGGATTGTATGTGTGTGGGTGTATGTGTGTGCATACATATGAAAGAATATTACTATATATTGATTATCCTACAGTAAAAACTTAATGGAGATCAGTTGTTTTTAATGCTTTGTAAATTCAGAGAGGTCCATCAGAGCAGGATTCAGTGCTGGTGTCATTGAAGGACCTCATGGTAAACACTGGATGTGTGCTTCTTCTCCCCTAAGGTTTTTACAATGAAATAACTAAACCCGCATTTATCTCACTTTAAAACAAACATCTGCACGCTAGTCAAGGTAAAGTCTATGAAATTGTTTGACAATGGATGCAGTATTTCTACAGGTGATTACTTGGAGATGGATGAGTACTGACAACTCTGTGGCCTTGTTTATATGCAACTTGTTCTGGTATAGATTATTTTAAAATTAATTTTAGGTGATGAAGCTTTCTTATGGAGACAAGCCCTGGGAGGTTGAGTGGTGGTAGAGAAAGAGAGAGCAGCATAATTTCAGTCTTTTATTTGAAGTTCCTAACATGCAGACTTACTTCTCATCTAACTATTAACTGCTATCTGAACAACTCCTTCAGAAGACTTATGCTTCCTTAATTATTTTAAGTTGTAATCCAATACTCCTACACTGCTTCAAGATTATAATAAACTCCAGACTTTACAACATATTGCAGCGGAGGAAAAGAACTGAAATTCATCACTGCTAATATGGTTCTGCTAAAACAGTATCTTGTCTACTTCAATTTTTACATTAACAAATTATTTGTAGTGTAGATCACTGGGGAAGAGCATAGGTCATGGGAATAACAATATTTGGGAATAACAAGGCAATTGTCATGGTAATTAAGTTTGAAAATCTAGTAGTAGATAGTTAAACTTATCAGGTGCTGGCTTAATTAGAGCTGGTTAAAGGAATAGTCAATTTATGGTTAAAGTTTAGGGCTTGCATTCAGTATATGGACATTTTAAAGTATTAACACTGAGCAACACCAATTGAATCTAGAATTATTTACATTCAGATACAGTGAGTATTTACATGCGTTTAAGTAAGTGAATAGCTTTGTTGAAACCAGCAGCTTCAGAGCTGGGGTTTATTTCTTGTCTCAATGTATGAATCTCTACACAAAATGTGATTAGTACAACAAGAAAGACCTCATTATTTCCATGAGTAACTTTTTAGATTTGTGTTTTGAACTTTTTGAGGCCTAAATTTACAAAGGGGATAATCTTCAACTCAAAGCCCTGTAATAAAAGGACTTTTGTTTCTCCTATTCATTTGAACGTTTTTGAACCTTCTACATATTTTTTGTTTTGAATTAGAAGAGTAGTATTGTTAACTAAAACATTGTGAAGAAAGATGCAACATTTTAGGGTTTTATTTTTTATTAGCCCTCTGCTTATTGAGCAGAGATACGTTTAATTCATGCTTTCATAGATTTCGTAGACATTAGGGCTGGAAGGGACCTCGGGAGATCTAGTTCAGCCTCCTGCCCCGAGGGCAGGAAGTCAGCTGGAGTCAAAGGATCCCAGCAAAATAAGCATCCAAACACTTCTAAAAGGAGTAAAGAGTAGGTGCTTGCACCACCTCTGGAGGGAGCCTATTCCAGGCCTTGGGGGCTCGGACAATAAAGAAGTTTTTCTTTATGTCCAGCCTAAAATGGTCTTGGAGGAGTTTGTGATGGTTGGTCCTTGTCATTCCATGGAGCCCTCTGGTGGACAGATGTTCCCCCGGATTCTGAAGTGCACCCCTCATGTACTTATAGGCTGCTACCAGATCTCCCCTGAGCCTGTGCTTTTCCAGGCTGAAGAGTCCCATGCCTCTTGCCTCTCTTCATAAGGCCTGTTGTCCTGCCCACTGATCATGTGCGTGGCTGTCCTCTGGACTCTCTCAAGCTTTTCCACATCCTTCCTGAATTGTGGAGCCCTGAATTGGATGCAGTACTCCAGCTGTGGCCTTACCAAGGCTGAGTACAGCGGGAGGATGACATCCTGGGATTTACTTGAGAACCATCTATGGATGCAAACCAGAGTTTGGTCTGCTTTAGCAGCTGCAGCATCACATTGGTGGCTCACGTTCATCTTGTGGTCAGTCATGACCCCCAAGTCCCTTTTGGCCTTGGTCCTAGGGAGCATAGCACTGCTGAGCATATAAGCATGCTGTGGGTTTTTTTTTTTTCCAAGGTGGAGTACCTTACAGTGTCGGTATTGAAAGTCATCAGGTTTGTGTCCACCCACTTTTTCAGCCTATCCAAGTCAGCCTGGATCACCAGCCTGTCCTTGAGTGATCTCTCTACCCCAAAGTTTGGTGTCATTGGCAAACCTGGCCAGTCTGCTTCTGACACCTGTATCTACGTCGTTGATAAAGACGTTGAAAAGAACAGGTCCAAGGACGAAGCCTTGGGGGGACGCGGGGAAATTAATCATCATGGCGCTCTGTCAACCACCACTCTTTGCGTCTGACCTTGGAGCCAATTCTCCAGCTATCAGACTCTGATGTAGCTGAGACTGCAGTTGGCCAATGATTCCAGGAAGAGATTGTGGGACACCAAATCAAAGGCTTTTTTGAAGTCCAGATATATGGCATCAATCTCTTCTTCCTTGTCCAAGTGATATGTCACCTGGCCGTAGAAGGAGATGAGCTTGGTCAGGCAAGACCTACTTGCAATAAACCCACACTGGCTGTCCCTAAGGATGTTGCCATCAGCCAGCTTGTTAAGAATTGTCTCCTTGATTTTTTTTCCAGAATCTTACCAGAGATTGATATCAAGCTGATTGGCCTGTATTTCCATGGATCTACTTTCGTCCCTTTCTTGTAGATGGGCACCACATTGACCTTCTTTTGATCTTCAGGTACTTCACCTGAGTGCCATGAGTTTTTGCAAATCTTGGCAGTGGTTGGGCTATGACTCCTGCCAGCTCCTTACGTACTCTGGGGTGCAGTCTGTCAGGACCAGCTGACTTGAAGGTGTCCAGCCTCTCAAGGTGTTCCTTTACAAAGTCTACAATGATGCTGGGTATAATTTCACCCTCCCACTGGCCATCCTGCATCTTGCTAGGCAAGGCAGGCCCTGGGGTTGATGAAAAACCGATGTGAAATACTCATTAAGCAGGTTAGTTTTTTCCTGGCAGTCGGTTGTCAGTTGTCCCATTTGGTGTAGTAGGGGTCCAGTGTTACCCTTGCTTTCCTTCTGACTCCCCACATATCTAAAAAGGGGTTTTTTATTGTCCTTGATACATGTAGCCAGGTGGAGTTTGGTTGCAGCCTTGGCTTTCCTGGTTTGCTCCCTACAGGTATGGACCAGTGCTGAGTAATCCTCCTTTGTGGTGATTCCTATCTTCCATCCTTTAAAAGCCTCTCTTTTTTGATGTAGGAGGTCCACGAGTTCCCTGCTGAGCCAAGGGGGTTGCTGTGCCCTTTTGCTACCTAGATGGGATGGACATCCCTTGTGCCTTCAGGATCGCTCCATTAAGGAATGACCACTCCTCTTGGACTCCTCTCCCTGCTGAGTCTTGGTCCCTTAGTGCCTCGACAGCAAGCCTCCTGAGTTTATCAAAGTCAGCTTTCCTAAAGTCAAGGACTTCTGCATTGCCAACTGACTTGCCAGCTTTGCGGTGGATAGTAAAAGTGATCAGCTTGTGGTCACTGTCTCTCAGCTTTCCTTCGATCTTTAGGTTGCTGACTACGTCACCTCCTAGTACCAGGTCCAGCAGCGCTTTACCTCTTGTGGGTCCATAGACTTCTTGGGTCAGGTAGAGTTTGTCCATGCACGTGAGGAAGCTTTGGAACCATTTGAATTTGGCTGAATGCTCTTCCCACGAGATGTCTTGAAGTCTCCCATGACAACCATGCACCAAGAGCATGTAGCCTCAGCCAGTTCCCTGGTGAATTCCTGATCAATCTCTAGTTACTGGTTAGGGGGTCTATAGTGGACTCCTACCATTGTGTGCCCTGTGCCATGTTCCCCATGTATTTTAACTCGGAGGGTCTCTAGTCACCCTCCCTGGGTGCCAGTGTCAGCTTGCACGGATGTGTAGCCATCCTTGACATGGAGAGCTACACTCCCACCCCCTTGATCTGCATGATCTCTCATATACATTGTATAGCCATCTATACCTGTGGCCCATTCATAGGTGGAGTCCCACCAGGTCTCTCTTATCTTTATGAGATCGTAGTCTTTCTTGTTTAGTAGGAGGACCAGTTCTTCCTGTTTGTTCCCCAAGCTTCTGGCATTAGTGTACAGACACGTAAGTGTCCCATTGGGAGTCCTAGGCATCCTCACATTCCCAGGAGGACACAGTTCTAGGGCTGCATTTAGTCTTGGGGAAAGCAGGGATGGTAGCTGTTGATGGACCTCCCTTGCCTGCAGGAGCTGGCAGCTCTGTGGGCTCTACTGGTGCTCCAAGAGGTGCATACCTGTTGCAGATCTCCAGAGGGGAGGGGACCTTGGTGCAGCGGGCCCTGGGGCTGTTGCCACCTTGGTCCAACCTCCTGGCTGGACAATGTGTTCTCAAATTCTCCCTTGTCCTGGGAGGTGACCCTGGTCGACCCTTGGCCTTGATGGGGTGAAGGGCCTGGCAGTAGAAGCCAGTCTCCTGCTTGTCATCCTTGATGGCCCGCAGTCCACGGTGGTGTGGAGCTCCTCAATCTGACGCTTCAGACTCCAAAGTGGAGCAGACTGTGCAAGGGGAGGTGGCCATGCTGCCGGTCCCATATGCCTGGAATCGTGCCAGGCAGACCCGCAGCCAAGAGCCAGAGGCTCCATCTTTGTGGAGTCTAGAACCATGGGTTCCGTCTGGGTGGAGACCTCAGAAGTGCCAGATGCAGACTCCGAGGGGACCCTAGGGGTGCAGCATGTGGCCATCTGCATTGTGTACTGTTGTGACTACCTTCCCTAGGGCTCACTGGCAGGGCCTTGGGCTCTCCTGCACTAACTTGCATGCCAGGCCTAGAAGCAAGCCTGTTTGCGCATCCTGTTCGTGAGGCTCTGGTTGCATGGCCCCCTGGGGGGCTGGGTAAAGTAAGAGCTGCGTGAGAGGCATGACACTCCTCAGCTCAACTCAGCTGCCTCCTCACAGCTGGGCTACGTCCCTTCCACCACAGGCCCCTGCTTACCTCTGGGTAAGCTGGGGGTCCTGGGGTCCCAGGGCTCACAGGAGGGTCAACCTCTTTTCTGCATCCATAAGGCCTAGAAAACTGATATACTCAACCTTTTGATTCCAGCAGCATGGGACCATAAGAAAAATGCCAAATATCCCCAGTTTTATGGTAAAATCAGGAGTTCATAAGGCTGCAGTTGTTAAAATCAAATGCATACTAGTAGTAGAGTAACAGCTCTCATAGGGCAGGAGCTGCATCTGATGCCACACTTAGTATGGCAAAAAATTATTAGGAAAACGGGAAGAATACTTTTCATTTGTTTACCATGTGCGACTTTTATTCATCCTTTCTTAGAAGTCTGTTTGCTTTTTTGGACTTGAAGACCCTCTTCATACATATTATGTCTTGCCAGTACAGGGATCGTAATCCTGATATAGACCTGTAGTGATCGTTTCAGTAAAGTTAAATCTCCTTTGTTGCATCATTGTGGCCCTGTTTTGTAGACTCAATAGCCTCATTTGTTTCTAAGAAAATTCTTTTTAATACTTAACTGCTTAAAATAATATTAAGGTTGATGATTGTTCTCTTTAATATCCCTCCTATGTTGTATACAAAGGAATTACTAGTGGGCCTTTAGTAGCTGGACACATGGTATGGTTTGTGAACTGCTTCCAAGTAATCATCTTTACCTTTTGCTCTTAAATGACCCACTCATGACTGTATGTTTTATTTTGTTTTTTTATAAATAGGTTCACTCTTCAACTAAATTTAATCTTCACCTAAGTGGTTCAGAGAGATGCAAAGTTTTGTAGATGGCAAAAGAACTAGTTTATATCTTAGATGCTGTGCTGCCCTGCGCTGCCTTCTACCTGAATTCAGACTACCAAGGCTTACTACTTACCTCCTAAATTTCTCTTCTTTTGAAGCTATTACTGACCACTTCTCTTTGTTTCTAATTTATAGCATTCCTCCATTCGCTTAAGTACCTGTTTCATTTTACATATGGAGCTGACATAAGTCATTATGCATTTGCTTCTAGCACAGACCTGAGGAAAGACACTTTGGGCGCGTCCACACATGCTAGCACGTACGCTTGCAGCAGCTCAAATAGAAGTGGTGCAGATTTAAGCTAGGGCTTTTTGCCTCAGTGCACGTGCCCGGACATGAACTTTGTTGTTGAGCAAGTGTCAGTTGGGGCAAAATAACCCTGCCTGGCTCCTCCCAGGTCTGGTGCCAGAGGGAGCTAGTGCTGGCCCCAGCAGTATAAAAACCTGCCCTGGCCAGCAGCTCAGGGTACTTGCCCTCAGGAGCTTCTGAGGCCCAGCCTCTTGGTATCTGGGGACACTAGCAGTATCCTAAATTCACTTTTTAAAATACTCCCAAATTCACGTTCTACAATTTGAACACAATTTGTGGGTAGGCATGGAGGGATGTGGGTAGGTGTGGGGAGACTGTGGGTGTTGGGGCTGCTTAGGAGGGGTGCGTCCCCTGTCCTCACATAGGGCAGAGTACCTCCTCCCCCCCTCCCCACAGCACATGGACTCCCTTGCCTGCAGGGTCCCAGCCCTCCAGCTTGCTGGTCTCTGGCCCCTTGCATGTTCTCTTGGTGCTCTCCAGCCCCCTGCTTGTTCCCCTGCTTGTCTCCTGCCTTGGGAGGCTGGAGATGAGCGGGAGGCTGGAGACAGTAGGGAAGTCTCCAAGGGCTCATCTCCAGCCCGCTGCTCGTTCCCCTGTCCATCTCTAGCATCGGGGAATGTTTTTGTGTTCCCACATGTGCCTCTTGCAGCGGCTCACGTGGGGTTGAGATGCTGCAAGAGGCATGTACGCGTTCGTCTGGACGCGCCCTTTGTGTCTGAAAGCTTGTCTAACTTCTCTCCCAGTTTTACAGTCAATTCAATAAAAGATACCAACAAAATTCCTTGCTTCTCACATATTTTCTGGACCATCCTGGCTACATCAACACTCCAACCTACTACATTATTAAATTCTCCTGAAAGAAAGTCTCTACCGTGAATGGACTTTATTTCTGAGAACAAAAATAAAATGAGTGAGCCTACTATCTTACTTAGGTGTGTAGAGAATTTAGATGTTGATAAATGACCTGAAAAGGAAGAGCACAAATTTGCTAAGAGGTGCTGAATGTGTACCCTAACTTCTATATGGCAAGGAATATTCAGAAAATTTCAGAGTTTGACAAAGCTTTGCTGTGGCGTTGAGGGGAAACAGAAGGGACCTCTAGTATATGTCATGTACGTATTGGGGAAAAGTAAGTTTCTAAACAATTGGTTTGTAAATGACTGAGAGAAATGTGTTTGGAGAGGTATATCTCTGTGTTTGGGGTTGAGTTTCTGATGACCAAAGCTAAACTAAACTTCTGGAAAGCATGCTCGTGGTCAACCATTAATGCTACTTAATCTACCTAAGCATCTCCCTCTTTAAATGATAAAAGATTTTTGTCCTGTTTTCTCCTTTTTTGTAAGGAGACCCAAGAAAGTTTTGTTTCAACCACTTTTAAAATGTATTCTTAAAAGTGGAGAGAGAGTTTAGACATCTGTTGTCATGGTGCCACAAGTATGGCACAGATAAATGGTCAGTTCATCCAGAATATGCAACAGGAGAAGGGTTGGAGAAGGGTCCTAGATTGGAGGAGTAAAACTGATATGAGTGGGGACGTGTATAGATAGAAAGTCATGTACAAAGCCTTGGTTGAATTTTAAGAACACGGCAGCTGAAATTTGGAGATGCTTGGTTAGCTATAAAATACAGCCTTCTTGATGAAGGGAGACTCGATTTTTAGTTTAAACAGCTGAAATAGCTTTCTAAACTACTGGCTTAGTTAATCTAGCTATTGAACATCTTAAATTTCACAAGTTCTGCCCTCACCATCAGAAAACCATTTGCCATTAGAAACAGCTGTAAAGAAATATGAACTCATACTAAAAACAGTGCTTTCTTCATTTTATATTTGGCCGTAGGTCAGAGAACGCTGTTTGTTACCTCTTTTCTTTTCTATTTTTGGTAACGAAATTGCCTCAATTAACTGAAAGGCTTCTACATTTGGGCTCAGGACAGAAATTGTACATGGTATGAGTGATTGGAAACCTGTTCATATCTGTAACACAGCAGAAGTTCTGTGCATGTAACCCACTTTCAAAATGGCCAAAACTGGTTTAAGATAAACCTGTATGGATGTAGTATCAGACTTAACTGATTTAGGTTAAATTGGCTTATTGAACTTCTGTCCCAGATCCCCTCCAGATTCAAGTTAACTCAGTCCCCCAGTACCCTAGGATGCTTTGTACCTCCCCACAAACTTTCCCTCAGAGGTTGGGTGGGTTAGCTTTGGCTCAAGCTGTCTGCTTCAGCCAAGCAGGGAGACATGCTTTAGCACTCCCTGGCTTCTGGCCTGGGCCACTGGAGGTACATGGCTGCATTTCCAGTATCAAAAGTAAATGTCTGCTTGCTTATCGGTTCAAACTATGCAGCTTAGATTAACCCGAGAAGATTGAATTGATTCAGCCTCAGGCTTTTTGACTGCCTGTACTTACCCTTCATGACTCAAACTTTTTTGTTCATCTTTTTAAATAAGAATGATAAGGTTGTAGGTCAAGAGCCAACAACCATATACATAGCTGGAAAATTTTCTCATTATTTAACATTCAGAATTAAATCCTGTGAACAAAAGTTTGATTCTAGCAAATGAGTTGTTTGATTTTGTTTTCTCTGTACTTCTCCTGAGGTGTTCTTGTGTTGGTTTCCTTTTCTGTAATCTCTTGTTGGTCCTCTTGCATCGAATCCTTCAAAGCTGAAGACAATAAAACCTGGCTACTTAGGTGTGTAGAGAATTTAATGTTGATAAATGACCTGAAAAGGAAGAGCACAAATTTGCTAATTGGTTTGTAAATGACTGAGAGAAATGTGTTTGGAGAGGTATATCTCTGTGTTTGGGGTTGAGTTCCTGATGACCAGACTGATGAACTAAACTTCTGGAAAGTGTGCTGGTGGTCAACCATTAATGCTACTTTATCTACCTACCATTCACAGGGGGCACAGCTACACGTGTGCCTTAATGTGCAGTAGCCTATTTTACTGTGAATTAGAGCATCGTGGCAAAAAACATGAACTAATGCAGAGTAAAATTAGGCTACTGAGCATTGTGTCACTAAAAAAAAGCTTGTGCTTTCACTACTGTGTATTAGGGCAGCCTAATGCACATTTAGTTAGTACCTCATATTATAGATACTATACTTAATGCTCAGTAGCAGAAGTGCATTAATGAATGTATAGATGCCACCCAGGTTTAGGTTCCTTAGCCTTTGGGAAGGTAAGGATCTGTGAATCAAGCAAGGGTATCAGCAGCTTCAGCAAACAGCTCTGTGGGACTGTTGCTGTCCTCCAGTTGAGTGGTGAAGTGGTGCCTTTGAAGTAAAGGCTGCAGCAAAACTGCACAGCTTGTCCCTTATTCAATAACGTATGGTGAAGATTTGGGAGCCATTCCCATATAAATTATCTGTGTTCTGACTGAGTTCATATTTCTGCATGCTTTTCTTTGAAATTGACTTGTTTTTGTGCCTATAAGAAAGCCAGAGATGGGAAAGAAAATGTTGTAATGTTGCCTATCACAGAACCTAATCATGGGAATGGTGTTTTTTAAGACTTCCTAGTTGGTGTGGCTGCATAAGTGTCAAAGTGGTATGGAAGTGTAGAGAAATGTTTGTTACTTGCTTAGATAAAGAGTTCTGAAACATTTTCATTGTATGACTTGTATCTTAAGTATTTGTCTCCTTTGTCACTTGCAAACTGCATAGGTTATTGACAATTAAATAATTTCTCTTAGCAGCTATCAACATTTTTGACATAGAAGAGTTATTTACATAGAAGACCTTAATATATTTTTAAGTCTCTTAATACAATTTTGTAGCTGGAGCAAACAGGAGGAGCCAGCACCACATGTAAGAATACAGTGAAATATGTCCATACGAGGGTGCTACATGCTCAATTTGAACATGTAGAACTTGTAAGAATATGGTGAAATATGTCCACAAGTTACGTTTGGGCTACTAGTTGATGTCATTCTGTTGTCAGTTGAAAGCTCACATCTTCTCTGTTTCTCACATCCTGGCTCTTTGTTTCATTTTCTTATTAACATTTTAGTAAATTTAGCATTCTTAAATAGTTTCATTGCTGTTTGTAGAGAAACTTTCTCCGTATGTTTAGAAGAGGTTTCCTTTGTAGATATGTTTCCTGGTTTATGGTATTTTTAAATGCAACAGGAGAAGCGAATGCTTTAAAAAAGAAAGAAAGAAAAAGTGCCCAGATGTTGACTGAGTTACCCTTGAGAAAAAGCTGACAGCCCATCTACATTTTCTAAATGCACCTCTAGAGCACCCCTGTACAAAGACAAATCATACAATCCCCCACGAAAATCCCCAAACAATACTCCAAGCAACCTTTAACCTCCAAAATGAAAAGCTGAAATCTGTTTCGTGCTTTGCTTTTGATCCCAGTTTTGCATGAAAAGTGCCCATATACCATAGTGGTAGGAATCAGCATGACCCTGTAAGGCAGAGTATTCCCAAAGAGATTACAAACTAGCATTGTTTTACCTAATACATATTTATTCAGTGTACATATTTTAGAGCAGTTCCAGAGTGTAATATTTTCATAGACTGGCCGAAGTATAGTTAGCTCCTTATGGGCTTTTTGCCTAGTTTGGTATTTTATGTAGAATAATAATCTAACTCTGAATTATCATAGGTAATTTGTGTTAAATTACAAAATCATCAGGCTGATATGTGGGTTGCATGCAATTCAGGCTTTAATTTAAAAAGATACATGGAGTGAGGTTACCTCTAAGAGTTAAAGATCTCTTCTCCCCACCCTGTTTTTCCCAATTAATCATGTATCGAAATTCTCCATAATCTTTCCTCATAAATCAGGCCATTTTATCATTTATGCTGCATTTTTTTTCTGAACTTTCCTCTTGTCTCATTGATGCACAGATATTGTGTGCAAAATTTTAGGTGCTATCTCTGTGATGATGCATAGGAAAGGATTTAATTCTCCTTCATCTAGGATATAATTCCTGTGTATCTGTAGTGCCAGTTTGCATTGTTGTATATTCCATTATATTCTCAGGCTCCTGGCACATGCTACAGTTCTGCTGAGATTAATGTGATAGGGGTGCATGCTTAGCTGGGTTTTTTTATGTGCCAGAAAGTGGCAAATCAGCCACAAAGTTATTCCACTTCTAAAAGCCATGTGTACAGCTGGACTGTCCTGATAATCAACCTGCCCCAAGAGCCCTGGGTCTCAAACCTACCTGGGACTGTTGGATCCAACCCCAATGATCAGCTAATTGTCAGACCCAGCCCTGAGAGTCCCAGGTCCAGTCAAGACCTGGGGCTCTTGGCTCAGGTCCTAGAGCCAGCTGATTTTTAGATCTGATTCCGACAGTGCAGGGTTTTAAAGAGGGCTGCAGCTGTCAAGGCTGGGTGTGACAGTCTGCTGATGGTCGGACCTAGCCCTGGGTCTGGAACCTGTGGGATGCTGGGGGCAGCCCTGGGTATGGGACAGAGCTGTTCCTAGCCCAGTCTGCAGGATTAGGCAGGGAGCAGTTCAGCCATAGCTCAGCTGTGATTGGAGGCATTTTATATCCCATCCCAAACAATGTTCCTCCTGCTATCATCTGGCATGGCAAGAGGCTTGAGGTTTCAGATGTGGCCTAAAACTCCTTCTGTTTCAATTGCACCATTGTTTGAATGTGCCGTGGGCCTGAGTAGCATTACATTTGCTCTTGCTTTTGCTGTTGGTTTGTTCGTGTTTTGTTTTTGGCAGTAGTGTTTCCCAGCCATCTTCCTCCTGTTGGGAGCCTTCTGTTTCTAACAGTTTTTTTTCCTGAGTTATGTTTAGCTTTCATTTTTCAATTGGTTTGAATCTCCAGTTGTTACATGTCGAGAGCTTTTGTTTCTAGTTTGTAAATGTTAGTCAAGAAGCATTAAAACATGAAACATTATAAAAATTAAACAAACACAGAACATTTCTCATTTAGTGGAATTTAGTCTTGTTTCACTGTCTTTCAGGTTAACTAATATATATATATATATATAAAAAATATATTTTTTTTTAATTCCATGTTTTAGATCTCTTGGCCTTGCAGTCGCACCTCGTGTACGGTTTCTTCAAAAAGTTCAGAAGCAACTGTCTGTAAATGAGTCAACTGAAGGAAATGCGCCCCTAAAAGAGATGGAGAAATGTGAAGATGCCAGCTCTTTCATAAGCAATGAAGAGGTGGACAGCTTTAGAGCTTATTTTAGTAAAAAGATGTCTATTGTCCAAACAACAGAAGGGGAGGAAAAAAAGGAAGAAACGGAGAAGAAAACCCTCCCCAGTAAAGTCATTGACAAAGAGGTTGATGTGTCAGAGGTATCGGAGGAACAGTCAGAAGGGGAGGAAGAAATTCCTGTGATAAACAGAGTTCCAAAAGCAGAATCTATGCAGTTCTTTGAGGATGATGATGGCGATGATGATGATGTTCGAGATCTTGATTTGCTGACAGTGAAACAATGGAACATTTTTGGTTCAGAAGCTAATGATGGTTCAGCTTTGGTAAGTGCATCTGACGAAGCTTATGAATCTAATTCATTTGATGGTTGTAATAAGCTGTATAAAAGAATAGAGGAAAGGCAAAATTCCCTGGATATGGGGGCATGTTAAAATGAGTTCTGCTTAGGTATTGGGGAAGTGAATTGACCCTAATATGACTAACAATATGTTTGTATTATAATTTCATGTTCTACATGTTCTACTGATAAAACTAAGTAGCTTTATTTGTGTAACATTTTTAATTATTGTGGGTGATCTTTGTGATTCGTATTTGTAGCTTAAATACGTGAGAAATCTGAGCTGTAATTGTTTTTTATTTACTAGTTTTCTTTTACCTACTTAAAGCAGTCACAGTTATGGCATAATTTGATGAGGTCCCAACAGTCATGGTGTTAGGACCTCATTGTAGTTCATACTGCACAAGTTCTTAATACAAACCATTATAAATATTCTTTACAATAATGTATTTTTCAAATCATAAATTTTACATGGAACAAGACCTGTGCTATTGAGAGCTGAGCCAATAGCAGAGTAAGTACTTCTTGTAAAATATGGTTGTAAAGGTTTATTAAAAGTATTTGTGTAGATTTTTTTACCTCTAGCCAGCATATATAGCTTCATATTTCAAGATCCCTTCTTACCAATATTCTTACTCTTTATTTTATTCCTTAAATGTCTCCTATTAAGTATAGTTTTGGCGTATGTGAGGAATTTTAGGTAGTATGTATACGATAGTTTTGTAGGTACCCTTTCCTTTAGTGCTTCATTAATTGTTATATTATAGAGTTAAATGACATCACGTTTGAATGAGACTTGGTGAGGTGTTCTTTCCTGAATTATGTATATAAAGAGAGTCCAGATAAGCAAACTAACTTATTTCTAATTTTGTACTTACCTTTGACTAAACATTCCTTTATCTTCACAAAGTAAAGAACATTTATCTTATACTTAGGCTCTCTAGTCTCTTAGTTATGTTTTTATGAAAAGAATATCAATCCCTTTCATAAAATATTATTTAGGATATGGGCATATAAACAAATTACTTCAAACTATAAGCAAGGGGGTGAATGTAGGGCTCTGTCAGATGTTATTTTTGTAGGGCTACAAAGTTTGTAACTGCACAAAAGAGAGCTATGGGCATGTACACATGCACAACCCCCTGCCTGGAGCCTGATAAAGTTGCCACAAAGTCATGCTCTCCAGCTAGAAAGTAATCGGGGACATAGTAGCTCCTATGCTCAGCTTTGTTTTCTATGCCCTAGAAGCAAAAGCCTGAGAGGGAGAGGTGGAACATGGAGTTTATAGGCTGAGGGTAATGTTCCCATCTTCCCCAACTCGGTTCAAGATTGCTGAGTGGGAAATGGCTTTACACTATTACCAGGATGTAGCCCATACTCAGAGATGGGGAACCTTCCAGCCCTGGCACACTCTTAACGAGCAATTTAGTCTTCTGCTTATTTGGTACTTATTTAGGACTTAAAATGTTTTGAGTTCTAGGGTAGACGTGAGAAAAGAACCCTTGAACATGCTAAAACATTGGAAATAGTAATTTGGATATGAACTTCAGATAGATACAAATTGTCATCTTAAATAAGCAAACTGTATGTACTTAGAGTGAGAGGTCTCTGCTCATGTTAGCAGAGGATTGCTTTCTTCCATTTTTCCCAAATTGTTTCCATAGTAATAATGTATATAGAAATGAACAAACTATATAAATATTTGCAGTTTAGTAGCTTCTTTGGATCCCATGTTTTGCAAATGGTGGAGAGAAGGTTCCACTTTGAAAAGGAGCTAACAAGAGAAAGGTTATGAAAAATTCTAGTGATTTTAAAAAAAAAAAAAAAAATCTTGAAACTCAGCAGGTAACCTTTTAATAATCTTGCGTTAAACATTCATAGGTTAGTTTAAGCTCAAGCAAGATGGGAGTTATTTTCTGTGCTTTAAGCTGGTATCCATGTCACTTGCAAATAAGTGTTAATATTTGTCGATGATACTAGTGCTGAAAAGCTCGCAGCAGTTTTAGTTGTGTATGCGTATACCACAAGATGCATTATGGTTGGGTCTTCAAGCTTTCTGGGTATCTAATTCTTAGTGATGTATTGCTTTAATGTCCAAATACATTGAAACAGCCATTAAAGTTTAAAATGCTGGGTTTTTTTATGAGGATGACTCATGTTCATTGGCTTATGAGTTCTGCCTATAAGCAACTGAATGAAAAGTGAAACCAGGAAAAAGGGGCAGGCCAAAAAGGCTTCTTAATACAGGACTCTTGAGAGGTCAGATATGCGAGAGGGGGCTTACACTTCTTGCAGTTCTTTATAACATACTCTATTTCAGAATTTTTAAAAACTGCTTCTGGATATAGAACCCTAAATATAGAGAAGTTGCATACTGTATTTTTACACCTTTACCCCCAATATCAGCCCTCCCTTCCTCCCCCAAATTGGGGTGTGTTTATTAATCGGGGAAGATGATTTTCTGCCTAGCATAGAAGCACCCTGCCTTGATTCCTGTTCCACAGTGCAGCAGCTGTTGCAGTACTATTCAGGCAGCTGAGAGAGTTTAGTTGACTTAATGACTCATTGCTCTTTGCTCCAAGAGGCTAACAATAATTTCTCTTTCTTAATGGTATTTAGGTTCCATTAATCAGGCTACCTTTCTTAGGACAATTTTGCTATCTGCTAGCTGCTTCTGGTTTCTCTTATTTTACAGCCTTGGAGACTCCTTAGGTCTTTTCAAAATGATAGATCCATCCATAGAAACCAGTCTTCAGCAGGATATAGGGTTTAAACTTTAGTTAAGGAGGAAATAAAAGGGTAAATCAGCTGAAATTAGGTTTTCCCTGCCCCATGCAGCCATACCTCTGGAAAAATCTTTTTTATCCTTCACTCTACCTTTCAAAATAGGATGTGTATAATGTTCTGGGGTGTGCTGTATGTGAGAAAATATTCCAGAAACCTATGAACTGCTGAAAGGAAAATGGTATAAAAAACAGTGATTGGCAGCCCTAATTGTAGTGATGATTGCCGTCATTACCACAATAATAAACAGATACCTACCTAAACTGTTGTTACATGATGAATATTTTTCCCTATCTGAAAAACGTATTTATTGTTGCTGGGGCAGAATGGTAGTTGACTATTCTCTGTATATAAACTCTGTAGGGAATTTTTGGACTCTGGATAGAAATAGAAAAAATGGGAAATATTTATTTATTATGGATAGACCAGTTAAGAAAATATTTCTAGACATGTAGAAGATGACATAATTTGGAGACTTGTCTAATTATAATCAGAGATGGGGAACTGTTGGTGAACATAACTGTAAACCCGAGTACTCAGAATTCCTGCTTATACATTTCCTTATGCAGACACATTACAGCACAGTAGCATGTTTAAACAAATAATTGCATTGGTGTACTGGTGCAAGCATGCCTGAAGCATCATTGAAATGTGTACTGTAAGTATTGTCCTATGTAAATTAAGTTCATGAAAAAAACCTCTAGCACAGTTGCAGCTATTGACTTCTACTGAATTAAGTATTGCATAGCTGAAAACTTTTTATAGTGAAAAGAACACCATTATTTTTGTGTGTGAGATGTTACTGTGCTAAATAGATATAGATACAGATATATTGCCAGTGAGAGGTTACCTGTTAAGAGACTCTTTTGTGCTTGAAGGAGCTAGATACCCTCAGCTTTCTTATTCCTCTCAGAAAAGTACATAATGAGACTGAGGCGTCTAAGTAGCTGCAAGAAAGATGCTTTTTGTTTTTATAGTATTTAGGCTGCTTGGTGGTTCGAAACAAGTTGACCTCCAAACTGAAATTCTGATCCATCATGTCAGTCAAGATGAGTGATGTACCTTGAAAAAGATGATTATGTGGTGTGGTGTACCAGTGATTTCTAACTGTTGAAGGAGACATGAGCATTAGAGAGGACTATTTATCATAAGATGCAATACAATTGTGCATATAAATGGAGTATTGTAAAGTAAAAATTTAAATTTTAAAGGTTCTTAGCTTCAGGAACTTAACTGTTTGAATTTTAAAATTGTTTCCTACATGAGTATCTCCTAACAAAATACAGGTGAGATGCAGATTTGCCTAATTAGTATCAATTTCTGTATATAATAGGGCATCTAAAGTGAGTCCTTGTTGGTGAAAAGTACAACACTAATTTAATCGTTTCTTACAGTTTTGATAGAAGATTGAAGGGTTACTCAGTAACTGGATACTTATTTTGTTTTAGCTTTTTAACAAGAAAAGCATGCATAGTAGAAATTGTAGGATTCATATGCTGTATATTTTTATTTGCTTTGTGTGTGTAATCTAATGCACATTTCATAGACTGGGTACAGTCTGGGTAATAATTATTGTACTTAAAAATTTTGCCTTGAAAATCTTTTGGTCAGGATTAAGGGAATGATCTCTTACTTAAAATAGAAGAAATCTAGGGATTCTGAAAGCATTTTTACATGTAGCAAGATTTGTGTGCATGTGGTAGCACAGATCTACGATACACACACATTCATAGTTATGAACCGAACTTGAGTAGTCCAGTTCTTTTGGCATTAAGTTAAAGCATAAAAATGACCAGAATTTAGGGTAACTATATCGTTATAAATATTACTGAAACGAGCGGTAATGTTTCTCATGTATTGCATAACAACAATTTTATTCGGATAGAAAACAAACTGACTATATTAAATAAGGAGCAGTACACCAATCTCAAATGAGTTCTTACAGTAATCCATGTTGTTAAATCTCTCTTCTCTGCCCTACCTGTTATAGTAAAGAGATACTTTATTGTTGTTCTGACAGTCTGTGTTTCTTCAAGATAAATAATTGAAAGCAAAGTTTATAATGCTAAGCAATATAGTGAAATAGTATCTGCTGAAAGTACATTAGTTCTAAGATGCAGTCATTCTTGAATTTCAGGATCACTCCTGGTGTTCCACACCACAGGATCTCTGCCTCATTTAGTGAACAGCATGGGGCTCTGGGGACAATCAGGGTAATGTAGCAAACAAGAATGTTCACTGTGGGTGCAGACATCCAGCACCTTAGACTGTTTTAAATATGGTTTAAAATGCAAGTGTCCAGATGTACAAGTCAGTTTAGAATGGTTTAAACCACCTGAGCCATTTCAAAAGTATGCCTGGATAATTAGGCATTATTTTGAACCAGTTCTCTACAAACCATTTCAGTGTCATATGGGGAACACCAAGCTTTCCATGACTAGTGTCTTGCCTGGCATTCAGGCATCCCACACTGCAATTCCTGAATCCTGTGCCCCCCCTCCACTTCCTCTCCCTGTACTGGAGTTGACTGCTCTGGTAATGGTCATTGTTCTGGTGGGTGGGAGGATGCTGGTTCACATTGACCAAGCATGGAGTTGACAGCCATTCTGTGGCATTAGGTGCCTATTTTGCAGTGGCTCAGTTTTCCCTCACCCAGCCACTGATGGGTATTTACCTTTAAAAGCACACCTCCCAACCCATCTTCAGTGCATGGAGGGGTGAATTGAAATTAAGTGGCTTTCTAGGAAAGGTCTTTTCAAGCTAAGCTTGGGCAGACTCCACAAATACTCAACCCCTTGAGACTGCAGCTGTCCAGGCACCCCCTACCTGGTTCAGTCAATCAGGGTCTTTCTCCCCTGCTAGGGAAATCCTGGGGAAACTGGGAAGTTGCCACTGAGAAGCATGCTGGGTTAAGTATTCACTCCCATCCCTGGTGGTGGTTCAAAAGCACTGTAGTGCCTGATCTACTTAGCCTTTTTGGCAGTGTACCTATGAACACTTCTGAACCACAACAGTTGCAAACTGTTCCTAATCAATGATATTCTTGGAATGGTTCAGTTGTGTATCTCCACATTGTGCGATCCCCTGTTGGGATCCCTGCTTTATTTACCGTGAAAGTTGGAAGCTACGTAGTGAGCAGAGCACAGTATTGTGGGGACTGGAAGGCTAGGGAGCTGTGCTTTTGAACATATATGAAGTGCTGTACAATCCTAAATACTCTAGAGCAGTGGTTCTCAACCTTTTTTGTACCAGGACACATTTGTAAACATCAATGGCCAGTCCCAACCCAGTGTCCCTCACTCCTGACTTGCTGACTCCCTGCCCACAATTTGTGGGGCATGGGGGGTCCCAAGCAGCCCCTTGGAGGCTGGAACTCTGCCGGCCTGCAGGGGAAAAGCCACAGTTTCCTGCATTTTTCTCCTTCAAAAGAGAATCCATTTTTAAAGTTTGTTAAAATTTAAAGTCTGTTCATGACCCTTTCATATATTCGTGCGACCCACTTTTGGGTTGTGACTCACAGGTTGAGAAACGCTGCTCTATAGAGTCTGTTCCCAATTGTCTCTGATCCGTCAACCAAAATGAGTAGATCCTTCTCAGCTTAATCTCCGATTCATTTTCTTGTTGTAAAAAACATAAAATACTTTCTGCCTCTCCAAACTGTTGTGAAGACAATTAACATATTACAACTAGATGGTTTAATAGTGGTGCCCAATTCATCTAGACCTACAGACTGGCCCTACGCTTTGGATTTGGCCAGGCCTGGAGTCTCGGGCCAGTCCACAGGCCAGATGGCAGAGCCCCATGCTCCAGATCTAGCAGGGCTGGAATTTGGTGGCATCTTTGCGGGCCAGATGTTGTAACTCTGTGCTCTAGATTTGGCCTGCAGGGCTTTCCACAAAAGCAGTGACAGTTAATGCTGCCAAATTTCCAGGCCTGTAGGGAGCTATAATGTATTGTTAAATAGAGGTGAGGCCCACACAGTTTGATGATGAGGAAAAAAAAATATGGATTCTGAAAACACATTCATCACCTCCAATATCTGCACTTCTCCCAGTAGTGCAGTAACCGACATAACTTATCTTGCAGGTTGCTTATGTACACCTACTTGTTTGTGTTCTGTGCATGCCAGATGCTAAGAAAAAAGTCTTGTAGATTAGGGCTGTGTGAAATGGCACTGTTCCGTTTCTATGGAACAGTGTTTCATTTCAAAATTCCTTTGTATTCGAAACCGCTGTTCCATTCCATTTTGTTGGCACAGTTTTGCTGTTTCAGCGTTTCACCCAGAGACTATAATGGGGAAGCTCAAAACAGCCTATAACTTGGTCATTTCTGGCCTGATTTGGATGAAACGTGCAAGAATGGTAGCCCCTTCTGAGGGCATGAAGCCTGCCAAGTTTCAAGGAGATTGAGGTGCAGTTTCCCTGAACCCCCTGCACCTAAGTCTTCAAAGCAAAACTCACGTCCCGTGTATGTGTTAAGCCACAGCATGGTCAAAACTGCAGGGGTGCTGGCCCCTGCTGCAGCCACAAAGCCTGCCAAGTTTCAAGAAGATTGGTGCAGGGGTTTGAGAAAAACTGCACCTCAAGCTGCGGACAAGGAAAACTCACGACATGGGTGACACTGTGTGTGTTAAGGCACAGCAGAGTGAAGGCTGCAAGCTTCCTTGCTCCTGCTGATGCCATGAAGCCTGCCAGCTGTCGAGGAGAGAGGTGCAGGGGTTCTGGGGCCCTGCACCTCTAGCTGCTGACAGGCAAAAATTGTGACAAGGGTGGGTGACAGTGTGTGTGTGTGTGTGTGTGTGTGTGTGTGTGTGTTAAGGTACGCCATCACTCAACTGACACCAAGGCAGAAAGCACAGCAGTTCAAACAATGCTGTCTTTTTTATGCATTTTTCCAGCCCTCCCCCAGAGCACTGGGATTGGAAGGGACCTCAGCTACACTGTTAATAATGAGAGCACTTCTTCCCCCCCTTGTCCCCCTCCCTCTCCTTACTTGAGTTTCTGTTTTGCTGCAGGTAAGCCCAGCTTGAGCTTCAACACTCAAAATGTTTTGAAAATTTTGAAACATTTCGACTTGCCTTGTTTCATTTCGAGGCTGTTTCAAAGCTCTCTGTTTCATTTTGATTTTGCTGTTTCGAGCTTGAAACGAGTTGAAACAGTGTCGAAACGAAACTGCTGTTGAAATTTCGCACAGCCCTGTTGTACATGCTGCTAGTGTGGTGCTGGGCATACTATTATGCCCGCGATTAGCCTGTGTAGCTGCAGTGTTCTCTCTGCCATTTTCCAAAGTATTTCAGACTTTGTGCCCAGATATATTATGTAGGTGCTTTCCACCTGAGGAATGACAGAAGTGTGAATAAAAGAGGACAGGTCAATATTGCTGGGATGGAATAGAGTCTTGTAGCTCAGTGGTTGTCTACCTTTTTTGTACCAGGGCCCATTTGTAAACCTTGCTGACCAGTCCTGACCCAGTGCCCCTCACTCCTGACCCATGGCTTGCAGGCCCCAGCCTCCCAGTGAGTGGGGCAGAAGGTGGGTATGTGTGGGACATGGGGAGCCCCAAGCAGCCCCTTCCAGACTAGAACTCTGCCAGCCTGCAATGGAAAAGCCACCATTTCCTACATTTTTTTTTCTCTTTTAAAGGAGAACCCATTTTTAAAGTTTGTTGATCCATTTTTAAAGTTTGTTTGCAACCCTTTTATATATTCATGTGACCCACTTTTGGGTTGTGACCCACAGGTTGAGAGTCACTGTTCTATTCAACTGGTTATGCTGAAAAACGTTACTGGTGGATACTGCTGAGACCTTTAGTGCCAGTGAGTAATCCTAAGAGTAGTTTGAACAACGTACTAAACTGATGAATTGTGGGTGTTCATCTTCCATTCAGCTCTTCAAAATGCTTTCTTCTGCTCCTTAGCATCACATCCGGCTTGTTCATGTTTAGCATTTTCCATAAGCTTATATAGTCCAAGTTCTGGGCTGCCTGGGTGGTACTGGTGAGGGGTTATATGGACACGTAGGACATGTAGGTTACTTCAGCTCTGCAGAGAGAACTGATTTTTGTGGAACTCCACAGATGAAAGATGTAAGCAGTAGATGCACAGTTCTTCATCACTGTTTGTTGGATGTGCCCATCCCAGGAAGACTCAAATCAATGTACTGCATTACACTGCATCCCTTCCACCTTTCTCTTAGCTGAGTAATTTATGGTCAACAGTATTAAGTGCCACAGAAGAGTCCAGCAGATTGAGACTAGATAGTGTCCATCTACTGTTAGACAATAGTCCATTGATGCCCCTAACGCTATTCCAGTTCCATGTGCTGGTCTGAGCATTGTCCATTCTCTGTCTTATTCAAAGCATGGGTCATATGGAAAAAATGTAGATGATGTAATTACAGGATTTGTTTCCTCATGGATCTGCATAAGGTTGCATGAGGGTGCTCTTAACTTACTGTTTCATAGTTTCATAGTAGGTAGGGTTGGAAGGGACCTGAGCAGATCATAGATTTCATAGACATTAGGGCTGGAAGGGACCTCAGAAGATCATCAAGTCCAGCCCCCCGCCCAAAGGGCAGGAAGTCAGCTGGCATCATAGGATCCCAGCAGAATAAGCATCCAGTTTGCCCTTGAAGGTGTTCAATGTAGGTGCTTGAACCACCTCCGATGGCAGGCTGTTCCAGACCTTGGGGGCTCAGATAGTAAAGAATTTCTTCCTTATGTCCAGCCTGAAACAGTCTTGCAGGAGTTTATAACCATTCGACCTCGTTATCCCTTGGGAGGCTCTGGTGAACAAATGTTCCCCGAGATCCTGGTGGACACCCCCGATAAACTTCTAGGTGGCCATCAGATCACCCCTGAGCCTGCATTTTTCCAGGCTGAAGAGTCCCATGGCTCTCAGCCTGTCATCGTAAGCTCTGTTTTCCTGACCTCTGATCATGCGTGTGGCTCTCCTCTGGACTCTCTCAAGCTTCTCCACATCCTTCTTGAATTGTGGAGCCCAAAACTGGATGCAGTACTCCAACTGCGGCCTCACCAAGGCAGAGTACAGTGGGATAATGATGTCCTGGGATTTGCTTGAGAAGCATCTATGGATGCAAGCCAGTGTTTTGGTCACTTTACTAGCCGCAGCATCACGTTGAAGGCTCATGTTCATCTTGTGGTCAATCATGACCGCCGCGGCCCTTTGATCCGTAGTGCTAGCCAGCGTAGCACTGCTGAGCCTATAAGGATGCTGCAGGTTTTTCTTCCCAAGGCGGAGAAACTTGTGGTTTTTCACTGTTAAACACCATCAGGTTCTTGTCCGCCCATTTGCTGAGCCTGTTGAGGTCAGCCTGGATCACCCTCCTGTCCTCAGGTGTGGATGCTTTACCCCAAAGTTTGGTGTCGTTAGCGAACTTGGCCATTCTGACTCCAATGTCCACATCATTAATGAAGACGTTGAACAATATGGGTCCAAAGACAGAGCCTTGGGAGACCCCACTGGTCACAGGACACCATGATGAGTGACTTCCATTTATTACTACCCTCTGGGTCTGCCCACGGAGCCAAGTTCGCAGCCAGGGGACAATTGGCAGTTTCACCAAGAGGTGATCATGAGATACCCGATCGAAGGCTTTTTTGAAGTCAAGATATATGACATCAATCTCTTCTCCCTTGTCCAGGTGATAGGTCAC
>NW_017728906.1:174145773-174153493 GCF_001723895.1 Crocodylus porosus | reverse complement strand
CTTCAGGAGGAACCACTCTTCTTGAACTCCCCTCTCCCTGGGGTCATGGTCCCTCAGGGCCTCACTGACCAGCCTCCTGAGCTTGTTAAAGTCATTTTTTCTGAAGTCAAGGACTTCTGTTTTGCTGACTGACTTGCCAAATCTGACCCCCTGCCATGGGCAGGAAAGAATGCTGGGGTCAAACAGCCCTGGCTAGGTGATTATCTAACCTTCTTTTGAAGACCCCCAGGGTAGGAGCAAGCACCACTTCTCTTGTATTTTCTTACATAACACATTTCCCCAAATAAGACACGTGCCTTGTTTTGGGAAAGCAGAATAAAAAAAAAGAGGATTTTCCAAGCATGGCTGAAGGGGACTGACTGCAGGGGATCCTGATTGTAGTGCTTCCGGCTGTAATATGGTTAACACAGTAGCTCTGCCCCCAAAAAGATGAACTCTGTCCTTCCCTTCCTGAGGCTAGCAGAGGGAGAAGCACCAGGGTCATTTTGCAGCAGTGTGTTTTCTGCTTTTGTTTTTCCATGCGTCTGTTCCAACAAAGAAAAATCACTTTATCTACTTAAGACGTGATCTGTATTCTGGGAAAAATGTTCACATGGTATGTGAATGAAAATGGTATAACAACCCAAATACTCACTTTTTTGTGTATATATAATAGTTTGCCACTGTACAATGGCAACATTCTGTAATGTAGAGTAAAAAATAATTATTAAACAGTGGTGAATGTCATACTGGTTACCCTCAAAAACTATAATACTTTCTACCAGTGAAACTGTGGAATCTTTGCTTTGGTTTACTTAACTGTGGCCTTCCTTTGAGATGCATAAATTATTTGTGTACCACTCTGTGCAATTTTCCATAAGTTGCATAAGTTAGGCTTTCTTCAGACAGCTTCAGTGTATGCTAATAAAGAACAAGCATATATTATAATTAAAAGAACTGGGAAAGAAGTATAAGAAGAATTACTCTAGTTTTGTGGTCCAGGGGTTTTTGGTAATTTTTGATGAAGACAGTGGATAAAGTACTTATCTTCATTGTTTCAGATGCTGCTTATTAGGTATTGGGATTCTCGCAAACAAGATTGGTTCATGCTTTGTAACAGTGATGCTAGTGGCTGATGATACGTACTAAAAATCTAACACACAGAAATCAAGAATTCCTTCTTTCCCTCTTTAGGTTTTTGATTATGTAATATAGGACTTGGATGTAATTGGAAATCATAGTCCAGAGAAAGTGAGACATGATTTCATCTCTAAATGTAGTATATTGAAAACAGCACATTCTGCACAAATAATATTGAAGTTTATGTACATGGGATAAATAGAGACTACACTGAACTGAATGTTTAAAGAAAAAAACCCACCAAAATGCTAGTGCCTCAAAGTTCTGTAATTTAGTTACTTTTTCTCAAGGCTTCTGCCACAGTATTTCAGAGGTGAATAACAGAAGAGATTTTAAGCATTAATTTTTTTTAAAGCAGTGTTACTAGTGAATTGAGGAAGTATTTTACTGGATATCCTGAAAGTCCAAGCCTGTGTTTGTCACTTAAATGATATATTTAGATGTTATAATTTATAAGGGCTTCAGTTTGAATATCTGAAATACTTGGATCAGCTTGTTGGTCTTTGCATGGCCTTATCTTACATTACTGACCAAACCTGTCCTAGACTACAGTATCTGCTACGGCAGGATTGTCCCAGTTTAAGGGGAAATCCTTTGGTTTAGTGGGTGGAGGGTGGGTACTTGTAGGGAACCCTGCTCCATTCCCCTCTTGTGCATCGTTTCCATTCCCCACCAATGTAATTGATTGTTGATGTTATTTTTTGGGTTTTTTGGCCTTGCGTACAGATATAGAAATATATTGTGTTGCTGTTTTGTGAGGATATGTTTGGTATGGGTTGTGTGGTCTGATTTTGTGCTGTCTTGTGGTTCTTGTTCTGGGGCAAGGAGATGTTCACAATTTTTGAAACTTAAGAGGTATTAACAAAGATGTGGGGATGTCCTGTGTATACCAACCCTAGGCCAGCCAGTAACACAAAGATCAGTTGACACAAGTAAGCAAACAGTCCAGCTAATAGGGGACTTTGAATATGGAGGGGAAGTGAGTTCTCTTCCTCTCCCTCTGTTTCAGTGGGGGGTGGGGGGTGGGTGGTGCGAGCTGAGTTCTTAGGACGAATACAGATAGGGCAGAGCTGTGTTTTTTTTTTTGTTTGTTTTTTTTTAGTGCTGCGATTTAAAATGATCATTTCTCCTATTTTGTGCTTGTTGGGTTTCCATATCCTGACCCTGACCAGTCTTTGCATTTAGATAATTTATCTTAATTTTGAAGCATCTTAGAACCACCTTTAGTTCTGCTGTCATTTCAGGAAAGAGACTTTTGACTTCTTGCACTTTTCTCCCAGCCCTGTTCTCAATCTGCTTGAGGGTAGTTCCTGCTTTGAGAACAAGCTTCATTAAGAATTATTGGCCAGAATAGAAAGTCCTGCCTGCCCCTTTTTTTACTTACTGAACAGAGGTGGCTTGGGGGGAAAAATACTCTAATGTCCCATTTGAAGGTGCCTCCAAGGTCTCTTCTCTTCAAAACTCAGTGTCTTAGAATGTGATCTTCTGACTATGTCATAAGAGTCTGCCTTGCTACACATTTTATTGATAAGTTGTACAGAAAAGCTTGTCTTTTATGATGCATTTTAATTCAGGTTTTGGCCCTGTCTAAAGAATGGTGTGATAGCACGATGGTGCTTATAGTATAAAACGGCACAGCACAGAATACTATGCAAATACTAACCTTTCAGTATTTGGTGCAGTGTATCTCCTAATGAAGTAAACCTCATTTCATGACTTGGTAGCTTAGAGACAATTAACTAAATGGATACAATTATGCATCTCAAAAATATGGGGATACTGTATGACTCAGAATGATTCATTAAAATATAAGTAGTTAAAATAGCTTATTAAAACTGGGAGTACTGCGTCAAGGATAAGGTTGTTGTGTTCACTAATTCGTTTTGTAGTTCTCCAATCTACTGCAGTATTTGTGTGGTTGAGAGTGAGTTAGTTAAATGCTCTTCATTGTAATTGACTTGTTTTTAATTTCTCTATTTCATGTAGTTGGGACTTTTGTATCATAAAGTGAAGTGATTTTCTTTAAAGTGAGTAGTGCCTAAGTGCTGTGGTGATGGATGTTTTGAAATAGCTATTGCTGTAGCATAGCTTTATCAATGAGTAACCTTCCAGGTGCTCAATGCTGAAATTGTGAAATGTTACTCGAAATTACATACTGCTAATCTTAAATTGAAATGCTGACTTTTGAAATAGTGGCAACATGCAGCAACCAACAAACAGCTGTGTCCAAAGCCCCTCAAATGCTGGCAGTCCTGTTCTGTAGTTACAAGCAGAAAACTTGAGCAAAATATTCTGTAAATGTATTTAAATGCATGCGTCTTAGGGAAAGCACCTGCTACTTTAGGGAGAATTGCATAAGAAACTATGCCCAAATGTATTTAAGCAGCAGTTTTAGGCAGGCTTATGGATTAACATTTGTGATAAGTAATTTTTAGCTTGGATCATGTCATAGTTAAAGAAAAAATCATATCTTAGTGGTGGTTTATCAGCTGTTAGCCAAAATAAGTAATTGCTAATTTATTACAATGCCACTGTTAGTTTTCTTCAGAATGTCTTGGCAAATTGGCATTTAACTACTGCATTGAAAACCAGAAATGCAGGTAGTGCAGTGGTTCCCAAATTATAAACTGATAACTGACTGTAGAATATGCTGTTGGATCACAGAATTGTGGAAAAGCTGGAAGGGGCTTCCATAGGTGATCTAGTGCAACCCCTGCCTGAGGCAGGATTATCCCTATCCAAGCCATCCTATGCAAGTCTGTTTTTTAACCTACTAGCAAAGCTACATAATCAGCCCTCAAAAAACCACAAGACATAATGCTAACTTGCCACAGGTAAAGCAGGTATGCCATGGCAGCCAGTGTGTTGCATAGGGTTGGTGCTTCATTTCACAGACAGCAAGAGCCTTAAAACACGTGAAGCAGCTGGGACCAAGAAACCACCATGCCTTTTACTTTAAGGCATTCCTTATAGGGAAAGGCGAAGCTATGGCTCACAAAAGCTGATTCATCTCTGATTTAGTTTGTCTATAAGGTGCACCTCTACCTGTCTTTGGGCATGTCTATCCATGCACTTTGCTGCATATTAGACTAATTGAGTTTGCAGCAAAGCATCACCAGCTACACATGCACAACAATTATTAAAGCATTGTTTGCTAATACCAACAGATACAGGTACTGGGAAACAGCACTTTAATGTGCCAAAGTGCAGGTGTAGATGCTGACCAGTTAGCCCAGATAGCAGGGGCCCACAACTGCTGCCTGCTAAGCCCTGGGCTCCAGTGAGCAGGGAGGAGCTGTCCCCAGCTCCAGGAGCAACCCCCAGCCATGTGGAGCTTGGGGGGAACTGTCGTGGCAGCTCCCATCTGTCTGAGGGCAGCTCCCAGCTGTGCAGAGCTCAGGGTTAGCCCCAAGTCTGGGGCAGCTGTCATGGCAGCACAGCTGGGAGCTGCCCCCAAAGCCATGGGCAGCTTCCCCCTTGCCCTGACCTCAAAATGACTGGGAGTTTTAATTCTTGGAGCCATGGCTTCTTCCTTCTCTGTCAGGCCTTAATTCCTGGATCCCCCTGCCAGCTAGGTGCTGCCACCTGGGTTAGCCTCTTGCTCCCCCTAGCTGCTTTGGGGGGCAGAGCAGGGCAGAAGCAGCCCTGGACTAGGCTGCTCCTGTTGGGTTCAATTTGCTCCTGAGCAGGGCACATGTGTAGATGTGTGCCTGGGAGCAGTTTAATGCACTTGAATTTACTGCACATTATTTGCACATGTAGATGTGTACATTTAGAAGTAACAAAAGCTGTGTATGTGACAGGTGTATGTGTGGGAGAAGTGAGGTGTTAATATGGTGTGGTAAGGGAAGAAAATGGCTAGCTGATTTGGGCAGCAGATTCAGCAATGACAGGTACTAATTTCCAGGAAAGCATGCGGAGAGGAGAGGTAATGAGAAAGCAAAGCAGTGTGAGCAGGAGAATCAATAGAGAAAGAACAGAACATAAAAAAGGTAAAAACTGAAGTTGGCGAGCACAAAAAGGCAGTGTTACTTTCTTCCCCTTCTCTAAGTGGATGAGACGTGATGAATTAGAGTGTTAAATGCACACGTGCTTCAATGTTTTTCCATGTGTGCTTGTCACAGGTATGCAGTGTGGTTGAATGGGAGGGTGGTCGAGACCACAAGTCAAACTCAGTAGCGTGGTAAAGCTGTTTATGTAACCCCAAACATAACATCTTTAAATATGGCAAAAGCTGCCTCTGCTATGAGGACCTTGGAAAGGAAGTGCAACCTTCTAAACCAAAATACAGAGCTAAGGATGCTGTCACAATCCATTTACAATCCAAAGCAAAGTCCAAGTAGAAATGTACATAAGTAGCAGACCTCTCCACTGGTATGATATTACTTTTATAATTTTCATATTTAGAATGTATGGGAAGGCTTATGTTCATGACTGACTCTAGAAAGGGACAAACAAGGCTGTCCTGGGTTTCTTTTAGAAGAGCGATAATGAAAGAATTTAAGAGCTTTCTTGATTCTCATAATCTCTCATGCACTGAATAAAATGAATATTGGTTGGAATGTTGTTTATATTAGCATTTCCTTATCTCAGAGACAAAGATGGTTAATGCAGAGCACCAGCTTTGCAGTGGCATCTTTCCAATAGTTTTCTCATAGGAGAGAGAAATGTTGCGTAGAATAAATGGAGAATATTTATTTCCGTCCTTGTCATAAGAAATAAAATTTTCCTTGGGGGACAGAAGAAGTAACTTTTACTCGCTTCAGAAATTTTGAGAAGCATTATCTTGTTAGTTGTCATTTTTACAAGTATGCAGCATTGGCATGACTTTTATATATACTGGAATGTCAAATATAGCCTGGGCATCAGGCTGGATCTAGAATATGGGGGCTCCTCCCAAGGCTGAACTGTAGAGTCAGCAGCAGGTGTGGGTTGGTGGGAGTGAATCAAGTGGGGCAAGTGAGGTATCTGCATGGCTGTTGCTCATCCCCTGGGTACTGACAGCAACATTCATTGGGGCTCAGGCCTCTCAATTCTGCTGAAGACCCTTCCTCCACCCTCTGGTAGCTCGCTGCACTGTTGCTAGGCTGGGTCAAATGGTTCCACAGGCTGCATGTTTAATACACCTGGTCTGTGTGGTCTAGAACTGTGGTCTCCCAACTTTTTTGATCGCGCACCCCTATCAGTAAAAAATTTTTGAGCATGCACCCCCAATATATGTATATTTATATAAATATACATCTAAATAGAAGTTCTAATATTTTCTTCCCGCACCCCAATGGATCGTTTTGCAGTCAGGATTTGTTGCAAAAGACACTGCCAGTGACATAAGAATTTTCAGTTTCACCAAAATATAGCTACCCTATATTAATGATTTGGAAAGATCCAATTCAAGAATATCTCTAGACCAGTGGTCTCCAAAGTGCGTGTCTTTTGCAACAAATCCTGACTGCTGGCAAAAAGATCTACAGCCAGCAATTTGAAGGGAAACTGGTCCGTGGGATTGAGCAAGTAGTAACTCCCAGGATAAAAAGTTCTCAAAGACTGTAACTAAGAGACTGAGGGTGCTTGTTGGTTGGAAGGGGGGGTGTTCAGTACTTGAGGTGTTTAACAGTTGGGTTTGATAAAGCTTAGTTATTTTCATTTACCTCTAATAAACTGTTACATTCTGTTTGTTACCAAATTGCTCGAAAGTGGAGAAGTTCTTTTAGGATCTCCAGTAAGGTGGATTTTTCCCAGATTTTTGGGTGGGAGACCTGCCCCAAATTTGAACCTGGCCTAGTGGCAATACAAGGATTACACAAGTTTTTTTGGGTGATATCTTTTATTGAACCAGTTGCATAGTTGGGAGACATGACAGACAAGGTTTTGGGGACAAAAGTCTGGAGAAAGGGAACCGTGTGCTTGAAAACTGGTCTAACATCTTTCCTAACTACACATAATCCTGTAAAAGATATCACCAGGAAAATCTTGCTTCTCATATTTCCTGGACCATGTCAACCAGAACATTTCAACTCGTGAAGGAACTCATTTAACAACATTATTTTTTGAACTGGGTTTTCTACGCAGATCATTGACCCTGGAGCATGTGAATCTTGAAAGTTTTCTGTCCTTCAGTTCTTGAGAAGGTGGGGTGGATAATGCACCTTTATGGACTAAATAAGATGGAGCACACCTGTGCTATCTGCAGCAGCTCTGCCCGCCCTTCTCTTGCCTGCAGTGCAGACACCCCCCGCCCCCACTGGGAAGAGTCTTGTGCTCCTGGGAAATCCATAACAGGAGCTACTGTCCCCTCACTGTTCCAGGGGCAGGGGCACGACTGGAGGCTGGCTGGACTGGCCTTCTTGGGCTATGGGGGCATGAAGGGGGATTATTTTCCCCCTCCCCCTGCTGTTTGGCAGAGGGGGCAAGGAAGGAGCTTATTCCACCACTTGCTCTGTGCAGGGAGTGATCGGCAAAGGTGGCAATTGGTGGTAGCATGCCCTGGCTACAGTCCCCTGGGGGCACAGGAGGGAATTTCATAGATTTCATAGACATCAGGGCTGGAAGGGACCTCGAGAGATCATCGAGTCCAGCCCCCTGCCCAAAGGGCAGGAAGTCA
>NW_017728906.1:174117093-174145673 GCF_001723895.1 Crocodylus porosus | reverse complement strand
TGTTGTCCTTGATGCTTGAAGCTAGTTGGAGTTCAGTTGCAGCCTTGGCTTTCCTGGTTTGCTCCCTGCAGGACCGGACCAGCACAGAATAATTCTCCTTGGAGGTGAATCCCGTCCTCCATCCTTTGTAGGCTTTCGTTTTTAGCCGTAGGAGGTCTGCTAGGTCCCTGGAGAGCCAGGAGGGCTGCTGTGCCTTCTTGCTGCCTTTCCTCCGTGTTGGAATAGATTTGGCTTGTGCACTGAGGATCGCTTCCTTGAGAAGCAACCACTCTTCTTGAACTCCCATCTCCCTGGGGTCGTGGTCCCTAAGGGCCTGACCGACAAGCCTCTTGAGTTTGTCAAAGTCGGCTTTTCTGAAGTCAAGGACTTCTGTTTTGCTGACTGACTTGCCAGCTTTACGGTGAAGGTGATCAGCTCATGGTCGCTGTCACCCAGCTTCCCATCGATCACTAGGTCGCCGATTAGGTTGTCCCCTGTAGCAGCGCTTTGCCTCTCGTTGGCCCATAGACTTCTGGAGTCAGGTAGAGGTCATCACTTGAATAAACCTCTTTCCTGCCCCCTTTGCCTTGGGGAGTCTGGTGTCTGGCCAGCCTGCTACCCCTGCCCACCTGTGCTCCACCTAGGGAGCAGAGGATTGGAGGCAGCCCTGGTCCACTGGAGCAGACAGCATAGCTCCATGCAAGGCTGCAGAGCATGCTGGGATTCTGGGGAACTCTGGTTTAACAGGAAGGGACAGAAGTTCCATAAACTGGTTTGATCTCAGTCAGTTAAGTCTGATGCTACAATCAACCAGGTTTTTCTCAAACTGGTTTCAGCGAGTTTGAAATTGGTGTATGTCCACTGGATTAATGTTCTGTTACAGGTTTAAACCAGTTTCTGCTCACTTAACCCAGTTTATGTGTAATGTCTCTCCCTAACCAGAAAGACCATGGCAAGTTAGAATGTTTTTAACACTCTGGATTCCTATTTGTAATCGTTGGGTGTATTTTGTGAATTATGTTTGCATACCTAACAGTACTAACCTTGCTTGGCACCCTTGAAAGGGTCTCAAGGCACCCCAGGATGCTATAGCATCCTGACCAAGAATCACTGGCTTGTATCCTCACAATAGCTGATAGAATGGTAAAAGTCAAGTTTTGTAATAAATAGTTGCTTTTTTTTCTTGAGTGGACCAAAAGTGCCTGGTGAATGCTGCCAGAGAAGTGTAACTTTTATTAATTTATCCAGTTATTAAGATGCACAAAAGCATTGTGTGCCTCTTCCAAAACCGAGCCCAGCATTTGCCTTGGAAGAGCTTCACAGTCGATACAGGTTTCCCTCGCCATCCGCTGGGGTTAGTTTCCTGAAAGTTCCTATGGTTGGCAAGACCAAAGGCTAATGGGGAAAAAAGACATGTGGCGGGCTGATGCACAGCCATAGAAAACTGTGGTTATTCAAAACTGTATACTGTGGTAGTCAAAATGGTATATAGAATATTAAGCATGGATATTCAAAATGTTGGTTGGCAAAACCATGGTTGGTGAGGGAAACCTGTATTATACATGATGTGATAAAGAAGTAATGAGAAAATAGAGCATGGTCTGCCATGCAGAGTCAAGTGCAAGAGCAATTAGAAATGGTGTTGACTTGATTTAGACTAGTGAAAAGATTTTTGTTAATTCAATAAAAGAAATGTAAATTTATTTCAGGTTTCTAGAAATAGGTTTTGAGGTGTCACTTCAGCAAAGAGAGCCAGACCAGCTTAGGAAGGGTCTTTCAAGGGTTGGAGCTGTGTGAAAGAGAGTCTAGAGGTATTTGGTAGAAGTGAATAAATAATAGTAAGGCTGACATCACTGAATATGTAATCATGGGATGGGTGATGCCCAAGGATTGCCTGATGAGAAGAATCTCAGGAATGCCAAATACCTGGCAGATATACTCTGTCTGATAACATCCTATATCATGATATTTTGTGCTGATTTTGAATTACTTGCTATTTTCTGCAAACAAGGAAATGATAGGTGCTTGGTGGGTTGTAAAGTTTTGTTGCATGTTTATAGTCTTTCAGTTGAGTTCTTTTGTGGCTCTATTTTTAAGAGCCACAAACTGGAGTGAACTGGAGTGAGAATGTACTCTGTTCATTTTCATTCTGCAGCCCCCTTGTACCAAAATAGATTAATAGATTTTATAGAGATTAAAGCCAGAAGGGACCATTAGATCCATCCAGTCTGACCTCCTTTATATACTAAATCATATAATTTCACTCAGTTATCTTATTTTGAGTTCAGTTGCTGTGTTTGACTAAAGCATACCTTTAAAACAGGTATCCAGTTCTGATTTGAAGATTTCAGGATGTGGTGAATCCATCTCTTATCTTGGTAGTTTGTTTCAATGGTTAATTATCAAGCACGGGAGTGGAGAGTGAGTTACGGGATCTGAGAATGGGGAAATGGATAGGAATACAACATAAAGAAAGGGATACTTTTTTAGCCTGAAAGACATTGTTAAATACTCCTGGGCAAAAGTCTACAACATGGAACAGCAATAGGAAAGCAGCACGCAGGACACAAATTGAAAAGGTAAAGTGAAAATGCAAATGAAGACACAGCATTTAGATTAGCTAAACTTTTTAATTTATTACAAAATGTTATCACATGTTGGAAGCAATTTGGCAGGCATCCCACAGCTCTTTTAACATGGGGAGGCTGGCGGGGGAGTTGATGGTTGAATATTTTGACTGATGGAACTTGAGTCAAATTTCTACTCCCTGTTGGTGCCTGCTTTTTATAATTAGTTTAACACGACATGCCTTTTTAAAAAGCTACGTGCCACATCATCAGGATTTTTTCTTTAGCTTGGGTTTCAAACCCTCCATTGCTCCAATTCAGGTGAAACATTTCACCTTACCAGCATTGTTCTTGCAGCTTTAGACAAAAAAGTTTATAAGTGCTGGACATTTAAAGCATAAATTTGTATGTGTTCACTGTTTTTTCAAGAAAGACTATTCTTTTGAGTATAGGTAGAATATTCAGAGGTCATCAAAGCCAGTCATTCCTAGCAACTTGTCATTCTCTGTTGCAGCTAATTTTTATTATGGGAGGGGAAAGTGGCATATCCTTGTTTAATTCTACCCGCGGGTACTTTTTCAAAGAGCCAGTGTTCTTTTTTAGAAGTTGTTTAGTCTTTAATGCTGCTGCTGGTAGTCAAAAGTAGGTTATTTACAGGTTATGCAAAAAAGGGATTAAGCTTTTATGGCATTAGAAAACTGTTAAGCTCAGATGGTACCAAACAGTTACAGAAATCTAATTCTTCTCGATCAAGAATGCTGGTATCCAGTGCATTTTGGAAAAATGATACAAGCCTTTGCAATTTGAAATGTAAGTATTTTACTTATTGGGAGACTGCATTGAAAGAGGCATGTTAAAAAAGAGTGGGCTGACCTCTTCATCATTAGGAAAGCTCTGAAATCATTGGCATGGTAGGGTGGGAGGTGGGGAAGGGATTTGATGGAGCCTAGCCTCTTGTGGGCGGGGGGGGGAGGATGGGGTGTGGCCTGCCCCAATCCAGCTGTGGTGGGAGTGGAGATGGGGTGGAAGGAGACATAGGCCAGCTCTGTTCCAGCTGAGGGGCAGCAGGTGTGGCCTGGACCTGATCCAGCTGTTGGAGGGGCTGTGTGTGCATGCCTTGGCCCCACCCTGCTGTGCAGGTTTTTGGACTTTGGTAGTGGGGTGGGTAGCAGTGTTGATTGCCTGCTGCCAAATTTCCCAACCCATGGGCCAGTCCCGTGGGCTGGATTCCAAGGCTCCATGGGCCAGAGGTTGAGCATCCCTGTTCTACCAGATTGTAAAAACCAGCAGTTGCCCAAACTCTCCACACTTTAGGGACCCATCTTTGCCAAACATGTTGAGGAGAGCTTGTCAGAGCTGTATTTGGTGGCATAAAGCTTTCTACACAGGAGGTTCAGTTTTGCCAATTTTGACTTTTTTCACACTTCTGTGTGTGAGTTCTTTTGTCAACCTTTCTTTTCTGTAGCAGACTGGTTTTCATGGAGCCCAGTTTCTCAGTGTTTTTCTCACTTTACATGTTGCATTTCAGTTGACTTTGATGGGTGACACAGAAATTGTGAATGCTTTTGAAAATTACACTTTTAACAAGTCTGGCATGAAATATTTTCATGGGGCAACTGATGTACCCCTTTTTAATTATCTGGTCCTGCTGATTAATGTAAAGTCCTACCTTGCCTGTCTTGCTGTCTAGGACAGTCGGACTGTTATTCACAAACATTTCCAAGATCCACAAATTTAAATTCCCATATCTTATAGAGCTTATACTAAGGAAGATATAACAGCCTATAAGATTAATATAGTGATTAGCTAGGTGAAGGTTTTCAGGGGGAAGGGTAAAGATAAAAAGCTAAGAGTGATAAGGTAAGGTATTTCAGTTTGCATTTTCTTTAAGTAGGACTTTTTTATTTAACTGTAAAACACTTGGAGAGTTAATAAACTATAACCTCATGATCTCAAAAACATTGCATCATTTGCCCATTTCCCTGAAATTGACAACATATTTTAATTCATAAACATTCCTTGTTCAATTAAAGACATTAAAAAAATATAGACACTAACATTAAGACAGACGTAGTAGCTCACCCAGCATACCTTCAGTGCAGGTGGAGCTTTATGTAGCCCAATGTTAATTCCTGGATTATGACTTCATATTTTATTTCAGGCAAGACTGATAGCTGTTTTCTAAGGTTGTTTGATGCTTCCTCTTATAAGTCTCTGCCTTTAGTTATAACCAGGAATCTTGGTTTTCTCTGTTTTTATAATTGCAAATTCTCTGAATTCTAACCCCCCCCTGCAAAAAAAACAAAAAAAACAAAAAACCAAAAAACCAAAACCCAAGCCTTCGATTTGGTATCCCACGATCACCTCTTGGCAAAACTGGCCAACTGTGGCCTTGGGTCCACCACGATCTGCTGGCTGGAGAATGGGCTCCATGGTCGGACCCAGAGGGTGGTGGTTGATGGAAGTCAATTGTTGTGGTGCCCTGTGACCAGTGGGCTCTGTCCTTGGACCTGTATTGTTTAACATCTTCATTAATGCTATGGACATTGGAGTCAGAAGCAGACTGGCCAAGTTTGCTGATGACACTAAACTTTGGGGTAAAGCATCCACACCTGAGGACAGGAGGGTGATCCAGGCTGACCTTAACAGGCTCAGCAAATGGGCGGACGAGAACCTGATGGTGTTTAACAGTGAAAAAACACAAGTTTCTCCGCCTTGGGAAGAAAAACCTGCAGCATCCTTATAGGCTCAGCAGTGCTACGCTGGCTAGCACTACGGATGAAAAGGACATGGCAGTCATGATTGACCACAAGATGAACATGAGCCTTCAACGTGATGCTGCGGCTAGTAAAGCGACTAAAACGCTGGCTTGCATCCATAGATGCTTCTCAAGCAAATCCCAGGACATCATTATCCCGCTGTACTCTGCCTTGGTGAGGCCGCAGTTGGAGTACTGCATCCAGTTTTGGGCTCCACAATTCAAGAAAGATGTGGAGAAGCTTGAGAGAGTCCAGAGGAGAGCCACACGCATGATCAGAGGTCAGGAAAACAGATCTTACGATGACAGGCTGAGAGCCATGGGACTCTTCAGCCTGGAAAAATGCAGGCTCAGGGATGATCTGATGGCCACCTAGAAGTTTATTGGGGGTGTCCACCAGGATCTGGGGGAACATTTGTTCACCAGGGCCCCCCAAGGGATGGTGAGGTCATAAGGAAGAATTTCTTTTCTATCCCTGTGAAAATCCACTCAAATTTGCCCACGTCATAAGGGCAGTAGTGATTGGTTTAAGTTTTTGCTGTTAATGCTTCTGAAGATTCTGTTTGCATTGAGTGTGCTTCAGCCTGGGCCTATGCAGGGACTAGATTCAGAAATGAAAGCAGGGATCTTGCTTCTCCTGTGCTCCCAGCGACACTTCCCTTCCCTGCCTTTTTTGGGCCATGGTGGTGTGGAAATAGCATCTGCCGAAATATAGGAATAAATTTGTACAAGCATCCTGGTGTGAAAAACCGATTGGCAAGGAGAGGGGAAGTGGACCTGGATTTGGAGTGGGAAGCTAGGTGCAAGTAGCGGATATTAGACAGGTCAGGTGTGGGGCTGGGATGTGGGAGAAGTGAGACTGGCTGAGCAAAGAGTGGGAAGAAAAACCATGTCTTCATACAACAGGGACCTGGCTGGGCAAAGGGATGGGATGCTTGGCTGAGTGTTCGGAGGGAGAAGATTGGTACTGGCTGGTCACAGGGACTTGGACTGGCATGAGTCTGGGGGCGGGGAGGGTAGTCATGCAACTGAACTTTCATAATGTATACATAACAAAGGGCCAAATTAATATTACACAGGCACCCTTTTTTCTTGTTAGGACTATTCTGTTAGACTGTGCTTGCTGTGAATGTGTATTCAAATTTGTCAAGGTTGCCATAGAAACTTTTCAATGGTAAGATCAAAGACTTAACTTAGATGCCTTTTACTAAGGTGTTCCTCTATTTAGAAAAATTTGGGTTATTATTCATACGTTTATCCTTAATTATGTATACTGTTAAATTGTTCTTTTAATGTATGAATAGCATAGACACCATTCTTCCTTTAACCTTTCAGTATACTCAGCAAGCGAATGTTTTTGCAGTGCTTATGCTGTCTTGTAATTTAATTTTGAAAACATTTCTTTTAAAATGAACCTGGTTATAGTATAGTACCAGATGAAAGAAAAGTCAAGAGTTGAAAACATATATTATGCAAAGGGATTTCTCTTTTGGCATATTTTTCCTGAACTTTTTAAAACATGAATTACAGATATGTAAGAAGATTTTGTAAGAGATGGCCATTTGATTCAGAAGTGTAGTTGGGGGAAGGGACAGGAGGGAAGAGGTGGCAAGTAGGGCACCAGCCCCAGTGCTGACTATGAGGGGGCACCCGAATCCCCCTGGAGAATGTACTGTGGGAGGGACAGCCCTGTGCTGTTCAGCTATAGAATCCAGGCAGCCTCCAGCCAGCAGTGTATTGGACATCTGTATCAGAATAATTGTACTGATTTAATCATAGATCTAAAAATTAGACTAGTCAGGTGAATGAAGATCTATAATAGAAACATTTTAAATTTGGTTTAACTCAGCTAAATCAGTATAACCAACTGAAAGGGCAGGTGTGCATTACATTTCTAACAGATGGTTCCATGACACCTTGGCTTATCTTTTGGCATGTTATTCTCTTCTCTTCTTCCTCATCCCCCTTACTTTCCTCTTGCACACAACTTATGTCAGCCTAATTTCCATCTTTCCTCAAAACGCCAGCCTTGCTAAAGTGCCTTTACTGCCAGGCAAGTTGTCCTGCATCTGACCGCAAGGCAGTGGATAGAAAATGCTTTCAAATATACATGTTAAGTACATTTAAGCTCGTAGAGTTAAACACTTCCTAGTTGGCTTGGGAAATTCTACAGGATTTTATCTTGATAATAGGTGACATGTCTAGCTCAATATTACACCTGGCTTTTTTTTTAAGGGAACACGTGTATAATAGGACAAAGTCATAATTTGGTTTGTACTTAGTGTAGCATGTAAAATTATTGGTATAAAGTTCTTGTGCATGTTGAGCAAAAAACCTTTGCATGGAAACTATGGCACATCCTGTTTCAGTTTGGCTTCCCTTCAGATGATTCTAATGGGCAGGCAGATGTAGTTTTCAAGGTGGGTGGTTGCTTATGAGCTGGAGATTGGGAATTCCACGTAAATTGTTTCAGAAGCAAAATTCATTATTAGATACAATTACTTTTCAACAATGTTACATTGGCTGGATTGCTAGTAACCATTCTGGTGTTAGAATTATGACAAGTGAAGTTTTTTTCCCCTTTCTCTGTTTTTTTTTAGAAGCAATTCTATTTTCAGTAAATACAGTCATGTAGATGCAATTATGTTGACATAAAATTGCTTTCAGTATAGTTATCCTGGGTTTAGCCAAAACTTCCTGGCTGGGCCAACAGGAAATTGAATTTATTCAACTTAAAATTCATTTATCTGAAAACGTGTGGGAGAGGGAGCTATATAACAGCCTTATGGAGTTGATATAGTTACTGTATTATGAACTAAAATTACAAGTGGGTTACTACTTGCAACTCATCCCAATTAATACTTGCTCTTATAATCAAGTTATGTTTTCTTTAGGGTCGTGTTGCCCAATCTTTTTGCTTTGTGGACTGGTTAATAGCTGTGGGGTGTCTGTGGGCCAGATCCTCTCCATGGGCCTGATTTGCTGTGCATGGAACTGGAGTTCAGTCTGGTGTATGCTGGATCGAGCCATGCTCCTGGACACTAGGTGTTGGCTGTGGCCCTGTGTAGGATAGGGCTTCCTGTTCCAGCCCCATGCACATAGCGTTGGGCCCTGTCGCTTGACCTGCACCCACAGGATCTGTGTGCCTGACGTGGCCCCATTGCCAACCTCTGTTGGTGGGACCTTACACACAGGACCATACCATCTGACTCGCAGGGCTTTGAAATTTGGCAGTGGAGGAGTGGTAGTAGAGTTAATTGCCACTGTCCCCGTCTTCCTTACTCTCGAATTTCTGGACACTTGGGGAGTCCTAGGAGCTGGATCACACAGCATTAAGGACCATATTTGGCCTGTGGCCTAGGGATTATGCATGTTACCCCTGTTTTAAATTCTTCTCACTGATGCTCGTGTCAGGCATTAGAAAATTTGCATAGGCGTTCTAATGACACAACTCAGTTAGCTGAGGCTGTGACGGTTTAGTCAGGGATTATCCTGTCTTAAGCAGGGAGCTAGACTAGATGACCTTGTGAGGTCCCTTCTAGCTCTTCTTTCCCATGATTCCTATAGTAATGTGACTTACAGTCTATACTACTGGTGATGTGGAATAAAAAGAACCTGACCCAAAGCATAAGTACAGCAATATATCAACCTTTGGGGTGGAGAGAAGAATCTTTGTGAGCTGAGCTAATTTTGCTGTGTTCAGAGAGGTGCAAAGAATGTGGGAACCCATAATGCTGTTTTTTTGAAGCCCATGTTAATGATTGAATCAAACTTCTTATTTGTCATTCACCCAGTCACTTTTTTGTTCCATTTTAAAAGCTTTCATATTTGTCTAAATGTTAATCATAAATGCCAGACAAAAATGCCATATGTTGCTGAAAACTGCAAACGATAGTCTGGCATCTCTTTGGGAACATGCTCAGAAACTTTGGAAGCATCTTTGCTGACTGTAGTAAAGAAAGGTCATCTCAAAAAGACTTAATGAGATGGTTTATCATAATCATCCTCCAGTTATTTTGACGTCTCAAAATTTACATTGGTGTAGCTATTTGTTTCTAAATCTATTTTCAGTAATTGAAGGTTGTTACAGCAAGACACTTGTGTTTCAAGAGAACAGCCATTTGACTCCTGGTTTTGCAGGTGATGTGCTGACTCATATCGGCTCTTGTAATCTTTGTACCTGTTTTCTTTTCTTTTGTTTTTTTGTCTCTCTAGTAGAAATTCTTACCTTTGTTACATAGATGTTGGTTAAACTTCAGTAGGATCTTCCACTACTTTATAAACAGTAAAGGCCTGCATTCAAGAATTGCTTAGTATCTGCAGCTCCCATCTTGTTGCATCTTTAAGGAATGTGTTAGCATTCAAAGCTTATTTATGGCGTGATATCAAGTCAGTGGTGATGTTCGAAACAGAATCCTTAAGCTTAAGGGCAACTCTGTTTATTTTTTTTTAATGTTTGTGTGTCTCTATATATTTCAGCAAATAAGAACAGTCACCTGTGATCTCTGGCACAAGCTCAAATGCAGTACAGGAAACCCTTGCTATTTGCCAATCCATTATTTGCAGATTCAAATATTCGCAGTGCGCTGCGCCAATGGGGTGGGTCAAGGTGAGCGGCACTGCAGCTCCCTCTGGTACTGCACCGAGCTCCTGCCCCTGTGGAAGCAGGCACAGAGTGCTGCGTGGGATGGGGGAGGGCAGAGCTAGGTGGGCAGAGAAGAGAGCGAGTGCTGGGGACGGGGAGGGAGGCGGTTGTGGTCAGTCCCCAGGCGCTGCAAGGGAGCCCGGCTCTTCCAGCTTTTTGCAGGGGGTGGTTGTGGGGTCTGACGGGGAGCCCTTTTAGTATTCGTGGATTTCACCCTTTGCGGGGATCTCCAGAATGGATCCCCCACGAATAGCAAGGGTCTCCTGTACTTCCTGTTTCACTGAATACAAGAGTATTGTCATGGTTTTGTCAAACCTCTATAATTCTCACATCATGTTCTCTCTGTTAAAGGCCCTTTTAAAAAAGGCCCTTGTGTATTTGGGTAGAGCTTATACTACTAATGTAAAAATGAACAGATTCAGCTATTACATTTATCCAGTTTTTGTTGTCTAAAAACCGTATTAGCAGACTGAACTTACACACAGTTGTTTCATTTGACATTCAAGAGAATATCTTCATTGGTCTTTAGCATTGTTTTGAAAGTCAGGTGTAGTGCTTTATTGCAGATTTGTAGAATTTATCAGTCTTGGATTCTGCTGATACTTATCCTACATGAGATGCTGGTCTTATGGAGGAACCCATGGACACGTGAACAGGTTAACCCTGGGCAAGTCAAATTGCCCTAGTTTAAAAATAAATAAATAAATAAACTTGCAAATACATATGGCAACCCCTAAAAGCAGTTTAGTCCCATACCAACAGTAGTGGATCTACTTCTGGATAAATCAGGGCTATGTTTGTCATGCTTTCCAATACCCATCTTTCAAGGGAAAACCTTGCTGGTTTTATCTCCACCAGATTCACAGCTGCTGCTTGCTAGGCAGTTGCCACAGTGCTGAAAGGGTTAAGTTGGACATGTGGCAGCCAGGTGCAGCTGGAGCTGGCTCCCATGGGGCCCCAAGAATACCAGTGCTCTTCAAAGGGAGGAGCTGGGCTTACCTGTATCCCTACAGAGGAGAGAGCAAGGGAGACCAGAAACCTCAGATGCTCATGTGGAGGCATGAGCTGAGATTGAGAGAAGAATCTGGCCGAGGAAGGAAAGAAAGAGAGGGATCCAGGTGGATACATTACTCAACCTTGCCCTAATAGAAAGAAATGCCTATCTGGGAGGGTGAGAGAAAGCCCTGGTTGCTCAGAAGGTGAGCGTGCCCTGATTAAATATAAAGGGACACGATCAATCAAGAAATTGGAGTTAATTGATAACAAGTGGGGACAAGACCAATTAAGAAGCTAATTGATGACCGATGGGGGAAGAATCAGTTGAGAAGAGAGGGTCAATTGATTATTGAGTCATGTCAAATTGATAAAGACGTGAATTAATCAATGACTTTGTACATCTTGGCCAGCTAAGGGACCAAAAAACAAGCCAAGGTTAAGTTGCTGGGGCATGTTTAAGGGGAATGAGTTGTGGGCCTTAAATGAAAACTACTTTAGGGTAGTTAAGGATCCGGGATTCACAGTCCCACCGGTTAATACAACTTAGAAGAGTACCCTCTCAGATATAAGGAGAGAGGGAGAACTTTGCTTGAAGCAACCCCTGCTGCAACTAGACTTCCTAGGAGACTATGGGTTTGGTACTAGCCAAATAATCATGGCTTCAGCAGTCAGGGTGACCCATGGAAGTGGCAAGAAGTGACAGACCTGTTAGGATCAAACAGATTGGAATTGGAAGGTGTGGGTTACAGAAGATACCAGACAAGACCTTTTGACTTAAGTTCTGAGGACTAAAATCTAAATGGGTATGTGATAGAACAGGGTGTAGGGGAGGAGGAGCCCTGCATATCAAGAACTTTGACTGTTTGACCCACTGCCAAGGGCATCTGCCTCCCTGTACTTTGTCATCTTAGCAACTGATGACATCTTAGCATGGCAGGTGAAAAGAAATAGCTCAGAGGCTATTTCCACCACAGGATAGTGAAAGCCTGTTGAGGACTCACAGTAAACGATGGAGTTGATGAACCCCGTAAAAGAGGGACCACTTACATCCTGCCTTACTACAAGTGCATATTCTGATTTGTGGCTCCAGCTAAATACCTGGTGGGACCAGTTCTTTAAGTTGTGTTTGTGATGGTGACTACTAGTAACAGTAATTCTTGACATGATCATCACATGCAAGACCAAGATCAGCACAGTTCCTGTGTCTAAGGAACTTGCACCTTTAACAGAGGTAGGGAAGAAAATGTGGTAGGAACTTAAATTTCTTTTCAGCTTCAGCTGGAGTATCAGTGTCATTATAAATATGTGGGTTAGCATTTGTGGGTTTTGATAGAAATAAAGGTTTTCCAGCAGGTCTTTGGCTATCTGAAAGAATGATCCTTCCCTTGGCAGATAGATGCTTCAGAAATATACAGGTACAAAAGGTTGCCAAAGAAACCCAAGCTGTATTCTTGCTTTCTTAGCTTTTTTGTAATACACTTAAAAGCCTAATCTGTAGATTTCAGTTTTTGAATGGTGAAAAAAGGGCAGGTAAAATGCAGGCATTCTTATCTAGACTTGTATGGATTTTGAGTCCTATTAATGGTAATGATCAATCAATGTGCAGACATTTTTCATGCTATGAAGGTGTTATGCTACTCAAATCTTTCCAGGGTGCAGGCATTTGCATTGTTGGGACATAACCATATAATATTAAAATAACTTCAGTTCCTGCAGAGATGGTTGCATGCAACTGATAGATCCTTATTTTATTTTTTTTTGACCAGCAAGAGAAAGCAAAAATTTGTGCGCTATAATTAAGAAAAAAATGTGCTTTGCCGCTTTTCTTTGGCCCTTGGTCAGAGTGGTGGGGGTGGGGAGATGCAAATCATTCTGAAATCTTAAACATGGAGCTGAATTCAATTAATGTGAGTAATTTATGGTGGCATATCGATCTTCCTTTCCCAATTGTACTTCATGAAATTCTGCTGAAATATATAGCTGCTCTACTTGCATGTTAAGTCTCAAATGGCACTAGTACAAAATAGAAATTCAGTACTTGTGCTATGAGACCTGAGGCATCTGAATGTCAAACTCCATCTGATGAAATTGCATTCTTCTTCCACTTTAATAAGATTGTAGGGATAATATAGTTTAAATTTATAGTTGTCATAAGGATAAGGTCAGTAAGTAGATCAGAAATGTATTGGAACTGACCCTGTTTTCTCTTCACTTGAGTTAATTTACTGACTTCCTAGGCTACTTAGCCTTTCAAATTTCTGCATATGGGTAGATTCTCTGATATATTTGGGACATTTTAGACAGTGCTGGCCCAAGTCATTTTGTTTCTAACATCAGGTTTTTTGAGTAGCAGCATCTTTATACTGCTGGACTAGGGGTGTAAATATCATTTAAAAAATTATTTAACCTCCCCAAATTGTATTGGTTAAAAGATTAACTGATAATACAGCAGCTTAGGTCCAGCTGTTGCTGGGAGTCACTCCTGGAGCCCTTTGGGGTGGGGGAAGGAAAATCCAGCCAGACAACACAGCCCATGTGTAGCCCTACCCTGGGAAGGAGGGAGCATCTGAACCAGCAGGTAATTGCATAATTGATGAGTCATTGGCAGGGATTCAGGTTTTCTATTTCCTGTGGAAAAACATGGATTTTCCCCCTTAAAGGAGAAAGCCACAGATTTTGCCCCTTGAAGCAGGGGAAAATGCAAGTTTCCCCTTTTCCAAACAGCTCTCTGCAGGCTGGCAGAGTTCCAGCCTACAACTAGCTGCTTCAAAAGTCCTGTCTGGAGGGGGCAGGAGGTGGGGGTGGGGCCTGGGACTAGCCAGGACTGGCTCAGACTCACTCAGCCTTTGGGATGAGTAGGTCCTGGAGGTAGGGGTGGCAGCGGGAGGGCCCTCTCTGGTGGGGCTGCAGTTTGGGAATGAGGGGTATGAGCAGGGTTTGGGGTGGGTGGCCCTGTGGGTCAGGTATGGGTCAGGCTGCCAGGGCTGGAGTAATGGCCAGAAAATGGTATTTAGAGGTTTGCTTTTTGGAAACTGACTTGTAGGTAAAATAGATATGTATTAGAAAAATGGTCCAGGGCAGCAGCAAGGGTTAATTGATTTCCAAAAGCCTGTTTGTGACAGTTTCTTCAAGGCCCACTGTATCTTGACAGGCAAGCAGCAAGCAGATGCACAGGCTGGGAAATTGAAGGCATGTACCACACTGTTCCATAACAGAGATAAGAGACTCTGCTGCACTGGCTGGGTCACAGTGCCCAGCTGAAGAGCCTTTGGGATTTCTGGTTTTGGGGAATAGACCAAATAAGAGAAGATTGGGAAAGCCCAATTTAGGGATGCGTGCATGTGGTGGGTTTGTGAAACAAAGGAATAAGCTGTCAGGACAGAATGTGGACAGTGTGATGACCACAGACACACCAATCAGCAATGCCGTAAGATGAAGAGTCATCATCAGAGGGAAAAAGATGAAAAAAGGAGGGGTATCAGAGCAGCAAGAGGAGAACCTGAGGCCCCTATGGACTGTCAGCCCCCATCACCCATACCACTGCGGGGGGTGGGCCTTTGCCTCCAACCTCCAGGTTGCTGACATTTGAGAGGGAACCTCAAAGTGAAGCTTGCGTACTGGTCAGATGTACCTTGACTTTGGATATAGAATTGTTTGCATTATTCTTATCTGCTGTTACTGTGTATCAATAAAATTAACCTATTATTGAATGGAAAGGTTGTAGACGGTCTGAGGGTTTGGGTCCGCCAAGGTATCTGGATCTTAAATCCAGTGCCAACAGGGTGGGAGGGAGGTGCTGCAGGCAGAGGTGCTAGAACATGTGGGGGCAGGGCAGGGGGATGTCGGTGACTCTGCCAGGGCTGGAGGGGGCCTGCAGGGAGAGCTGGCAAGGGACAGGGCAAGGGTGTGTTGGTGGGGGCTGGAAGAGTGGGGAGACGGGTCTGTGGGTATTTTTAGGCTGGCATAAGGGAATTTGGGCAGCATAGCATCCCTGCATCTGGACCCAGCCCCACTGTGCTTCACTGGGGATAGGGATGGCCAGGCAGGCAAGCTGTGCCTGGTTCTGTCTGGGGAAGAAGGCACCATCAGGACAGAAGTCTTACGACAGAGCTGTGGTGAGATGAGGGCACTGTGATTGCTGCTCACTTGTGCTTCCTCCCCTCTCCACCTGCTGCTCCCTGTGGAGAGGAGGAGCCAGGTTTCCCTGTGCCTGGCGCTGGTGAAGAGCTGGGGCACCTGCCCTCCCGCTTGCTCCCGTGAGGATGGGGCAGTGGTGATGGTGGCCATGGTGGAGGGCTGCAGCTCGCGGGATGCTGTGGTGTGCAGGGTGCTGCCAGTGTAGTGATGGGTGGGTGTGGGTTGCTGTCCGTGATCACCTACAAGAGGAGATCAAAGCATGACCTGCTCTCCATGCCTGACACCTGCATCTCCTGGCTCCTGCCACTGCCCATGACCCCTGGTGGTTGTGGAGCTGAAGTGAGCGGCAGGAAGAAGATGACAGGCAACATGTGGCACCTCTTGCCCCCTTGCATCTCTCCGGGTCTGGGAGGGGATAGAGAGAGTGCAGGGTGCTGAGCTCTGTCCCATGCCTGTCTCTGGTTCTCTGCTTATGCTGGGGCCAGGAGGACTGTCCCTGGGCTGGGATGCTGCACACGGTGTGGTGCTGGCTGCCCCAAGGGCTCGGCACTCTGCTCCTTGCTGGCTCCTGGAGCCAGTTGTGTACTGCTTCCCGCCTCGCACAGGAAACCTGCCAGTGCCAGCCCCTCTCTGCTTGCGGAGGGGAGAGGGAGCTTGGCTGCTGTGATTGACTGGTCCCACTGCACTTCCCCACCCACCAAGGCAGTCTGGTGGCCACCACATTATACCTCCAAGCCCAGCTTGCTCCCTCTGGGTCACGATTATAGACAGGGATGAGAGGAAGGGGATTAGGCAAGCAGTGCTCATGACTAACCAGGGCTTTGTTGGGAATTGGATTTGTTTGGCTTCCCCCTCCCCAGCCCCCTCATGTTGTTTCTCCTGAGGTTTGATTCATTAAGGGGAATCCGCCCAAGTGTTCACTTGGAGCTGGACACCACTCACTAAGGGAGGGAGAGGAACCATCCCACGACTGGTTTTTTAAAGCTAGGAAGCCCCACACCCCTTCTTGCCTCTTTGATGCCTGGCACCCAAGCCTTGGAGTCCCAGAGCTGCTCAAGGTAGGCAAGCGCTGGCTGACAGGCAGGAGACCTGCCTGCAGGTCCTGGCTGGGGTTTTGTGGAGGGGTATAATGGCAGGCGTGTGCTGCAGGCACAGACACAACGCAGAGCTGGACACACATGGACACACACACAAACACACACCCTCCCCTTCAGCCCCCCCTCCCCAGCCACATGGAGATGGTTCTCTTTCCCAGGCTCCCCTTCATCTACTATGTGAGGCGCATTGCTGGAGCACAGGTTTATTGCTCACTCATTTGGCTAAGGGACTTCTAAGAGATTTTTGGACCTTCTCTTTTTTTCCCTTTCTTTTTGTTAAGTTTGCCCTGTTTTAGGGAGACTGTCATAGGCACAGGCTTTCTAACGTGGTTTTTCAAGTCGAGAGCACCCGCCACTACACTTGGGTTAGCGCGTTATCTGTGGCCACAATCTTTCTGGAGCAAACCTCAGCAAAGGGGCCGAGGGGTGTTTCAGTAGCAGGAGTCTTTGGGATGGCTTTTTGTAAAGGGCAGTTTCAAAGGCAGACAACCCCCCTCAATTGCAGCGGGCTGGGCACAGAAGTAAATACCCCTCTCAAGCAAGCTATTCCAAGCAGAGTGAGCAGTTAGGTTGGGAGCGGGGAAAGGAAGTCCCTTATTAGTCCAATTTCTGTTTACGTCTGTTGCAACTGCTCTGTGTTAGCAAAGTCAGTGAGTGATTCTGCCTCCCCCCCAGTTTTAAGATGTCCAGTCCTTCCCCAGCGCCTGTTGTAGCTGATTAGCTCTGGGTATGCATTAGGAATGGATTTAGCCTCTCCAGTGCTGCCAAGTGCAAATCAAGTGGTAGCAAAGCCCAGCAAAATTAAATGAATGAATAAAGACAGTGGTCTCCAACCTTTTTAAGGTGGTCTCCAACCTTTCTAAGGTGAAGTATAGGACAATCCAGAATCTACTGTGCACCTGTCTGCCTCACCCCCATCCTGCCACACCCAGCAGGTCAGTCTGGGGGATGACAGTGGGAGAGGGGGCTGATCAAGGCCCCCCGTAGTGAGGGAGGGAGTGGGGCAGGGGTGAGTGGGGCCCCACCCAGAGAGGGCTGGAGTCTGGATGGCTCGTCCAGATACGCAGGGGAGCTCCTGCCACTGCACGTACCCCGGCAGAGGCCTGGGGGGCATGTGCTCCCCTGATCTGTGCGTGGAGCGATGTGGCTGCTGTAGCATGCTGGGCTTTGCACCCCGAGCCCTGCTGCAATTTGGGGTTTGGGGTGCAAAGCCCAACGTGCAGCAGTAGCCATCTAGAGCCCCCAGACTGAGATGGACTGTCAGGGGCTCCCTGATTGACCAGTTGATTGGGATCCACCGGTTGGTGACCACTGAATAAAGACATGCCCCCTCCCCCCAGCTGCTATGTTTAAGGTGCTGCTTTCAGAGCTGCAGCAGCCTAAACTTTTACATACATAGTCTCTAAACAGATAAGGAGCAGTGAGCTTGCCTTGGAGTAAAGTCAGATCTGTTTCAGTCCTGGTCTACAAGACTTTCTTTCCTTGAGCAGGAGGCTCAAGGACCCTGCAAGGCTCTGGGACCCTGCCAGACTGTACCCACCCTGAGCTAAAGGATAATCAGTAAGCTAACTGGTTATCACTGCACTTACTGGTTAAACAATTAATTGTTTAACCTTTCACATCCCTATTCTGGACTTTGCCATTTGAAATCTGTTAATGTACAGAGCAAGGAGGTCACTGCTTTGCTTGGTGCCTTGGCAGCAAAAGCTAGCTTCCTGTTGCCAGAACAAGAAACATCAGTGTCAATGTAGTTTTATGGATTTTTTTCTGTTTGCCCATTTCCCTGTTTCAGTGCAGATATTAGTGACAGCTGTCTTGAACTTAGATTCAGAAATCTATGCTTTATGCCATTAGAATGTCTTTGCAAATTTCAAACAGCATAAAGCATTAACTTAACCTCTGATACTTGCCATTTAAAATATTAGATTGGCAGACCAGTTTGGCACAAGTGAAGAAGTTTTAAGGTTTTTGAAGTCTCTCAATTTATCGTATCTAGTAGTGTTTTGATGGGATAATAAAAATGCATGGAGAGCTGGACCAGTGATCAGAAACTGAGTGTTTTCATCTCTAGGGTAAGAATGAGAGGCCCCGGAGGCATTTGTGAAACTTTAAAAAAAACAAAAACCGAGAAAACAAAAACTCCCTTTTGGGACTCGTACTGAAATGTACTGGTAGTCTCAGTTGTGTATTCAGTATAATATAACAGCTGTTCCAAATTTGAATTTGACAGCTCACTGCTGTAGGCTTGTCTGAAGAGTGCTAGACAACAGCAAAATCACTTTTGATACTCACTGCAGATAAAATACCATAGGAATGTCATTTTTAAGGTTGCTCAGCACAGAATGAGACTAGTAAGGGGATGATATGCCTTACCATGAATATATACATTGTCAAATAGGATGTATAGGAAAATTTGCTATAAGTCAGTATTTCAGTAGTTGAAACAATATGTAATAATCTTTGCCTTTCTTATTTGTAAAAGTTTAGAGGTGCTTGGTCTCTATGGTCATGGGGGCTACATAAATGCTAGTAAAGGTTGACAGAGGGAAAGAATAGCTTCAAGGCTCATGTAGAAACTTAGAGAGGTAGCTTCATTTTCAGGCTGTGCCCCAGACTTTGTGGTCTTGGGCAAATCACTTAATTTCTCTGGCCTTACCCTTAATGAGTTGCTTACAGATGTTTGCCTCAGTGGGAATACAGGTTTCCCTCACCAACCACCGGGGTTAGGTTTCTGAAAGTTCCTGTGGTTGGCAAAGCCATCAGGCTGCTGGGGGGGTGAGGGGCACCAGGAAGAAGGGGAGGATTGGGCCCAGGCTCAACGCAGGCGGGGAACAGACCTGATGATGTGGGGAGTGAGCAGCGGGCACAGCCCAACGTGGCCCAATGCAGCAGCGGCTGGGGAAGGGAAGGAGCAGACCTTCTCCCTTGCTCGGGGCCCAGGACCACTCTTCCTCCACCCTACCTCCCCCATGCCAGCTCTGAACCTACTCCTCCTGTACCGCTGCCATCATGGCCTGGGTCTGCTGCTTGGTCTCCCTCTCACCCCCCACTGTGGCGGTCCAGCTTCTCCCCACCTTTGGGCCTGGTCCTCCCCCGCATGGGGTCCGGACCCACTCCTCCCCTCCCCCTGCTGCTGAAGCAGGGAGGGGGAAGAACAGGCCTGGACCCCAAGCAGGAGGAGGATGGTGGGGGCATAGGGCTCCATCCCCCACCCCCCAGCATTCTTGATGGGCAGTTGGCGCGCGCGTGCGTGTGTGTGTGTGTGTGTGTGTGTGTGTGTGTGTGTAATAAAAAGCTTTGTTGAAAAAGCAGTGGCTATGGGAATTGACACATTTCAATTTTCATTTACCAGAGGAGCTACTATAAAGGTACCTACTGAACTTATTTCCTCTTGAACAAAAGGTCCATTACAGGATCTACAGCAATTAAAAAAGAAATAGTTGTATATTGGTTCTGATACTAGCCCTCTTAAACCAGTGTAAAGCAACACTTTTCACCTATGTTTTTTAATTTAAAAATAAGAATAGTTGAGTTCTGAGTGATTTGTTTAAAGTGAAGTTCATTTAATTCAGTGGTCCCTGAAGCTAAGCCATGATTTCATTATGACTGTGGTATGAATATTAAAGGCCCTACATCAGTAGGTGTTTAAATAACCATATTTATTTGCTATAAACATCTTGGAGACAAGGTGAAGCTATTAACACCAGTGAACAGTGAATATGGTACAAGTAATAAACCAAATGGAGTTAGGGATAAGGAAAAAGCAAAGTGGTTTAAAGTGAAAGAAAGAAAAAACAGCATTCCTCCTGGCTCCATATTTAACATGAGACTTTTTTTTCTCTCTCATAGTGTTTGTTCAGAGGTCCATGCCAGCCTTATTTTAGCAACATGCTCTCATTCTATATAAGCATGTTTGACCAATTGGCATTTTCTCTATCATCATGAGATCTGTTTACAGTTTCCTTTTAAACAGTGCTTATTTTAAACAATTATTTGGGGAATCAAAGCATAGATAATATTGTATGTCACTAATCCTTGATACCTTTGTGGTGGTTCTCTTTTTCTCTGTTCTCATTCATGCTGAACCTAGAAAGACTGAAAGAGACATAGCCAGTCAAGAATAACTTCTGCAATGTTTTAAATAATATTTCAACCCACTTACTACATGTACAGATGTACCCTGCCCAAGGCTGTTGGGACACCTATACACGTGAAGGATCTGTACTCTGACGTGCTAATTAATCAAGTCTGCTGAAGCATGCTAATTACCACATTCTAGCAGCCTCCGTCACACGTGTTCACTGTTCCTTTCATTTAAAAATGGTGGTGGGGTGTTTTAAAGCTTGTTGAATGATCCTTAATTAAAGTGCTCCCTCGTCATTGTGAAGTGCAGGATGCTGAATATATGTATTCAGGCACTCCAGTTAGAATGGCTCTCAGCTCCGGAGCATGTGTATAGACACCCTTAGACATTTTAAAATATTCAGAAAAACTATACTTGGGCAAAACAAGCAAGGCAAAGGTAAAAACATGCAACAGCTGTGAGATGATTGTTTTTACTTTGAGAAGACCTTCATGGAGCCAAAGACGAATAGAAGAGCCCTTCACCTGATGTACGGCATTCTCCACAGGTGGCTCTTGGGATGACCCAAGTGCTTCAGGCTTGATTTGGCACAGTAAACCATATCGCATGTGAATCTGTTAATCTGGCTTAATAGGTGGTGTGGGAAGGGCCTGTCAGTTGGCTAATGAGGAAATTCTGATAATAACAGAGCCTTTGCCATTGTCACTGAGCTGAGGCATGTTTGATGAGTTGGTTATATTGTCTGGATAGGATTTCTGCTATGCAGGCAGTTGGGTGGGTTGAGGCAAGCATGGCATTTATTATACTTTGATCATCAGTTTTTTGCCTGCAGTCTAAAACTTGATTTCAGGTGCAGGAGTTGGCTGGGACTGGTAACTGTTGGCTTTAACATCCTTGTAATAATGATAAGTCACTTGTCTGCCAATGTGCTGCGGGGAGTCTTTAACTGGACTGGGGCATACCCTTTGCCAACTGTGTAGCAAATAGTGAGGTCAGACCTCCAGTAGTTTGTGTATTGGTCCCCAGGGGGGACCTTACCAGAGTTATCAGGAGATCAGTTTCTGCTGTTACTTTTCAGAGCTGCTTTGAGGTGATGTTTGTAGGCGTGGACACAGGAAAGCTTGGAGTCCTTCTAAAATGAGACTTTCAGAAGGGCTGTAGCTGGTATGTTCCAAGTGTTGTGTGTGAACAAACGGAGAAGGATTCAAATGCAGCATCCCCTCTGCAACTTGAACCAGGGATGAAGCAGTGTTAAATGTTGAAGTGGGTTTGCTGTTGCATTTGAATCATTCTCAGCTCATTCACGTATAAAAGTTAGAATTTACTAGCAGTTGCCCTTCTGCAAGTTTCCCTTTTGAAAGCATTCTGTGTTGACACTCTGTGTTATGTGAGAGTACAGCCTTGGGTAACCCCTAGCATACTGGCTGTGGATCATGTGCCAACAGCTGAGCATTTAAACAGATATGAAGTTCAGGTTGCCACTGAGCATGGTGTGTTGCATGTTAATGAACCGTCTTAATACACCTTTAAATGCTATTCTAGGTGAAGCATGAGAGAAGATAGCAATTACAAACCCATTAAATATTTTTAATGGTATTTCTTTCAGTTATGAAACATTCCAGCCTAAGGTTTCTAACCATATATTATTTAACTATATTGAAATGCTTTGGAGTTTTTTTTTTCATTTGTGTGAGTTCCTTTAGCATAGTATTATTTGAAAAAGCTGTTTAGGAAAAAGAAAAATACTTAGAAAAAGGTTCAAGTAACAGTGGGTTCCAGGGATTATTTTGATTTCCTTTTGTGTTTGGATTGTTACTTTTAAATGGATGACAAGAAAGTATTTAGAGAAGATATTATTTTGTCCGTGTTGCTCCAAAAGAGCATGTGCAGATTTTCACTCCAAAATATAGAAAGGAAATAAAATAGTTAAATACTTAGACTTCCAAATGGGCATGCCTCATTTCAAAGCTGGCAGTTTTGAAATAAATTTAATGAATTACTAAGTCTGAAAGACATTAACTTCTTTACCAAATGTTTGTAACTAGTGGAGGATTATATTTGCAATTTTGTTTTTCATCTTTAAAAAAAAATCCCAAAATATTTCACTCTTTGCTTCAAAATACCCAAGCCAAAAACAAAGTGTAGATGCCATCTCAAGAAGAGTTATGACATACAGTGGCCTATAGTTTTTTTAATATAAATCAGATGACATGCTGATGCATAGTTATTTCAAGGTTTGTTTTTTTTTCAGACAAGTAGAGTGAAATTAGGTGACTATAGTTGCTTTTTTTTGTATTTACTATAGGTTTCTTTTTCAGGTATTCTGGAAGGTAGTTTTAGCTGCTAAAATACCATACATATTTAAATATTTCCTACTTAATAAACTGTTTAATTGGCTTAACTTAGAATTCTAAGTGCCTTGCAGTCAAGGTGCTGCTTAGATTTTTACTAGTTAAATTATTTCAGATGTTTTGCTCTCTGTTGATAACTTAAATACCATATTTAATCAAATACTGTATAAGTTTAATTCTCCCCCTTCCCCCTCAGCATGGGGGCAACTCCTTGTCTTACAATCATATACAAGGAAACATCATGCATACATTGCATCATGTATATATCATGCATCATTACATATATTGTCTATCATTAAAATGTGGCCAAAAGCAGCTTGTGCTCAATAACAGAAATAAACTATGTTGTTGTCTAAATTCAGCCAGCACTGAGCATGACTGTAAAAGACATGGCCCATAGTAGGCAAACATACTGATGGGAACCTACCATAAGGGTAGGTTAGTGCAGGCTATCTGAATAAGGTGTATAGTAGTGCCCATTGTGCTCGGTCACTCTCTGCACTGACTTTTTGGCATGGTCACGGTGAGCCTCTACACTGAATAACATTTGACTTCCTCTTCACTCTCACAGCTGAGCTGTGCCTTTCTTTCCAATTTCCAATGATTTCTGTTTCGTCACCAGCTTTAAATGTTTGGCAGAAATCACTAAATGGGGCCCCAGGTTTTACTCAGAACCCCTCTGTCACTCCCTTGCTTAGTCTGTCACATATGATTAGTGTGGCCCCACTATCCAGTAGGTGGAACTGGTCCAGGTTGCCCTGCATTTCATCTGCATATAAATGTTTGGAGGATCCCATGATTTATGGCAAGAACATCTGGTTGCAGTCATGAATGTGGGGCTAATTAGCACGTAGGAGATTAGAATCTCTCAGCCCCTAGAGCTGGGGTTTGGAGCTCCCTGCTGCCAGGGCAGGGGGACATTGTCCCTGCCCAGGCTCCAGTGGCAGAGCTCACCCTGGCAGGCAGCTCCTGGGGCCAGGGAGCACTCTCCCGCCCCCTGCTGCCTGCTTGACCGGGAGCACATTTGTTTCCTGTCGGTCGACTACAAGTGCTGTACTGCACAGTAATTACTCCCCAGGACATTTCCTACTTGTTTTTACAGGTAGCAAATTTACTCATGATTAGAGCAAATTACTATACATTAAGCATCAGCCCGTGTAGATGGTGATGCTTACTCTGTACTAATTTCCTCTAATCTTGAGTAAAGTGTTTTGTGTAAACGTGCTCAGTGTTTCAAATTTGTTCTTCACTTCCATGTAATCAGAGCAGAGTAGAAATCTGCAGAGAACAAGATGGGGGCGGGGGAAGGGCTGCAAAGAGAAGTAGTTTCAGGCAGGGCAGAGGGTAAGGGGCCATCTGATGCCCCCAGGTTTATTTTCCCTGTTGTAGCAGCGGGAGGGGGACAAAATCAAAGCAAACCTCCAATTATGAAATTCTGTACCTAGAAAACTGTAACAAGCTTACGAATTTTCCATATATAGGATCTGTTTGTAGGGGGGGGAGGGAAATCATCTTATGATCAGGTTGATCTTATATTCAAGTAAATATGGTAGATTTAATTCATGCAGAGGTATTCTTTAGCTAGTCATGTACTGAAAATAATGCATACAAAGCTCAATATGTGAAGTTTTAAAATTTTATTGTTGAATGACATCCTGTCATAGTACTGCATGGCCTAGTATTTAGTAAAGTGCAAGTGGTTGTTTAGTGATGATGACAACATCACTCATTTCCACACAAATATATTTTTGTCAAAGGCAGTTTAGGTTTTGCATAGCCAATTTTTCAAGGGGAAGCTAGGTTGTTCATTTTTTTACAGAAGTAGTTCCTGTTTCTGACGTAGCAGGATGGAGAAAAAATTGTCACTTCACAAATTCACATAGGGTATAAAAGTGAGCACCCGCCGCCTTTTTTCTTTCCTCCATCCCTCAATTTCTACTTCCTGGATCCTGTTTTCCATTTATTAGAGACCGCTAATTTCCAGTGTGTTACTGGTTATTGCTGCAGGATGTAGACCAGCATTCAGTTTGATTGCCAAAGATTTCAGCATCACAAAGTGGCAAGAAAAAGGCCATACCGATGTTCCAGCCCCTTGCCTGGAGAGCAGCAATCTTGAGCTTACCAGCCAGGGGCTGATAGATGGCCACCCCTTGGTTACTCCTGCCCCCAGGGGAGCTGGATCATTGACAGCGTGCTCTTCCCCTTGCTGGGGAGAAAAACAGCAGCTGCAGGGATGAGGAGGACTCCTCTCCTTGCTCCCCTGGGTATGCGCCCCACCCCTTCATAGTCTTGGGGAGACCAAGTTTTAACTTGTGACTTCAAGATGGATGCTTTATATACCTTGCTTACATGTAATCATACTCGTAAACCCTTGATCATAAACCTGATATTCATATTTCACTTTTCAAAGTTCTCCAGAAGCTTATTAGCTGGCTTTAATTATTAGATCATTATCATCTGCATTAGCTGTTTCTATGACATTTTTACCATTTTGTTGTGGCCATCTTGCTTTATAGAAAAGAGTAGCATCATTTCTCCTGTTTTACAGGTAGGGAAATCAAGGCACAGAGGCAGAGTGAATCACCTTATGTGCACGCATGTGTTTTGTCACATCTGGCCCTAGTCTGCGAAACTTTTATATATGTATTCTTTCTATTTATGAATACTTCTCTTGAAGACAATAGAACTTCTCATATACAGAAATCTAGGCATGTGTAAATATTTTATTCTGAAAATATTTTCTGTAATATCCAGTTTTTTCAACTGTTTATTAAAACATTATTGTATGCTAAGTAGAGACAAGTGTATCAAAATTAAGAATCTGTCTGCAAGATTGGTACCTAATGGACAAGTTTAACGTACAGTGTACTTTCAAGACAACTTCTAGATTTGATGGGGTGAAAAACTAACAACCATTTTTGAGGTCACTCTGCATTAGTGACAGTTAAGTGACAATTAAGGGCCTTATTCAGAAGTTGCAGAATAAAATCAGATCATTTTAAAGAACTGAACTGCACCTTGGGTTTTGCTGCTGTGTTGTAAAAGCAGCAAACATTTCAAGTAGAAATCAGAATTTTATGTCAATTGCATGGGGGATTTCTTAATTTTCAAGGCTTCTAACAAGCTCTAATAGTGACTTTAGCGCTGTGTGTTTAATGAACATTGATTGTTAAGATTAGGTTCAGTAAGTGCATCACCTTTTTTACACACTGCATTTAAAAACAGTATGCTTGTTTTTGTGCAGTGGTCCTGTTAGTCTGCCAGTGTTGATATGCATGTAAATCTCTGGAACACCATGACGTCATGTGAAAGCTTTATGAGCTTTCTGTTAAGTACATACAAACAAAACACATTTACTGCAAGAATACCTTTTTATGGGAGATTTATGAAAATGTTGGATTAAAATGCTATTCATAAATTAGTCCTGTTTGTGAGGCAGTTTAAAGCGTGGAGAATTATGCTGGCAAAATAAAATGAAACCTCAATCTCAGCAAATAGTATGTCAGTTTAGTGTCATAAAAAAGCTAGCCAGTCTGATGTAAATGTTATCTAAAATGCTAATGAGGAGTCCTGGAAATAGATTGCAAATAAGTGTTACAGCATTACAGCCTGTGCCAGTTTGAGTTAATCCAAGTTTTAGAAACCCACAGGAATTTTCCTGGGTCCTGCAAGTTACTTTCTGAGGACCCAGTACCTTCTCTGAAGGCTGACTGTGAGAAACAAATGCAATTTTGATATGTAGTTGAGTTGCACAGAAACCAGATCCCCTTTTTTATCCCTGCTACACAAACTGAAGAGCCTTCGCATCAGGGTTGACTTGTCTGACTTGTGCAAAGTGCTGTTAAATGTTACTGGCACTTACATTTCTTAAAGAGAACCTTTGCAGCAAATTAGTATGATGATTAGATAGCAAATGCATTTGTCTTCTCATTTTGAGTGTTTACCTGTATAGTGTGCGCACACACATTTTTAAGTGCTGGCCTGTGTTTTTGTTTTTATTTACTCAGACACCTTAAAAATACTGTGGGTTTCTTTTTTATTTAAAGGAGAAAAGAAGCCACATAACCAAGCCAAAAATGGTTTGTATAGAGCAGTGAGGGCCAGCTGTTTTGGCAATTATACTACAAGCTATCCCCAACTCCCCCTGAGTGCCAGCTCCCGTCCCCTTCCTCTGCCTGCTCTGCTGCCCTGCTCCCTGCCCTATCCATAGCTGCACTGTCTGTCCCCTCCCCAATCTGCTGTGTGCCACACGTGTGTCACCTGTGCGTGCTTGCCACTGGTTGGCTATCCCTGATATAGAGGATTCTACCATGTCTGTCAGAGAAAATTTGAGACTGGAAATACTTCTGACTTTGTACTTGGGTTTAAGACAAGGAGTTAAGATATTGCTCCATGGGGAAATCCATTTGTGGCAGACTTATTATTTCCTTACTGGAAATGGTTCTTTTTTGCTAGTAGGCCAAGCAGCTTGCAATGATTCTGAGAACATTTCTTTGTTTTCTTTGTCTTAAGATGTACTTCAAATAAACCAAAAAATTTAAAGAGCTTTGCCTGGGCAGGTTGTTTTCAACTAATTGAATGTGTAATTTCTGAGTCTACTGTCTTAGCTGTATGCCCCAAGAGACGCTCTTATTACACATTGAAAGAACATAATCTTCGCATTGCATTCAGCCACTTTAATGATGGAGTGGAACGTGTTATTGCCGTTATTGACAACTTGTTCTGTTTAGGTTTGGTTAGGGCAGTAAATAAAAGATACTTAATTTACATAAGTCTGTTAAATAGTATTCTCAAGGGGAGTGCAAGTAATTTCAAATGCAGTTTGCAGTGTTGTGACAGCTGATCCTGTTACAAATTAGATTATTGAGAAGGGTTACAATGGAGGGATGGTTTGATTTGTTCCTGACATGCAGCAGTTCCTCTTATCACATAATTTATCAGCATTTCTAGCTTGTAGGAAAGCAGCCCCATCTCTATAAAAACAGATTTGTTATGAATGAAGAGAATTTTAGCCATCTAGAAGTGAGAAGAGAGGGATTTCTGTGCATCAAGCATTTGCCAGTGATCTTTGATGAAATACTGAACAAGTCCTTAGATGCCTTATCATTGGGCAGCTTGCAAACTTGGCCATTTATTACTGCTATCTGTGTACTATTGTATTCTAGTCTGTGTACCACCATCTTCTGATTTGGCCTTTCTTTGGTGTTCAGTGAAATTCTATTAAAAATAGTGTAGACCAGGCGTGGGCAAATATTTGGGCTAGAGGGCCACTTAAGGAATGTAGGTCAGCTGTTGCAGGAGGAAGGGGTTGCTGACCTGATGCAGCCAGGGAGGGAGGACAGGGGCAATTGATCACATCTTGGCCTGGTCATCCCACTTCTTTTGCTGGGGGTGCCAGAAGGGTTGGGCAGGCAGGGTCTCCATGGAGACTGGCCTTGGCTGGGCACGCTCCACTAGGCCGATGGGATGGGGTGCGGATGGGTGGGGAGTGGTGTCCAGGAGCGGGATGGGTAGGTGGGTGGTGGGGCCGGGTTCATGGGGCAGTGACAGCACAGGATCAGGGTCTGTAACAGCTGTGAGCCTGCATGTCTTTGTGACGGGCACCAGTTCTTTGGGTAGGGACATTCAGGGAGCAGATTGTGACTGGCTTGGGCCCCGGCCCCACACTGTCACAATCCTGTGATCCTGGCCCCTGTCTGCACTCCCTATTCCCAGACTCTGCTCCCTTCCTGGCCACAGCCCCATTCCATCTGCCCGGCTGTGGGGGTCCCAGGCCAGTTTTCATGGAAACCCTGCCATCTCTGTCTGGCACCCCTGGCAGTGGGTGTGATTTCATAGATTTCAGAGACATTAGGGCTGGAAGGGACCTTGGGAGATCATCGAGTTCAGCCCCCTGCCCAAAGGGCAGGAAGTCAGCTGGGGTCATAGGATCCCAGCAAGATAAGCATCCAATTTACTCTTGAAGG
>NW_017728906.1:174086754-174116248 GCF_001723895.1 Crocodylus porosus | reverse complement strand
GCACCACATTGGCCTTCTTCCAGTCTTCGGGCACTACACCAGAGCGCCAGGAGTTTTCAAAGATCCATGCCAGGGGCTGGGCTATGACGCTCGCCAGCTCCTTGAGTACCCTGGGGTGCAGGGTGTGAGGCAGGTTGGCAGTGACAGCCTAGCAGAACGAGCCACTGCCGCTGGGGCTGGTGGGAAACTGAGTTGGCCGCTGCTGTGCTGCCCCATCCCATAGTGTGTCTGGGGGTGGTGGGACTACTTCAGCTCTGGACCATGCGGTTACCACTGCATGATCCCAGCACTGCCCTGGAGCAGCTCCCTGCCCAGCTGCATGTCCTGCTAGTGCTGCTGGGTCCAGTTTCCATGGAAACCCGGCCCTGCACTGTCACGATGCCACCATTACTAGGTCCCCATGGAAACTGACCACAGTGACATGGGTAGGGGCTGCTGGGAAATGGAGTCTGGCTGCCTGCTGGATCTGCAGTTTTGCCTACCCCTCCCCTACATGGTGTCTCCCAGAAACAGAGACATGTGCAGGACAACAGGAAGTGTCCTGCATGTCTGCTTCCAAGAAAAGCATGGGTTGGGCTGGACTGGGAAAGGGCTGCATCACAAGTTGACTTCCTGCCTGATTTGGGATTCTTAGAGAACCTTAATGAGGCGGGAGAGCAGCAGCACCAGCCAGGCTCTGAAGCCTAGGACGGAGCTGCCAACGCCACTGCTACTACTGCAGTGGAGCAGGGCTGGAGATGGGTGGTAAGCTGGGGAGATGGGAGGCTTTATAAATTTTGCATGTATAGAATCCAGTTACTCGGGATTGTGTTAAATTCACAGTTGCCTTTAATTTGGGTAAATACGGTATTTTGGTTTTAGGTTTTTAAGGTCTCCCAGGATCAGGGATCAGTAACAAAAAGTCCTCCCGCGTCATTATTAAGAAATGTGAAACTTCATTGAAGTGTTTTGTTAATATCCGTCTGAAGCATCTGAATGCCCGTGTGGTATCAAAATGGATTTTTAATGTGCAGATTGGAGATATTGAAATCAAATGCAATACATATTTATTAAATCTAACAAATATGTACAGGAGGTTGCAAATGTCTTTTTTGGGATATACCATTTTAAAAACTGGAGAAGAGTGGCAAAAGTAAGCAAAAGGAAAAATACTATAGACTATTTTTAAATATTAAAATATGTTACAAAAATAATATCTGGTGTTTAAAATTACAGAACTGTAATTTGAGCCAATATATTTATTTGACAGAATGTCAAACAGTGGTCTGGTGAATTAAAATGAGCATGTAATTCTTCAAAACATTATATGTAATTAGAAAGAATGGCAAGTGGAAAATTGGGGGACATTGTTTAGGAATATTTCAAGAGATTTATTTCATGTTGTTGTGTCAGCTCATAAGTAGTCATATCTAACTTATTATATTACTGACCACTTTACATTTTAAACTAATAAACACTTGAAAAATATTGCAGATATCAAATGGCTTTGGACTTTACTTGATAATGATTTATAATCATATTTATCTAGGTTCTCTCAGCTTCTGTTTGTAGCTCATATTTTATGAACTATTTTCATAACTCTTATACAGCTGTTGCAACATGGATCAAATATTTAGGAATGCTTTTCGGTTTGAAAACGTACAGCGTAATTGTACCCAGCATTAACAAGTCATGAACAAAATGAAGACTGAGGATAATGATTCGTTTTTCAGTTTCATGATGGAAAGTAAACTGCTTTGATTGATTTGCTGTAATGAAGTCAGCAGGATTGCAGCTTTCTGAATTAGACTGCCTTAAAAGCTGTTTATTTGCTTTTTGAGTAGTTCACAATCCAACAGTTTGTGCTTACACTTCTCACTAAAGGGCCTGAAAAGAAAAAATATATGTCTTGGTCTCTGTATCACTTGTGTCTTGTCTGATTTTTAAATTGCAAGACCTTGGGTGTAGAGACTATCTGAATAGCACCTAGCTGGTTTTGATCCATAACTAGAACTCCTTGGAGTTATCCCAGTTTCATAATTGTTATTTATTGTGAGCATGAGTGAATACAGCATGTTGATACACTCATGTGGTGGTAGTAGCCTTCATAGGCAGGTCTAAACTGAGATGCAGAAGGCTGGGATCTGCCCAAGATGATATCTAACATCAAACTGCATCCACTTGAGTCTCCTTGATTGATGCCGGGAGAGTATGAAGCAAGGGAAATTATATTACCTGAAACCCAATTCTGGAGGTTACTTCTGATTTCATTGGGTCTCGTATGGTGCAAGGGTCTGGACCTGACGATAGGATTAACTTCTAGGATGGTTTACTTCTCTGTTCGTTAAAAGACTAGGTTTCTATGGAAATGGAAACTGATGCAAATGCAGTCATTCTTGATTCACAGTTCACATACAAGTGATGGAGATAAGTCTGTGGCTTTAACAGTGAAGGTGAGAGTTCTGCTTATCTTCAGGTTGGTACTTTCCCACAAGGTTTAGGTATCATGAGAGCTTCTGGAAGTGAAGAAAAGCTATTTCAGTTCTTCAGTCTTATCAGAATTTAATGGATCACTGAACAAGGCAAAATAAAAAAGGTGTTGTCTTCCCTTTGTGTTGTCCAGTAAACAAACTACAAAAAGAATGCTTTCTGACCTCTTTCAAAATAGAAAATTGATTAACTATACCAATAGAGACTGTTTGGGTTTTTCAGGATGTATAGTTGGATATAGAAGAGAAAATATTTTACTATATATGTCCATGAATTACAGAAGAGCTAAAATGTAAAATTTGTAGTGTTCACAGGTTATTCCATTGAAAGGCTGGGAAAATGTGAAGAAGTCATAAATTAATCTGATATACCTTTTTTTGTAAAAGGATTTTGTGATATAAGTAGAGATGCACCAATATATTGGTTGCGTATAGGATCAGCACTGTTGAAAATTTACATTATTGGCAGTTGGCGTTTTTTGGCCGATAATGTCACCAATAAATGCTGAGTGCATGTGCGCAGCTGCAGCATGCATGCAGCCAGGAATGCAGCCCAGCAGCTTGGAGAGCAGCATCCTGCTGGTATGTCTGTGGGAGGGGAAGGGGCATGGGGCAGGGATGGGGTGTGGGGAAGGGACAGGGCATTGACGGGGCAGGTCAAGGCTCTCACAGTGAGAGAAGGAGTGGGGCAGGAGCAGGCACTGCCCAGCTGTGGCAGTGAATGAGACCTCGGAGTGGGGCATGGGACAGAGCTGTGGGCGGCCCATGCAGGGGTTATAGGGTGGCTCCCTGCTGCCTCCCCCATGGGAGGCATGTGTCCCCTTGGGTTTGTGCATGCGGTGAGGGCAGGCTGCCTACTGAGGGTGAGGAACCGGGGCTGCACCGGCCTTTTCCTGGTGAGAGGGTGCTGGCCTGGAGCTGCACATGTCCCCCATGCCTCCCCCAGGGTCACATTCACCACCCTGGATGGGCAGCCCATGCCCCAGCCCCACTCCCTCCCTCACTGTGGGGGCCTTGATCTGCACCCCCCAGGTCCATTCCCTTCCCCTGCACAGACTTTATTGGCAGGAGGCTACTTTACAAGCTGCCAGGCTGCATTCCTATAAATCAGTTATTGTCTGATATTTCTGGTTAATAAATGGCTATCAGCATCAGCCAAGAAAATCTTTATTGGTGCATCCCTAGATCTGAGCATAAGATATGAGAGCTAATTCTAATTCTGTCTTGGTCTTCTGTGGCTTCACGTAGGTCACTTACCTCTCTATTTCTCTTAAAGCTCATGAGAAAGTAGGGCTACCTTATCTCTCTTGTAGTGGTGGCATGAAGGTCAATGTTTGTAAAGTCCTTTGAAAGTGAAAATTGCTATACAAGTACTACAAATCTTGGTTTTGACTGTTTGGGAGTATTCATAGAGCCATTCTGTGGAACCAAACAACTGGAATATTTCGAGAGCACAGAGCTATCTGTATTCAATGTATTTTTGGCTGAAGCAGTAATTATTCTTATTAGAGCTGCTTTAGTATGTCTAATGTGAGTAATACTGTATTTGGGGTTTCAGTGTGCCATTCTCCAGATCTTGTATGAGGTGGAATGCTCTTTCAAGTATTCATCTGCGGCAAAAAACTAGTAGCCATTTTGCTGTCAAACAGCTGAGACCTAATGGAGCTGACGTTAGGCTAGGGGTTGGCAAAATACAGCCTGCAGGATGGACATGGCCTACAAAGGGATTTTTGTCCAGCCTGGGGTGGGTCCCTCAGCCCTGCTTACTGCAAGCATTGGGGACAGCTTGAGGTATGGTGTATATGGCTGGTCCTGCCACCCCTGGGCGGGCAGCTGGGCTGGGACAGCTGGACTTGCTTCCTAGCAGCCCCCTCAGCATTGACTCCTTCCAGCTGTTCCTTCCAGTCTCTGTTGCTGCTGCTGGCTCTGGCCCCACTGTCCAGGCACCCTGGACTGTCCACCCCATACCCACCTCCAGGGGTGCCAGGCAAAGCAGGTGGGTAGGCGCAGTCTCTGTGGAGACCAGCCTGGGACCCCCATGGGCAGGGTGTGTGGCCAGGCAGATGAGATGGGGTTGCAGGCGGGGCTGAGGTTGGGACCAGGATCTTAGGACAATGACAGTGTGGGGCCAGGGCCTGGGGCAGAGCGTCCTGGTCTTACCCTTCTGTTCTGATCCTGAATGCCACTCCCTGCACCCATACCATCTGCCTCGCTGTGTGCCCTGCCCACATGAGTCCCGGGATCATTGGGCAGTGATAGTGCAGGGCCCGGGGTAGAACCATGATTTGCTTTCTGTATACCCCTACCCAGAAAACTGGCTCCCATTGCAGGGTACCTGTCTCACTCCTAGATGCTGCTCCCCACCTGCCCATGGCTTAATCCCAGCTGCCCAGGCCAGACTGTGCTAGGCAGTTAGGGGGGTGGGGGGATAATCCAGCCTGCGACAGCTCACCAAAACCTCCTAACTGGTCCTCAAGTCCAAATAATTACCCACCCCTGAATTAGGCTGTTTAAAATTATCATCATGATCTCATATAACAATAGCAAGTGCATTTAACAAGCAACAGAAATAATCTGTGTAAAAATATAGCAATTTGTATCTCTACCTCTGATCATTTTACCATAAATTAATTGCTTTTTTGAAATGAAAAAAGTGTTTTCTTTAATTTAATGTCTTTCAGTTCAATACCAATTAGTATTGATATATATCTTATTTTGCTGCATGCTTAACAATATCATAAAAGAACAGAAAAACTTCAGTTAAAGAAAAAATAGTATGTACTTTATTTGATGGGGAAAAATATCCACAATATCAGTGACTGCTTTCCAAATCAGTTATCAAAGTAGTTTTAGGTTTTGAAAGATCCTGATTTCACAATTAAATTAATACTGGATATCCAAAATTACGCATCCTGCCATGCCACATACACATGGCAGGACTTGTGATTTTTGGGATTAGGGGTAAAATTTGTCAGCTCTCAACTGTACAACAAACAGGTGGGGACTTGATCCCTGCTGGCAGGCTCCCCACCCATATGGATGTTCAAAGGGTGCTGCAGGAAGCATGTTTTTGGGATTGGTCCCTAATGCTCTGCTGCTGGTGGCACCCTTCCAGTTCACCAGCACCTGGGGAGTACTTCAGCTGCCATCAGGGCAGCTTTATAGACTACTTGCTAATCAAGATGTAATAATAAAGCTCAATATATGTAGGCCAACAAAATGCTTGCTTTTTAAAAAAAAAATGTTTTCTTTTCCAAAGTCTTGTATACCGATTTCAATGACAATTAAATTGAGAATTGAAATAGTGGTAAGTATTTATTATATCACTGGTTCCCAGCCTGTTTAGATTCAAGGCACGCTTGAGAAAATTCCAGTTTTTAGCTTTCACTCATTTTTAGACTACACAAAGACTAATTCTTCTCTTGCAGAGAACTCGGAAAGACCACAGCAGGTCAGAATGTCTTTGATGTTGTGCATTTTGTCTGTATTTATCTTGTGAATAATGTGCAAGTGTTTGCACATTTACCGGAGCAAATACTGTGCGTCACCCAATATCCATCAAAGGATCCTTCAGAGGATCTCAAAGTACCCTGTGATGCTGTGGCATCTTGGTTGAGAATCACTGCATTATACTTTCTGTTTTAAATACACTGAAGCATCTTTTAATTGGGGCAAATGCTTGAATCTCTGCATGGATATGCAGTTCTATTAGGCCTCTTTATAAACTTAAGCAGAAGTACATTTAATGCATGCGGTAGTGAATTACTGATTACGATTAGAGTTTAGAGGTCGCCACCAAGCCATCTCATATTGCAGCATTATTCTTTGCCGTTGCTGACCTTTTGAACATAATTTAAAATGCATGCTGAAAGACCTTGTCTGATTGAAAATATGGGAAGCATTTTAAATAGACAAAATTAGAATTCGGCAAGTATAAATTTGATTGAGCCCAATTATACTATGGACTTTTGGTAATGACTAAAATTGGTCAGAACCTCTGTGTGATGGATGGGAAAAATTCCAGCCTTAGATGTCTAGTTCCCTAGCACCTTTTATAGAGACTTTAGAGATTTAGCTATGATGCATCATATATTACACCAGTGCCATTTTCCTACTTCCTACATCATTTACATTTTTCTCAAAGTGATGAGTATGTCATGGCTGGCATAATTGACATCTTGATATAGATTTGTTTAATTATAAATACATTGTTATATTTGTTCCTGGCAAGAAAGTTTGATAACACAAACCCATGTATGTATAAATGTCATTTCTAGTGTATTGCCTTTGTTTTTCAAAATCCTCCAATCCTGTTTTATTTAGGTGTCTGCTGTTAGAAAGCTCAGAAGACCTAATTTCTGTACATGATGGTAGATTTTATGAATGGTTTATAAATTCTAAATTCGGTTATAAATTCTTTTGCAACTTGTACAGGGATGGTAAGGTAGAAGATTTCACTTCACTGTGCTCTCTCTCACTGCATGTATGAGTACTGGCATAGTAGGTAAATCATTAAAAGAAAAAACCTCAAAAGAAGACTTAATTTAAATTTCTGGTTCTGGGTAGACAGGCAACCTTAAGCATTTGTAGCTATCAGAGGCTGCCTAATAAGCAGTGCAGGCTATGTCTTAAATGTCATTTATATGAAAAGCCTTTCTTCAGAATACTACTAGAGAGGAGGAAGATTCTAATATTGTCTCTATGTAATATTAGTCTGTAGCATAAAGAGTATATCAAGTCTGTGTCCTTATCTCTTATGCTATTATTGGTGGATGTAGCCACTATTTCTAATTTCCCAGGCCCTGTGGAATCATGTAGAACAGAATAAATTAATGTAATCCCTAAAAACAAATGAACTGCATTTATCTGAATCCAAGCCAACCCCCCCAGTAATTTGATTGTGTAAATGGAAAATATATAACATTAGTTTTCGTGTATAGGGTCTAATTATTGGAGGGTTATCTTAAATTCATCTCCTCTCTCTGCTGCAGTGGAGAAACTAGTGTCAGAGCAGCAGGGAGTGGGGGAGACTAAAGGGGAATGGGGTGTGGGGAGAAGGTGGAGAGTTTAAGCAGCCTGACCTCCCCCTCTAACCCCTCCCTACACTTTGCCCCTTTCTGCCTGTTCTTCCACTGCTTTCTCCCCTGTTGCCTGCTCCCCTGTGCCTTCTCTCCCATTGCCTCTTCCCCACCATCTCCTTCCCCTGCAGCCTCTGCCACCCTGTTTTGAGTTTAACCCTTTCAATTTGAGCAGTTGTGATAGAGCAGGGGTGTCAAACTCAAGCTAGGCCTATGCATCATGCCCTTCTCCTTCCTCAGTCATGCCAAATCCTATGTACATGGCACCTGTTTCGAGGTCTACATCTTACATGGCACAAAACATGGGTTGGCCAGCCAATGTGGTGTGGATTCCAGAGTGGTCAGACCCAGTACTGGATGTGGCATGTGTCCTGGGCCCTGCCTAGTCCATTGTACAGTGCATGAGTCAACTCAGATCCAGAAGCAGCACTGGGAGCCATATATCTGACACTTCTGGGATGGAGCATCTCTTAGGCTACTAGGGCCTCTAAAGAGTTTTTAGCCTTGTGAAGTAAAAACTATTTCTATAAGAACTTTTTTTCTTCCTGTATGGAAGGCTGTTCCAGAGCCTTACTGATTCAGCGGTTTGATATCTCATCTTATTTTCCAGCTTAAATTTGTGTCCTATTCAATGTATGCCTGTTTGCTCTTGTGCCCAAACTGTCCTTCAGTTTAGAGTTGTTCTTCCATCTTGGTGTTTGTTTTCTTCATTTTGCCATCCAAATTCTTTTAGACTCCTCTAGCATGCTGGGCGCTCTACCCCTCATCCCTCTCATTAGCCCTTTTCTGCCTCTGTTTCAGTTTAAACATCTTTCTTGATCATAGTCTACTAATGAGGAGGTTATTTCTTGTCCTTGTGGATTTGCATTCACGAAATAAACCAATAATAATCATAGCATTAGAGAAGTAGGGCTGGAAGGGACCTCCAGATATCATCTAATCCTACCTTTGGCCTGAGACAGGAGCATCATATGTTATCCAATGGCTTTTTTCAGTATTCCCGTTGAGATTGCACTTTGCTTTACACAAGTGCATTAATACTTTATTATCCTGACTGGAAATGCCTCTCTTGATATATTCTAGGATCACATTTACCTTTTCTATGGCTATACCATAGTCACAAGTCTCTCCTTTACTCTGTTTCTATTTGAGAAGTACTTTCTCGAGAGTAAAAAAAAATAAATCTTAATTTTACCTAAGTGCATAGCCCTGAATTTTATGCTATTGAATTTGAGCCCATTTCTATTCCTGTAATCCTCAAGGTCATCCAGGTTTTCCTGTATGCTGTTCCAGTCTTTCTATGTATTAATGGCACCTCCCAGCTTTGTTTTCCTAAAACAGCTTCATTAGCTCAAACCTAATTTTTGTGCCAAGGTCAACAAGGAAAATATTGAATAAGATTAGCCTTGTACCTTTTTTTTTATTCATTTTAAGGAACTCCTCTGGTAACCTCCTTTCAGTCCTATACTTTACTTTGTCATCTCCCTTTTAACCATTTTCTTATTCCCTTGCTCCGCCTCCCACCTCGTTCCCAAAATGTTTGTACCAATACTCATGTCTTCAGTTAAACTCAGAACTTCTCATGTGGCACTGTATCCAAAACTTTCCTTAGGTCCAGGTTAATCTTCTGCATTTCTTGGTCTTTTTAAGTTGTTAAATCGCCAATATCAAGGTAGTCTGGCCTGATATGGCTCTACAGCCGTGTTGCGTTTGATTTCATTTTCCATTTTTTTCCATGGCTTTACTTATGCTTCAAGATCTGATTTGCAGATCTTCCTGCATATAGAAACAGCCCCAATTCTGATGCGTCTTGCTGCTGAGCTTCTCATTTCAAGTGTCAGTTCTTTCCAGATTCTGGGATAGAATTGTTTTGGAAGCCCTGACTTGAGAACTTTCTTTCCTTTGGGTGTTGTTTCCATCTTGGGGATGGCTGTTTCTGTTTTCATTAGCAAGCGAGTCTTTGCCTAAAAAACAAAGTCATTTTTAAATGTAAACTTGAAACTATATATTTTAGTTTTTTGTAAGATACTGAGATTAATTTTAATCTTGATCCCATTCTTGCTGCATATCAGCTGCACTTCTTCTTTTCTTGTTCTGTTTATTATTTAGGTTGCTGAAGAACTTACATTTTTCTGTATATATCTGACTCCAATTTACTTTTGGTTATTTTCACTTTATCTGACTAGTTCCTGATCTCCAAAGACTTCTCTTTTTGGTGGTGAATTTTTTTCCCATTCCTTGAGGGGTTTCTCCTTAATAAATAAGGAGACGTAACTCCTTTCTGGAGGTGCTTATTTATCCAGTTAAATCTGGAATCCTTTCATCTTGTTTCCTCTTCCCCCACCCCCCCTTTCTTAGGAAGCAGATTCCTGATGTTGTGTTCCTTTGTCTTAGAGATTTGGACCTTATATTGAGGCTTATTCTACTTCAGCTCTTGTCTCGAGCCCCAATAACTTTGTGCTTCTTTTAGGGTACCTGTCTTTCTTTGTCTTAACATTAAAAAGAGGTGATGTACTTATTTAATCAGTTTGAATGTTATGGATCAAATCCTATTAATCCATTTGAACAGTTTAAATTGAGCAGAGTCATTTCAATAGGACCGCTTTATGAATCAGAGTTTTAATTTGGTGACTCCTTGTAAGTGGTAAAAAGTATCTAGCTATGATGTTAACCTTTTATATTCACAAACACTTTTCCTGAAGATATTGTTGGAATTCTAGTAACAATACAAAGAAATTATTTTGCTTGTCCCTCTTTTCCTTGTCAAGAATCAGGAGTTTTTAAAGTTATTATTCCTAATGCTCCATGAAGATTTTTAAGGATTTGGGCTAATTCTTAAATTTAAAATAAAAAATTTAGGGGTGCATCGATATAGATTTCTTGGGCCAATACTGATGGCCGATTTTTAAATGAACCATATTGGCTGATACAGAGCCGATCCTGATATGCAGTTGGGCAGTATGGAGAGTGGCGTCTGGCTGGTAAATGTGTTGTTGGGAAAGGGTTGAGGGGGGAGCAGATTGAGGCCCCTGTGGTGAGGGAGGGAGTGGGGCAGGGGTGGGGCACAGGATGGAGCTGTGGTTGTCGGGGGATGGGGGGTTACGTGCCCCTGGATCTGTGCATGGGGTGAGGGCAGGCTGCTGCTGCAGGCTGGGGCTAGGGCAGCACACAGCTCTTCATGATGGGGACCTGGGCCAGGCTGTGCTTGGGGTGGGCAGAGGCAGTGCTGGGAGCGGGGCTATGGAGGAAGGGGGGACTGCAGCCACCACAAAATTCGTCATAGCCCCCTTAATAGTAGTTCCCCTCCAGGTGTCACTGCTGCCTGCCCCTGCCAGGAAGGGCCTGGCCCCAGCCTGCAGCAGCAGCCCACCCTCACCCCGCAAGCAGATCTGGGGGCACATGCCCCCTGTGCCCTCCTGGGGTGCTCATAGTGGTGGGAGCTGCCCCCCAAGGCCCTCTTGACAAGCCATGGCTCCGTTCCGTGTCCTGCCCCAGCTGTGCAGCTCCAGCCCCACTCTCTCCCTCACTGCTGGGGCTTCAATCTTCCCCTCTTCCGTCACAACAGACTTACCACCTGGACCTGGCTACTCTCTACACTGCTGGGCTGTGCTCCTGGCTGTCTGCTTGCTGCACTGTGGCTGTGCATACATGGGGTATTTATCGGCCACATCAGCCAAAAAAAGCTCGTTGCCAATACAGTCAATTTTCCTTATATCGGTGCTGATCTGATATGGGACCAATGTATCGTTGCACCTCTACAAAAATAATTTTGATGGTATTTCCTTTTTTCTGCTGTTCGTATTCCTTCTTAATTTCAGCACTGTATATTGGGTTTGGAGCATTCTTTTTTGTATATGAGACTGAAAAGCTTGTCACTCCTGTTTGATTTTTTTTAAAGCTTTTATATTTAACTTGTAAAATTATATACAAAGTATTTTCAAAACAGATTCCTGTAGGAAAATGAATGGATTGTAAAACAGTGAGACATGATGAAGGATGTGTTCGGAATGAAATATTTTCCTTTTTCTTTCTGCTTTGTACACGTACATACTTTATCAGGAGAATGTGATAAAGTTCTCCTATGAGCAGAACTAGGGAGGCTGCTTGCACATCATTCTGGGAGGTAGCTTATTTCACCCATGAATTCTGTTAATGCAATGAAATGTATTATGCACAAAGATGAGTATCTCAGGATCTTTCTAAAACTCCATATTTAATTATTCCTTGTTAGCATTGCTGTATAGTTGTGGTGCTCAGCCTTGGTCTTGTGGATCAGATGAATGGCATAGGACCCATCTGTGGCTAGATGGGGCCCTAAGACCTAGCACTACATACTTCTTGCTCTGTGTGCTTGGATTGGTCCCTGCGGTCTTGGCATCACCCCTTCCCACACCTTACGTGCCACGATTGGGTCCTGGGGGCCTAGCACCATCCCTTGCATACCGGGATTAGATATCAGACACCTGGGAATGTTCCCTCCTTCCCCTGAGCTCTGGCATTGGCTCCCAGGCACCTGGCAACATCCCTGTTTGCCAAGATTTGTTCTGGGGTCCTGGCACCACCTCTGCCCCCCATGCACTGGGATTTGGTCTTGGCAGCACCCCACCCTCCTTCCCCAATTGGGCCTTGGGGCCTGGCACCATCCTTTACTGTTTCTGTGTGCAGGGATCAGGTGCCAGATCCAGTGTGCCAGCCCTGGGGCTCCCGATGGGTTCAGAAGTTTGACAGTAGTGGAGGATGCTCCCATGCCACCAAATTTCCAGTCCTGTGGGGAGCTACACGGGCTGAATGATATGGTACGGACTGCAGTTTGAGTACCCCTGCTATATAGGAAGCTAACCTTTGTTTTCCTTTGATAACCTATAATGTTGACCTTTTAACCTGTTGTTCCCAATTAATTATCTTGATGCAGCTGACCTTGTATCTTCCCTTTTGTTATGGGACTTTACTGTGCCGAAAGCCTTTTTGGTTTTTTTTCTTCAGAAGGCAAGATTTCTTTGTGATCTCTTTTATTGGATCAGCTGTATAGTTGGGAGAGCTGCTGGACAAACTTTCAGCCATCAGGTGCTCTTTCTCAGGTCTGAAGGAGAAGCAGATTTAGGCTGAGCTAAATATCAGAGAAAACCTGTGCTTGGAGGGATAGATAAAGGCTCTGAACTAGGAACAAAGAAGTGTGAACAGGAGCCATTATAAGACAAAAGTAGTGCAGTAGGATAGGTAATCTATTGGCAGAGGAAGGCCATTTCAATTGGGGTGCTTATTACCCATAAAGTGCAAGGATATAATTGGAGGTATCTGTAAGGTTGAACCATAAAGCCAATGTCTATATCAAGACCAGATTTTTTTACTGTCCAGTAGAGGTATGAATTTCTGTTCCCAGGCTCATCTTCTGAAGGCAGTTTGTAAATTCCCTTTGAGCATGAGGATTGTGAGGCCAAAGGGAGTGGTTATTCTGTGAAAAATGTACTTGTACTCGTGTTTGTGTCCTCTGTCCTTTTGTATTTTTCCTGTGCGAGTTGTGATGTACAGTTCTTGTCCAGTTTGACCCACACTGTTTTCATAAGGGTATCTAGCGCACTGGATGAAGTGCGGTGTTCTGTGATGTCCATATACAGGGTCTGCGTATTCTGATGGTTTTGTTGAGAGGAATGTTCACTGTTGTGGTGCTAGAGATGTGTTGTTGACAGGTTTTTCGTTTATTGTTGAGTCAGGGTTGTCACATTTTCCTCCAACCTTCAGTTGATCTCAAACAAAGATATGTTGACAGTCGCAATAAAATTAGGTATACAAGAACTGAGATACTTAAAAACTACAAATCTTTGTAAAATAGATTTTATGTACGAAGCTTAAAATTGAGCATATAGAACATAAATGTAAAGGCTTTTTAAGTTTTGGGGGGGCAGTTGATCCGCAGGATTCTTTTGTGTCAGTACTCACAAATAGTGATGCTATCCCAAATCTATATCAACACCACTTGTAGTAGCATCATGCTATGCATTTTTTTTTATTCTTCTGATTTTCTTGACACATTAATAATCTATCTTGGATTCTTTGGGGTGAAGTGATAAAGAAATAAGTTGTTTGATACTTACTGGTGAACATGATCATGACACCCATATATCATAGAGATGGTTCCAATATAAAAAAAAAAAATCTCAAATATCATAGTCTTGTTTCTCTTCTGTCATTTGTTTCTGGACTTCACAGTCCTGTGTGTGTGTATGCATGTGTCCTGCCCTTTTAATCAGAACTGTAAGCCCAGCACTTTACCAGTTACAAATAAAATTTGATTTTTTTGATTGTAGGTAAAGCTAGTCAATCTCTTTATATTCAAGGTGCATGTTATACTGCAATCAGCCAGGGCCATGTGCATCAAGATAGGAATGGTTCTTCAATGAGTAATATCTGTTGAGAAAATGTTGTTCTGGTTTTGCTCATTTTCATAATTTCTTTAATTGTGTAACCTTTTTGTCTTCTGTTGTCATGAATAGAAATAGCTGTAGAGATGGGCGATGAGAAAGCTTTTAATGTCTTCATGTTGGTGTTTGCAAACATTGTCTTTGAACCTATTCTGAAAAGCAACCAAAAATGCTCGAGGCTTCTGTCATGACTACAGGGCTAGCTGTATCCAAGTTTCCTGTGGTGCCTAAGTGTCTTGCCTCCCCCCAGGTTTCTTTACCTATCTGAGAACAGAGTTCTGAAGTTCTCCCACTCTTAGATTAGGTGCAGTACCCTGTGTATCAGCTGTTATTACTCAGCAGGATTTGGGCAATTGCAGTTCTTCCCTTTGGGAGTCTGACAGTGGTAAATATAACATTTTTTAACAATAAGGGGGGAAAAGTTGGACAAATGATTTTAAACATGCGTTTCCTAAGGGTTTCCAGTTGTCTCCCTCTTTGTGCAGAGTCCATTTTTCTTGGAGAAACTTTCTCTCCTCTTCTTTTTAAACCTGTCTCGCTGATTTAGTTCTGTGTCCAAGGCTTTGTCTCTTCTGTTGCAAAACAGCCCTGTCTGCTCAGGAGGAGATCAAGCCGGACCTGTTGTTCCTTAATAATTTAAGTACTTGCTGATTAAAGACTTATCTGGAACTATTTTTTGACCTTCCTGCTTGCTTTTCCTTAAAGCTCCCTTTAAAATAAACTAGTGTATTTCTACAGAAAACATATTAATAACCAGGTCAGCATAACCAATCTTCATAAATTTCTGTAGGATGGATCCAAATCTGTTACAATTCAAGTTTCATATTCAGTTACAGAGTGAAGTAGGGTGGAATTATTTAATAGATAGTAAGCTCCTTTAAAAAGTTTATTTAAAATATGTTTTGGGGACATTGAAATACTTTGAATACTTTTATATTTTTGTCAGATATGAGGAAGTAAAGATACTTATTTAGAAGAACAATTGTTGAAACACCTAGTCTGCACCTCTTGAAGTTTTAGGCAGCTTTATTTCTTTGAACTTCTTTTTGTTCTATATGCATTTTTAAAGCATTATATAACTTTTATGCACTGAATATCCAATTCTTGAATATCCAACTTCTTATTGATATTCCTCTAAGCTTATTTAGGGAGTATATTATAGAGGCAGCTGAACAAACAATATGCAATAGTGTGATGGTTTTGAAGTATTATTTTAAAACATTTATTTACAAAAGTAGAGCACAATGTGAGATATCAGGTCTGCATCTAGAATAAATAAAACCCGCTTGGTTTATGTAAACCACTTTAAAAAAATTCAAGTGATTAGAGTAAACAACAACTTCCTCATTAAACAGTACTGTAAATAAACTGTTTGGGGAAGTATAGTGATCTATTTTTAAGTTTAAAAACTTTCTTTAGTTAGAGGTTAATATATTTGCATAAGAGGTCACTATATAATTTAAGAAATACAGTCTTTTTTGTCATTGTTTTATTAAATGCTTATTAAACAATCAAATGCTTTTTATCAGTTTATTACTTTGCTTTCTTCTTTTCTTAGTTACGTATTCCATTGATGCTGAATGTTATTTAGAAAACATTTTGGTTGCTTAGAATAAAGTGTACATTTGATAATGTATGTAAAGGTTCAGGATTAGTTATGTTTCTTACATAATACAGCATCCATGACACAAACAATGTGGACAGTTAAGTACAAAGATGAGGATGGAAAGAATATGAGAGGTGATTAGGGAAGAGTTAACTGATTCCCAGTTCAGAAAACTCATCTGGTGGCATTATAAATGAGCTTCCTTTGTAAACTATAGCTGCTAATAAATAACGTTTAAAAAATAGTGAGCGAGGAGTGTTAGCTGCAGTTGTCACGTTGATGGACAATGGGGAAATAGTTGAATCAAAATAAATGCATCATACTGTAGCTTTCATTACTGTAGTAATGGAAGCGTTACATGTGTTATGAGCAATGGGAATCTGATATCTATGAATAGGTTCAACTAAGGCCAATAAAACTCTTATGAGAGCTCTGATTTATTATTTATACCTAAATCAGTGGTCTGTAGCTTGTTGGATGTGGGCTATTAGCAATAGTTATGAAGCACGTAGTGAAATGGTTCAGAAAAAAGTGTTAGAGGGGGTTGAGGGACAAAATGGTAAATGAAAAGATCTATTTTTTACAATATGATTGTAGAATTAAAAAAAAAACAATTTATGAATTTTTCAGTGAAAAACCAAAAAAAACCATGACACAAACAGCTTCCAAGTATAACAGTGGATGTACCAAATACCGCAAAGAAAACCTGGATAAAGCTTCTATTCATAATTGTGCTATAAAAGTGTCTAAAAGCTTTAGTTAGAGATTGGGACATGATTGTACGGCGTGCTTTACATATTTTGTAGACTCTCTGACAGAATTAACAATTTAAGAATATGACAAGACAACAGGTGGATTCAACAAGCAGATGGGGGAACACAAGGTAATAGAGACAATTACGACTGGTGTAATAAGCAGCAGTCACAGCACACCATCTGCCTAGGCGTTAATGGAAACTGTAGAATATTGGTGGGGTTTTTTTAACTGTTGTGAATAATTTTCTGATTGTGCCTGAAGATGCAGCTGAATATCTGCTATTTAATGGACCTCAGCTGAGGCATAACAGTGCAGCTGGGTGTTTGGGCCAGGGACTACTTAGAGTGGCCGCTGCTGCTGATGTGATTGTGTGGCTGGGATGTTGGGGGAGGGAGGGGGTTCTCCGTCTTCTGCCCCTGCACCACCAAGTCAACACTCAAGGTGGCTGCTCCAGTTGCCATGCCCTAGTTACTCCAGTGCACTTCACTGCTGTTGGCTTAGTTGGTTGGTTTTGTTAGGAGTTGGTCCTGAATTTGTCATTGAACAGTCCATAAACATGTTAAAATGTTATGTTGCGTGAAAGCTGGACTACAAGAATTACATTTGGGAAGATATTGGTGACTTGATACAAATAATAGCCTTTGCACAAAGAGTTATTCAGTACTGAACTGTTGTTTTGGGGAATCTGTATTGACAAGCTTAGTTAAACCTTAGCTAAGTCCTCTCCATAGAGTATACATTAGGAAAAATGCTATTGACATAAATTTAACTGATTTTGTGTATTGTGAGGAGCTCCAGGTTGTCATGTTAAGTTGAGGGAGTTCATGTTACATTTCTAATATTAATCACAGTACTTCATTTTCCTTATAAATATTTTTCAGAATCTGAAGTGCATTGGCTATCAGCAAGTCATTAAGTGTTTTTCTTCAGCCAAGTGATGGAAACTGCCCATGTTGAGGGTTCTAATAAGTTAAGCTATGATTGCTGTATCATGTGTCATTGTTCTCTCAAGAGCACTTCCCATCACATTTTGAAAGTGGCTGACCAAATTACTATTAGGCATGGTGCCCATCCTGGCCGACTGTGGTGAAGGTGATTAATATAATTGTAAGGTCTCATTCTCTGGATTGGAACTGGATGTATGAAAGGTTCCTGACAGCCCATCTGAAACAAACAAAAAAAAAAGCAAGAGGAGAACAGCTAATTAACTGTAAATCGTTCTTCAATTTCAAGAGACTAGCCCTTCACATTTGACAGGGAAGCCTGTTAAAATCTTAAGTACAAAGCAAAGAATGGATGTAGATCATTTACTAATGAGGTAAGTAGCAAAGAATGGATATAGATAATTTGCTATTTATGTGCACATTGCTACTGGAGGTTAAAAAGTTTTGGTTTTTTTGAGATTATGGCTCACTAGCTTGAGGAAGCGTTACAAAAAGCTTGTATTGAGACCTGGAATCTGAAAGCATAAAGGAAATTAACGGGTATAAAATTGCTTATGATAGATTTAAATGGGGGAGAAAATTCTTGATCCAAAAGAAATTTGTAAGCTGTATATTTAACAGAATTGTCTGTTGTCAGCCAAAGAGTCTTCCAAGTCATATTAGGTTTAGAACATTTTACTGAAAATAATTCCCCCCCCCACATTATTCAAACATAAGTTTATATTTGCTTTTACTGTAGCTGTTACAGTAATGCAGTGTTTATCATACCTGAGAACTCATCAGCTGGTTGGTGGGGGGGGGGGTCTGGCCATACTCCCTGCATCTTCATGGCTCTGAAGCCTGGGGTTAAGTGCCACTGTTGTTTCCTTCCCTCTGGTCTTGCCCCCTTCTGTCCTCCCTCAGTTCAGCATCAGGGGAAGAGTGGCAGTGCTCAGCTCCTACTTTCATGCAGGTCTGGAGGCCAGGAGGTGTATGCTGTTGCCACTCATTCTTTTCTTCTCCTGGTGCTCAATTTGGATGAGGAAGCGGAAGGGTGAACTATAGCCGTGCTCACCTCCTGACCTCTGGAGCTGCATGAAAGCAAGGGCTTCAGCCCTGCACCAAGCAGCTGGTGGACTCAGAGCTCGCAGTACACGGTGGACCTCTTAGCAGAAGCTGTGCTGGTGTACCAGTGAGCTCATTGCGTCCAAGGTGCACAGCCAAAGTGAGGTGTGACTGTGCTGCTGCTCCCCCTCCTGAGTCCACCTCTGATAGTAGGCCAGCCATAGTTTTGTGTGTGAATTTTTTTTCATTCTGTTGCCCTATTTGTAGATAGTCCTAAAATGTACTTTATGAAACGTGAAATACCTTCCTTAACAAAGTCAAATCAAGAAAAACCTGCAAAAATTGTAATTTGAAAGTGACCCTGTCTGTGTGGAATGCAAATTGACACAAAAGTCTTTGCCTTAAAACAAAAAGTTTTCATCTGTGTGATGGAAAAAGAGGTTCCAGGTGTCCAATAAGATCAAATGTGCCTCTAGGGCACATTTTAGTGGATGTATGGCTTCTGGAGAGTTGCTTGAAAACTGCCAAACCTAGGGAAGCATATCTGTGCACAAGAGCCTAAAATAGTTCATTTTAAAGCTCTGCTTTTACTTACTCTAGTTTGTAGTTTGTCTAGGCATACTGTTATGGATCAATTGCATCTCAGCATCCAAGCTACTTGCATCCCTACCGATCTGTCAATTATATATTCTGAGTAAATACCTAGTTTTGCACTTAAAAGTACAGGACTAAAATCTCCCAGTTCCACATTTTGATTGTATTTAACCTCACCCTAATTCCTGTAGGCTGACTGAATTTTCTACCTTTCTGTTTTTAAATATTTATTCTTCTGTGAAGGAGGAATCATTTGAAATATTAGCCTTTAAAAAAAGGTTTCTTCTGAGAAAGCTTTTGAGCTTTCTTTGTTAGGAAGTCGTCACAGGAACCTGAATTTCAGACTTGCTTTCATTCCATTTTTAAAATTTAAACATGGAGCTATTTCCCAGAACCAGCAAGTCCTGCCATTTCTGTCATGCAGACACAAGTTCCTCTGCACCACACTCAAATGCATAACCTTAATTTCAGTCTCAAACTTTTACTTGCAAAAATAACACCTCTTCCCATAAAGAATATTTCATCTAACTGGGATTAGAGTTGTATGTGTGCGTGCATGCCTGGGTGGAGGTAGCTCAGCAAAGGGGCTTTTTTTATAAAGAAGTGGTTCTCAATCTCTTTAGACTAGAGGTGCCACCAAGACATCAGTCCAATATCGGATCGGCACCAATACAAAGAAAATTGACGTTTGGAAATTGGCCTGATGCGGCTGATAATTTGGCTGATAAATGGCCTGTACATGCGCGCAGCCACAGTGCAGCACGTAGGTGGCAAGGAGCACAGCCTGGCAGTGTGGAAAGCTGTGTCCACTGGTAAATCTGTTGTGGTGGAAGGGGAGGGAAGGGGTGGGGGGGGCAGATCAAGGCCCCCACAGTGAGGGAGGCAGTGGGGCTAGGGCAGGTACTGCCCAGCTGGAGCAGGGTGGGCGCGGGGTGGAGTAATGGCTCATGCGGGGAGGCGGGGTGGCTCCTTCTGCTTTGTGTACCCCGGATGCCATGGGAGGGGGTGTTTGCCCCCTGGATCTGCATGGGGCGGGGTGGGCAGGGGCTGTGCTGGGCTCTTCCCAGTGGGGGCTCAGTCAGGCTGTGCTTATAGCGGTTCTGGGATGGGAGGCTGGGGGGGTGCTATGGTGAATTTTGGGGTGACTGCAGCCCCTCCTCCCCATATCCTACAGTGCCACCGCTGCCTGCCTCGAGCACAGCTCTGCCCCCACCAGGAAGAGCCTGGCACAGCCCTGGTCCTAGCCCGCAGCAGTAGCCTGGCCCACCCTGTGCAGATCTGGGGGGCACACGCCGCCATGTCCTCTTAGGGTGTGTGCAGTGATGGGAGCCACCCCCCCCCCACCTCCCTACGCTGTCCAGATGAGTCACTTGCCCTGGCTGGGCAGCCTCAGCCCCAATCCCTCAAGCACTGCAGGGGCCTTGATCTGCCTCCCGCCCCCTCTGCACCCCTTCCTTTCACCCTCCCCTTCCATTACAACAGACTTACCAGCAGGACATTGCTTTTCAAGCTGCCAGGCTGGTATCAGAAGTCAGATGGGTATTGGCCAATATGCCTCCTTAAAAATTGGCTATTGGTATTGGGCCCAAAATCTCTATCAATGCACCCCTACTTTAGGCTGAAGGCACACTTCCAAAAATACCAACACTTAGTTTTCACTCACTGTACTGATGATAGAAAAATAATAGAATAATTCTTCAGTTCCAGAGAACTCAGAGAGACTATGAGAAGTCAGAATATTTTAACACTATGAATTCCTATTTGAAATCTTCGGATTTATCTTGTGAATCGTTTTGCATACCTAACAGTGCTGACATTGCCACACAGAATCCGTAAGTGCCTCTCAGCACCTCGGTGGAGAATTACTATTGTAAAGGTAGAGTATGCATATTTGAATAAAGTGGCTAGGTCTTTCTGCATGTAAAGGTTAGTCACCATATATGATGACTCCCTTGATTTCAGTGGTGATTTTGTTGGGAAGTATATTTTAGCAGGTCTAACTTAATAGTAGCATGAGGTGGGCTGATGGGAAGGAGGAGTAATCATAAATCGTTGCTGTCAGCGGCTGTAATGCAGGAGGTCCCAAATTGTGCTCCATGGGCAACTTTTAGACTATGGTGAATTGGTGAGTCTCATTTCCACCTATTAAGTTGATTGAGGCAGCCAAAAGGTATTGTAAAGATATTTGTAAAGAGATATTTTTGTGCGAGCAAATTGCTTACAGCAACCTGTGAATGACAAGAGAGGGACATGAGCCGCAAGAAAAATTGTTTTTAAGTTGAAGTTTACGCTGTGGGGACCCTTTCAGGTGTTCTGCAGACCAAGAAAGATTCAGGAAGCCTGTCTCAGAAGAATCAAGTACTTGAGAAAATAAGTCTAAATAAATGTTGGCAGCAGTGCTAATATTGAAATACAAACGGTATATGAATAACAGCCCAATATCAAACCAAATAACCACATATGCATTATTGACTAACTTTAAATATTACATAAAAAGATTCTTCTTAAATTTAGTAAGTCCTAAAATCGTAAAAGCCTCTAACAGGTGGCCAAACTTTGGGGAAAAAGGTTTAATGCCTAAATTTAACAAGTCATTTTTAAATGAGTTCTAGTCTGATGTGCCCTGTATGCTTCCTGTGTCATCACTGCTAAGCTAACCTAAACCTAAACTTCCCTTGCTGCAACTTGAGACCGTTGCTCCTTGTTCTGTCATCTGCCACCACTGAGAACAGTTTAGCTCCATCCTCTTTTGAATCCCCTTTAGGTAGTTGAAGGCTGCTATCAGAACCTTTCAGTCTTCTCTTCCCCAGGCTAAATTAGCCCAGCTTTCTCGGCCTGTCCTCATAATTCATGTCCCCCAGCCCCCTCACCATTTTTGTCGCCCTCCACTGGACTCTCTGCAATTTGTCCACATCCTTTCTGTAGTGGGAGGCTCAAAACTGAACACAGTACTCCAGATGTGGCCTCACCAGTGCTGAATAGAGGGGAGCAATCACTTCCCTTGACCTACTGGCAGCACTTCCACCAGTGCAGCCTAGTATGCTATTAGCTTTTTGGCAAGAAGGGCACGCTGCTGGCTCACATTCAGCTTATTGTCCACTGTAACCCTCCAGTGGATAATACTGAAAGGATTTTGCTAATTGAAATAGGAGAGAAGTTATGATCTAGCAAGATGAGCATTTGCTTTGGATACAGGAGTGGAAGCCTAGCAAAAGAATAGAACAGGGGAAGAAATTTATTTAAAAAGCACCTGTAGATTTTTATATGTAGAAATGTTCCCTAGTGAAAACAGCTGTGCTGGCTCTTTGCATCTAGTTCATTTTACAGTCATCTTGGTACTTACTTCAAAGGAAATATTGTTAGAATCAAGTGCAAAGGTAGGGTAACTGAGCGTATACAACCCTTCAGCTATCCACAGATCATTTACTGCCGAGGTGGCCAGTGTGTGGCATGCGTGTCACAAGTGGCACAGACAGTCTCCATGTGTAGCATGCAGCAGACTGGGAAGGAGACAGGGGAGCACAGGAGATGGAGCAGGGAAAGTAGAGAAGCAGATAGGGCAGGGGAAGGGGATCTGAATGGCAGTGTGTGTGGAGCTAATTAGGCACTCCTGCCAAAAAGGTTGGCTTCCACTGACTTATTGCGTACTCCACTACTACAACCTGTCTTCTGTATACATTTGCCTTGAATTCATATATTACAAATCATCTTTACAATTCATTATTTTATAAGTCATCTTTACAATTCAAAAACAAAAAACAGTCCTCTGTAGAACACCAGGATAAGTATATCTAAGGGTAGTTGCTAATTTTTTTTATTATTATGGAAGATTTAAACTGCTAACAAAGACATTTACTCTGATTGTTAAAATTTTTTGAAGAAAAATATTAGCATAAGAAGTTGCTGAATCACTTAGTCCTTTAAATGTAGTGTTGATACAGTAATTGCAGTTCTTTGCAAGATCTGCTATGAAATCTCATAATAATACCTTTGAATAAAATGGCTTTATTGCTACCTTTATCTCTGTGTGTCATAGTTGAATCAAATTACTATGTTGTCTCCAGCTGGTCAATAAAGTTCACACCAAATATTTTTCCTTCCATAAATTGTTGCATTAAGAATGACTTTTATAGCTTTTTCAGTATCACAGTATCCCCTGAAGTCAAAGTAATCACAACGGAATTTCTGTTGGGTCAGGTAGTCTGAAACTAGAATATAAGTAACTTTTTCTAAATTACCTGTGTAGCATGGACTAAATGGAAATAAGTTTGAGTTGCTTAGATCGATTTTATTTTCTGTGTTCCTTGTCTTTGTCCTTGAGGGAATTACTGTAAGGTAACACCTTCAGACTTTTCAGATCCCCTTGCAACTAAGTAATTTAAGGGCATAGATCCCACATACTTTCCATGGGACGTGACAAGTAAGTGGGATTCAGCTGCTTTTTGGAAGTCCCATCCTGTGTAGTTGTTTTACTTTGACTACTGCTAAAAATCTTAAACTTGATATATTACAAAATTAAGACTTTGGAGTCCCTAAATACAAATGGTAAATGTAATTAGACGTTCTGCTTTGGAATAGACATGACCTACAATTTCCTAGAATTATTTAATTATTGATCATTTATTGTTTGGACTACATTCCTAGCCTGAAGGGTCATTCCTAGTTTTAGTTTTGGTGATTCAATGAGCAGTTCATAATTAGCTTGTTTAGGCATTTCCATGCAGTATTGATGTGAGCTTACATTCTCTGAATTGTGGGGCTAGTGCAAAGTCTGGGCTCCTTATTGATTTTTGCACTAGAGCTCTTGGACAGGTTTGAGGGAAAACCTAGGTGCTCTATTTTACATATGGTTCATACAACAGGAATATTATTAAAGCTCAGCAATGAAAATATGTGCTGGTCACACATATCAGTCAAAAATATTCACGGAAAGCAAATGTAGTCATTTATCTGTAAGCCTTTTCAAAAAGGATAAATATTTCCCACATGATTTCTTGTTTCATTTACTGTATGAATTATTTTTCTTTAAGTAAATAGTTTGTTATTTTTTCCATCTACATTTTATTGTACAAGTCAGATCAGGTAGTGCAGTGACCAGATGTTGTATTGAAATATGGGAGGAGCTATTAAAATGATAGATTGGATTAAAATAGCCTCTTCATTGATCTATTTTGGCTCTAAAATTCACCATGTGCATAGGAAGAATAGAGTTCATGTTGTGTATAGATCATACCAAGAAGAAATATGTATCTCTAGGTCTGTTGATTTAAGTAGTTTTGATATTGTACATTCCATTTTTTTCTAGGTAAAATATTGATAGTTGTGTGTTAATGACCTGTAGCTGCCTCATTAATTTCCCCATAGCTTGTTATGACAGGCTATTCTAAATACTGAAAGCCACTGATGTTCTAAACAGCAAACTAGATAAATAAGGCATTACATTATTCCAGTTATCTCCTGGGGACTGTTAAGGATAGAAAATGCATTATGACCATGCCCTTGAAGGAATCTTGTTTTTTCAACATGAAATGAATTTCTTGATGTACTTTTTCCTCACATTGTGCCCTAATTATTGACTACTCTAAGATTTGTGCTTCTTTTGCATGTAGAAACAAATCAGTTAATTTTTTTTTTATACCTTATAAGCTGATTTTTACCTCTAAATTGGAAAAGGCATATATGAGAGTGCTGCTCACCAGCTGAAATGAATGTTGGCCTTTTTCCAGCACAAATCTGTAGAACTGTGCTGTGCATATAGATGTTTTATGCTGCCCACCTTCCTGCCTCTACTCCCCTCTCTCCACAAACTGCTGAGAGGTATAGCTAAGGAATATTACCAGCACCACCTGCTGATGTTGGACAGCACAGCCTGGTACCTGGCTCCAATGTGGACATAGCCAGGGATCTGGCCCCAGCAAGCTACCCTGCTCGCTGCCAGTCTTACTGCTTGCTGGGACCACGACCTGAGCTCTGCTGCACCTGCCCTGCTTTGAGGTGTAGCTGGTACAGCCTTAGTGAGTGGTGCGGCATAGGTGCTGGCCCTAGTGAATGCTTCAAGGAGTGCACGTCCTGGGCATTGTGCAGGGGCATGGTCTAATGCAGCATCAGGGGATGGATTATAGGGCTCTCTGTAGGCCATATGTTTGACATTCTGGTCTGATATATAATACAGCAGCAATACATAATATTACTATCCTAAAATGAAAGTGTCATAACCAAATTTTATTAGAATAGGGTATGGAGTTGTGTGAGTTGAGGGAAGGCCGGGGGAGGAGGGGTGTAGAGAATCATGTTACGGGTGAAACCAGAGCTATCCTGTAGGATCATAGAAAAGCAGGGCTGATAGGGACTTCATAAGACAGGCAGGGGTGGGAATTATTTGGGTTGGAGGACCACTTAAGGAGGTTTGGTGAGCTGTTTGGGGAGGATGGGGGGAGGGATAATTGATCCTATCTGACCTGGACCCATCAGGCCTGTCCCACTACCGGGCACTGGACAGAGTGGGCAGGCAGGGTCTCCAGAGCACATTTGGCTGGCTGGCTGGGGCTGCAAACAGGTGGGTAGCAGCGTGTGGGAGTTGGATGGGCAAGCAGGGCCAAGATCTCAGGGTGGTGATGGTGTGGAGCTGGGGCCCAAGGCAGAGCTGCTATCCATTCCCTATGTGTCCCTGTGACAGGCAGAGGTTCTGTGAGCAGGGGCACACAGGGAGTGAATCGCAACTCTGTCCCAGTCTCCACACTGTCACCACCCTGTGATCCCAGCTTCATTTCTGGCCTTACTCACCCATCCCACTCCCAGATACTGCTTCCCACCGGTTTGCAGCCCCTTCCCATCCAACTGGCTGAACACACCCTGCCTGCGGAGGGTCCCAGGTCAGTCTCCATAGAGACCCCGCCTGCCCACTCTGGTGTCCCTGGTGGTGAGTGCGGGGTGGACGAGCTGGAGTGCCTGGGCAGGGGTCCTGGGTCTGGCGGCAGCAGCAAGACTGGCAGAGGCAGCCAGAAGGAGCCACCAATGACAGGGCTGCCAGGAAGCTGAGTCCTGCCACTGTACTGCTCTAGCCCCGCTGCATACTTGGGGGCAGCAAGACTGGCTGCATGCTCCATGGCCTGGGCTGCCTTGTTGGTGGCTTGGGTGGGGCTGAGGGTCCTGCTGCAGACCAGTTAAAATCTCTTGGTGGGCCCAATTTGGCTTATGGGCCATATTTTGCCCACCCATGTCATAAGCAGGGATCCTGGTTTTCTCTGATAAAAAAACTGCAATTTCTTTTTTTTGCAAACTCTCTATTAAAAACCCTGAAATCCGTGATTAAAATGAAAGCCCCCCCCTTCCACTCCGAACCTGCTGGTGCCCCTTAATTCGTCCCAGTCCCCTGGCCCTGCTGGTGCCTCAAACTACTTTACAGAAGTAGTGGTAATCACATTTTATAGATGGAAAAACGGAGATACCAAAGTTAAGTAACTTTCCCAAACAAGCCAGGAAAAGTGACACAGTGGAAATTACAACTCAAGTCAGATTCTTAAAGCACAGTTGTTCTTTTTAAATTTTAAAATGTTATTTCTGATTCATAAAGTTACATGCTTTTCTGCAGAAAGAGAAAAAAGTGTCTTGTCCATGTTATAGTGCTTCGCCTACAGCGACTGTTGTCCAAGGCTACTGTCTTGCATTAACATAAACTACAAGTACGTGTGTATCAGATATTTTAAAAAAGCCGTTAACTTGTAGTAGTTACCATTTGTAGCAATGAAAATTTAAAGCATTTAAATTATACAGTAGAAATATTATAGAGCCAGTAATACATGGGAGGTATGTTGCAAAAACTGAAGATTTTGTCAGACTGTGTGGTGCAAAAGTTAATTTTTACTTGCTAGTGTTATACAAGGTGTTTTACATTTTGATTGTATTCTATGGTAATTTACAGTGTATGTAGGAAAGGGGCGGATTGTAAAGTGAGGATTTGTCTTTGTCTGATTTTTCGGGGATAAAAGCTAGGTATCCATGCTCTGTGCTATGAGGCTTAATAAGATGCAAGAAGGTAAAATACAAGACAGTTGATTCAGAGCCAGGAGGGTATATCCAAATACTACAAATGGCATTGTATAAAACAGGGGTAGGCAACGTTTTTGGCCAGAGTGCTGAAAAAGCCGTACTGTCTACCTTGCAAGGTGCCAGAGTGTTGGCATGCCAGATTGGGGCAAAACCAGGGCAGGGGGTACATGGCAGGACACACTACATATATTAATATAGTTAATAATCATACATGTTGCTTTTTTTTTTTTTTTACAGTAAAATACCAGGTTTTCTAAAAATTCTAAACCTGCTGACAATACATAAAACTTCATATACTGTCTTTGTATGCCTTCTAACTAAAATTTTCTGAAGTTCAGGCAAACTAAAGGCAGGGGAAACGATGTAAACAGACAGACAGAAAGCAGAACATCAGAAAAAAATGAATTATTTGAAGTGCATATAAATCTGGGTAAGTATTTCCAAGAAGGCAATCAGAGAACAGAAAAACTTGCACAAAACTGAGCAATATGAAATGTTTAAATCTAGGAATGCGAAGTGGAGAGATCAAACAAACGGAATATGAACTGTTTTAAGAAAGTAAAAAACGGAATAATATGAACTGGTTTGAGAGAGCAAAAACTGAGTAGGAAACGATTTAACAAAGCAAAACAAACTTAATAATATGCAGCATTAAACTCTGTTTGCAAAACACAAAAATCAGCACCAGCAGGCTACTGAGCTTTCTGCTGCCCAGAGCCACGTGCTTCCCTTAGATATGCAGGTGGGGGCAGGGGAGAGGGCTTCCAATGTCTGTGACGGTGCTGAGTGCTTCACAAAGCTTAATAAAGGCTCCCAGCGCCATGCCAGGCCCCGGGATGGAGTCAGGAGAACATGGGCATGGACCAAGTTTGGGTTCTGCTGCCCCTGCCCTTGGTGCTTGTGGCCGAGTTCGTGAAGATCTGTGAAACTCTCAGCACCACCACAGATATGGGGTTGGAGTCGTGTCTCTGTGTCCTCCTGGCCCTGTCCCCAGTGCCTGTCATTGTACTGGGAGCTTTTATGAAGCTGTGTGAAGTGCTCAGCAATGGCAGACATGGGGGTGGAGTCAGCAGAAAGCAGACGGCATCCCTGAGCCTTTGCCTCTGCTCTCCCCATCCCACCCCAGTGCCTGTTGTGCTGCTGGCAGCTGTGGCTGCTTTGGAGAGCATGTAGTAGCAACTTAAAAAAAAACAACTTAAAAAACTTTCCTCGGCACACCTCCTGGCGCATGGAGGAAAATGTCTCCATGTGCCACTAATTGGCGTGCATGCCCAGGGGGTTGCCTGATATAAAAGTTCATAATTTGGTGCGTAGTTTTCCAGCATACATAAGTCACAAGCACTGGATTTATTTTAATAACTTGTTCTTTCTCTAAATGTATGCAGTAACTAATAATACAGATTCTTACAGAATATGAACATCTGCAGTACAAGAAAAAAAAAGATATTCTTGGCCTACTGTGAAAATTGACCATTGATTCTCAGCCAGAGTGATGTAGCACCTATGCACGATTCACAAAGTAAACTAAAGATTTCAAATAGAAATCCATAGTGTCAAAACCTTCTGGCGTATTGTGGTCTTTCTAAATTCTTTGTAATGGAAGAATTGCTATATTGTTTTTCCAGAGTAAAAAAAATAAAAAAAGCTGCGACCTGACATTTTCTACCGGGTGTCCTCCGTAATGAGGAGTACCATGCATCTGAGAACTGCTGCAGTAGATTTCAAAACCATTCGTTTTTGTCCATGGTTCTGCCTGCGTGACAAAGGTCTTTTGATATTTGTGACATGACAAAAGAGGGGGATCCTTATTATGACAGACAGGGCTGACTTGAAGAGCAAAGAAATAATGGTGCCAGTGCAACCTTAATAGGATCATTGAGACATAGGGCTGAAAGGTCATGAGGTCATGTAGTCCATACTCTTGCTCAAGACATGATCATCTGTGACTAAAACATCCCAGTCAAATGTCTGCCTAAACTGGTCCTGAAAACTTCCAGAAATGGAGAGTCCATAATTCCTCTAGGTAGCCTGTTCTAATGCTTGAACACCCTCATAGTTAGAAAGTTGTTCCTAACTCCAACCTAGATTTCCTCTGCTGCATTTTGAGGACTTTGCTCCTGGTCTTATCCCCTAGAGCCAGATCTATCAAATTCGTCTTTAACAGAATGGTGCTCGCGGTTCGCCTTGATCCTGCCTGGTTTCTGCTCCAGCCTCTCATGGTCTCACCTTGCTTCCTCACCTGCCACAACTGGGTGTTAAAAGGTAATGAGGGGTGGCTGGTAGGCCCAGGGTACTTTCCTTTTCCATACTCGGTCCTTCTTTTGGGCCTGAATTGCTTTGTCTAAATTTTGGGTTCTGACTCTCTCCCTTCAGTGCAAAGTCTTTTGGTCTTGGGGCTTCTGACCCTGCTGTCCCGAATTGCCTTAAAGGCTAAATTAGTGGCCTCCTTCCATAGTTTCATAGTAGCTAGAGTCGGAAGGGACCTAGGTAGATCATCTAGTCCGACCCCCTGCCTTGGCAGGAAAGAGCACCGGGG
>NW_017728906.1:174070835-174086743 GCF_001723895.1 Crocodylus porosus | reverse complement strand
ATTGGTCTGGGCTCGCTGGCTGTTGCTGGGCCTGGTAGTTCATCATCTCCTCTGGTAGTTCATCATCACCCCTACGGCCACGTTCATGCCCTGCAGGTGTTACTGTGTCCACAATTTGGTCTTCTTGTAGAAGCTTTTATACATTGCGCTGCAAGTTCCAGCCATTCTGCTTCAGATTAATCCTCAGCAAATCTAGTCGTAAAGAATCCCTATATTCCAAAAATGGAATAATGAAGCAGAATTTTAGCCATGTATCTGAAACTGTATTGCAATTCAGTGATAGTCTAGATTACTAATCCTAGTTCTACCGTTCATATTACTATTCCTCAATTATACTGTTGCCCCCTCGGTTTCATACAGTACATGAAAAAGCATGCAAGGTGCGTAACTAGCAATGCAACATATAGATTTTACAGCCTTTATTGTAATAGGCCTGACAAAATTAGAGGGTGCATGGGTCAGGGGAGCATTCCAAAGGGCATAAAGCAGTGGGTCTCAAACTTAGACTCAAGGCACCACATCATAATTTTTTTGAATTTACTAGCATCCTGTTCCAAAAAATACTTATTAAAGTGCCTAAAATATAACATGACTAGAAACATTTTTAGAAGTCAAGTTAGATTTGTACCTTATAACTATAGTTTGCACACTTGAGGCAATGTTGGATTTCTTACAGACTAACTAGTGACAGACAGACACTCCCTCTTCCCCCAAAGCGTTTGTGAACTGAAGTCACTTCATCAGATGCTGTGAGCTTCAGCCCATGAAAGCTTGTGCAACATATATGTCAATTGTGGTTAATCCGTAAATTGCAAATCTGCCCTGCCTTCTACTTGTCTTTAGACTAACATGGCTAATTAGGTCTTGCAACATATTTTTAAACAGACTGCAAGAACATAAATGAGCAATCATAATATTATAATATAATTAATGAGACTCACAAACCTGGCGATTCTTGCAAATATCTGTCAAGTAAAACCCATAAATAGCTTTCATTGTATTGTCTCAGCTTACATATGGGGGATGGTGTGGCTAGGATGGAGGCAGCTTTGGTACAACTGAGCCACAGATCTGGGCAAATGAGGAAATGGGGGGTGAGAGGAGCTCTGTCAGGGCCTAAGCCAGTGCTGCTGCTTCAGGGAGGTGTTAAACTGAGGTGCACATACTTAGAAAATCAGGATAAAGGGTCACTGTTTAAACTCATGGGGAAAACTACTATCTATTAAATAATAAATAGACTTCCAAGTGCCAGAAAGACAAGAGAACACTCAGAGTCACTATAGAATCATAGGAAAGTAGGGCTGGGGGGACCTCACAGGGTCATCTAGGACTAAACCACCCCAGCCAGGTGTCTAACCAGCTATTGAAACTTTTCAAGCATGGAGATTCCACAGCTTTTCTAGGTAGCCTGTTCCAATGTCTGTCCTCTGTCATAGTTAGAAAGTTCCTCTTAATCTCCCTCCTAAATTTCCCTTGTTGTGGCTTGATGTCTTTGCTTCTACTTCTGTCCCCTACAGCCACAGAGAAAAGCCCATCTCTGTTTCTCTATAATCACCCTTCAGTATTTGAAGACTGTTATCAACGCCCCCCCCCACCAATAGTTTTCTCTTCTCCAGGCTAAATACCCCTGGTTCTCAGCCTTTCCTTATGAGATTTATCTCCCAGGCCCCTGATGGTTTTTGTAGCCTGGTGCTGGACTATTTCCAGCTATCCATGTTTTTCTTGAAGCTGGGCCCAAAACTGGACACTACTACAGATGAGACCTCACCAGTACTGCGTAGAGAGAGAGAATATCTTCCCTTGACTTGCAAGTGACACTTCTGTTAATATAACCCGGTATGCTGTTCAGTATGCTGATGGCTGTTTTTGCAACAAGAGCACACCTTCACTTTATGGTCCACTATAATCCTGAGGCAGGAGTGTCTCCACAGCCTGGAGGTAAAGTTATAGGTATAGTATAGTTTAGAAAGTATAAATTTGGCTTCAAACCCACTGCATGCAGCTATGCAGTGCTTGACTCTTTTATCAACCACAGACTTTGACCTGCTTTTGATTTCGCTTGCTCAGTTACTGACTTGCTTTATGTCTGTATGCAATATCAGTACTGTCCACAGAAGCACTGGGTCATTCTGCAAACCATGGATTGGGAGAGCTGTAGCATGTTTCTTAGCATTTGGTTAGTTATCTACAGTTCTCATTGTTTTCCCACACTAATGGAATTGTTGTCCTAATACTTCATACCTTCAGTTATTGAGCAAGTAGTGTTAGAGCAAATTATTAGAGGTGCACCGATGCATCAGTCCAATATCAGATCGGCACTGATATAAAGAAAATTGACTATATCAGAAGTTGGCCTGAAGTGGCTGATAATTTGGCTGATAAATGCTCATGTGTGTGCACAGCCTCAGTGCAGCATACAGGCAGCGAGAAGCATAAGCCTGGCAGCTTGGAGAGCTACATCCAGCTGGTAAGGTGGGTGTGGTGGGAGGGGGGAGAGAAGAGGCATGCAGGGGCAGATCAGTGCCCCCCATGGTGTGGGAGGGAGTGGGGCTGGGGTAGGCATTGCCCAGCAAGGGCTGGGCAGGTGCAGGATGGGAGCTGCAGCTCGTCCGGTGGGTGCGGGGAGCTCCCATCACTGCGCACTGTTTGTCCGGTGGGTTGTCCTGTTGCTGTTCCCGCTGCTCGACCCCAGCCTGCAGCTGCAGCCCACCCTGCCCCACCTCATGCAGATCTGAGGGCACATCCCCTCCCCCCATGCCCTCCTGGACAAGTGGGGGGGGAGCAACAGTAGGAGCTGCTGGACGAGCAGGTGAGTGCTGGACTAGTGGCTTCCCGGATGAGTGGTGTGCAGCAGCAGGAGCACCCCCCTGCACCGCTAGATGAGCTGTGACTCTGTTGTGCACCTGTCTTGCCCTGCCCCAGCTGGGCAGTGCCTACTCCAGCCCAACTCCCTCCCTCACCCCAGGGGGCATTGATTTGCCCCCCTCGCCTCTTCCCTCCCCTTTTACCACAACAGACTTACCAGCTGCACTCAGCTGTATCAGAAATCAGATCGGTATCAGCCAATATGACTCCTTAAAAATCAGCTATTGGTTCTCAAAATGTCTATCAGTGCACCCGTACATATTATAGTTTTTAGTAATGATTAACGTAAACTACCAAAAATGATTGTATTTAGCCCTTCAGTTTTAAAGCTATAGAGCAACATTTAATCTAAATCGGAAGCCTGGAGTCAGAGCGGGGGAAATACCCTTGTTTATTTCATGTTGTGGTTGTCCTTTGTTGATTTCTGTGTTTTAGCCACTTTTGTAATTCTGATAAAAAATATGCACGCCTAATCATTACAAATGATCTTCATTTTGTTATATTTAAATCACACTTATTTTTAAGTATTTATTTTTTTACAAAATGAACACATTTAAAAGGTATAAAATATTACATAAACAGTATGGATCCTAAAGAGAAAAAAGCCAAAACTGATCATAATACAATATGAGGTCAATAACTATTAATAGTAATTTTGGTAAGTTTTATTTCGTAATCTGATTCAAGGATATATTTGTGTTTAAAAAAAACCAACTCTTTCCTCCCCACCTCCCAAACTGTAGCAGTTTGAAACACCAGGGGAAAACAGACATTTTCTTATAAGGCACAGAAAATAAATGGTAACTTAAACATTGTATTTAGGCATGCTGTCAGACATTTTGCAAATCCTTTTAGTCTTTATTATCAACATAGTTACTATTGTAAATAGTACTTTAATAACTACTTATGGGATTTAAACTTGTTTCAAAATAAAAAATGAAAGTTTTAATGCAAGTGCAAAAGAATGTATTTTTTAAAAAAGAATTGACATACTTTATTTTCTCTAGAATATTGTAGCGTGGCAGTCCCCTAATATTTCTGTTGCTATATTGTTTTAAATGTGGTTTTAGAAACGACTGAAAAATTGGACAGCACCAAGGCTTTTAAAATAGTTATTAATCTGTTTATCAATTACTTGATAAAATAGTTTTTTGTCAAAATAAAGAATTAAGAAGTAACACTTCTCTGGCCGTGTTAACTTGTTTTTCCATGCATTGTGTTTTTCCATTTCTGTTTTTATGAGTAAGCATTTTTAGTTTGGAGAAGAGAAAACTGGGGATTGGGGGGGATTTAATAGCAGCTTTCAACTACTGTAATGGGTGATTCTAAAGAAAATGGAGCTAAACTGTTCTCAGTGGTGGTAGATGCAGAACAAGGAGCAATGGTCTCAAGTTGCAGCAAGGGAAATATAGGTTAGATTTTAAGAAAAACTTTGGTAGATCTTAGGAAAACCTTCCTCACTTGGAGGGTAGTAAAGCACTAGAATAGGTTACCAAGAGAGGTTGTGGACTCTCTATCCTTGGAGGTTTTTGAGACCTGGCTAGACAAAGCCTTGGCTGGGATGATCCTGCTTTGAGCAGTGGGTTGGACTAGGTGACCTCCTGAGGTCCCTTTCAACCCTATTTTTCTATGATTCTATGAAATATATGTAATACATTCTTTTTAAATGTGTGTAACAGAATAAGCGGGCTGTGCAGAGATGATGTTTTATCTTTGTTTTGCTTCTTTATGCTGTTTTCTTTAACCACAAGTTGTTTCCCTACTCTTATTTCCTTCGGCCATCCTTTCTTTATCCTTTTTTGACATCATTCTTGTATCCTCTTTTAACATCATTCTTATTGGTTTTACTTTGGGGCCAGTAAGATCTAGGTGATCTTAATTTTTACCCTAGCCTCCCAAATTCATTCTTAGTTTTATATTTACTTAGCTGGCCGAAGATTCATTTTGATGATGCTTGACTTTCGGCATGTCTCACTTCATTCTTATGGTTTTTGATTTCAAAGATGTAATTGTTTTTGTTGATGCATCCCTTTTTCCATATCTTGTAGAGTCTCTGCCTACTAGTATCTTTTTTTTTTAAGTTTATTATTACGGCTGCTGAATGATTAAAAAAATTAATTGCGATTAATCGCGAGTTTAAAACATAATTTCATAGTTTCATGGTTGGGTCAGAAGGGACCTGAGCAGATCATCAAGTCTGACCCCCTGCTATGGCAAGAAAAAGTACTTGGGTCAAACGACCCCAGTGAGGTGTGCATCCAGCCTTCTCTTAAAGACCCCCAGCGTAGGAGGCAGCACCATTTCTCTTGGAAGTTTGTTCCAGACCCTAGCCGCCCTGACAGTGATGTAGCGCCTCCTGATATATAACCTTAATCTACCTTCTGCCAGCTTGTGACCGTTATTTCTAGTCACTACTGGTAGTGCTTGGGGGAACAGGGACTCCCCCAATGCCTGCTGGTCCCCTCTGACTAGCTTGTAACAGGCCACTAGATTCCCCCTCAGCCTTCTCTTGTGGAGGCTGAACAGGTTCAGGTCCCACAGCTTCTCTTCATAGGGCCTGCCCTGCTTGATCATGCAAATGGTCCTCCTCTGGACCCTCTCCATGTTGTCCACATCCCTCGTGAAGTGCGGCGCCCAGAACTGGACGCAGTATTCCAGCTGCAGCCTGACCGGTGTCACATAGAGGGGGAGGATCACTTCCTTGGACCTGCTTGACATGCATCTGTGGATGCATGACAAGGTGCGGCTGGCCTTCCTGACTGGATCCCTACACTGCCGGACCATGTTCATTTTGGCCTCAATATCATTCCAAGATCGTTTTCTGCCTCTGCACTGATGAGAACAGAGTTCCCCAGCCTGTAGGTATGCTGCTGGTTCTTCCCCCTCAGGTGCATCAGCTTGCACTTGTTAGTGTTGAAACCCATCCTGTTCTTATCCGCCCATCCTTGTAACTGTCTAGGTCTGATTGCAGCCTATTCCTTCCTTCTAGCATGCCCACGTCCCCCCACATCTTAGTGTCGTCTGCGAATTTGAACAGGGTGCTTTTTACCCCCTCGTCCAAGTCACTGATGAAGATGTTGAACAGTGCGGGCCCGAGGACCGAGCCCTGCGGAACCCCACTGCCCACATCCCTTCAGGTTGAAAATGACCTGTTCACCGCCACTCCAGCCAGTTAGCGACCCATTTGACTGTGTAGGTGTCGACACTACAGTCCCCCAGTTTTTTAATGAGAACGAGGTGAGAGACAGTGTCAAAGGTCTTCCGAAAGTCCAGAAATACTACATCCACTGCTAGCCCTGCATCTAAGGATTTGGTGACCTGGCCGTAGAAGGCCACCAGGTTGGTCTGACAGGACCTGCCTCTAATGAACCCGTGTTGGTTGCCCTTAAACATAACCTCCCCCGCTCGCCCCTCGTGGACATGTGCCAGAATAATTGTCTCAAAAAGCCTACCCAGGATGGAGGTAAGACTAACTGGCCTATAGTTTCCCAGGTCTTCCTTCCTCCCTTTTTTGAAGATGGGAACCACGTTGGCCCTCTTCCAGGCCTCTGGCACCATACCAGAGCACCATGAGTGCTCATAAAGCTGTGCCAGGGGTCCCGCAATGACCTCAGCTAATTCCCTCAGCACTCTGGGGTGGAGATCATCCAGACCAGCTGATTTAAATACATCCAGTCCTTCCAGAAGTTTCCTGACTTGATCCTCACTGACCCTTGGCCTAGCTTCACCTCCCCTGAGGCCTGAGGGGGTCCCAGTTTGGGGGGGGGAGGGGCTGTTCCGGTCCCTGCTGAGGAAAATGGAGGCAAGGAAATTGTTAAATAAGTTAGCTTTGTTGTCTGGTGTGACGACCAGATTTCCTAGTGTGTCTTGCAGGGGCCTCACGTTACCCGGTACCTTCTTTTTGCCTCCTATGTATTTAAAAAAGGACTTCTTGTTATCCTTCATCCGGGTCACTAGTCCAAGTTCCATCTCTGCTTTGGCCTTCCCTGACAGCCCCCCTGCAGCCCCAAGCAACCAAGGTATAGTCATCCCTGGTGATGGCCCCTCCCTTCCATTGGGTATTCGCCTGCCTTTTAGGTAGAAGACATTCCCGGATGCTTTTGGTGAGCCATGGGGGCTTTTGCACCCTCTTGCCCCCTTTGATCCGTGTTGGAATTACCTTCCTTTGGGCTTGGAGGATCGTCTCCTTAAGAAGCCTACCACTTTTCTTGGACGCCTGGCTCCCCTCCCCTTTGGGACCTCAGTGCCTCCCCGACTATTCTCCTTACCTCAGTGAAGTCCGTCCTCCTGAAATCTAGTGCTGCTGCCTTGCTGCAGGCCTTTGCCACCTTGTGCTGGATGGTGAATTTGAGCAGGCGATGATCTGTGTCGCCCAGGTGGTCGAGCATCTGCAGCCCCCTCACCAGGTCGTCACCCGTGGCCAGCACCAACTCCAACAGGGCGTCTCCCCTGGTGGGGCTGTGGACCTCCTGGGTTAGATGGAGGTCCTGTATTTTGGCTAGGAACCCATGTGAGAGGTCAGACCTGGCTCACTGCTCTTCCCAGCAGATGTCTGGAAAGTTCAGGTCACCCATGATGACCACGTCCTTTGACCTAACTATCTCCATGAGCTGACTTAAGAATTCCTGGTCTAGCTCTTCCCCTTGGTTGGGTGGTCTGTAGTAGACCCCCACCATTAAGTCCCTTTCCCCTCGACTTCCTTGTATTTTAACCCAGGGCACTTCAGTGTGTCCCTCCTCTGACCTTGTGCTACTTGATGAGGATGTGTATTCTTCCTTGATGTAGAGCACCACACCTCCACATCGTTGTGATTAATCATAATTTTAATTGCACAATAAGCAATAATAGAATCCCATTTTATTATTAATATTTTCGGGTGTACGCAAATGCTAGACAGTCCCCAAGGCGTGGCCCCCCCACCGCTACTTCCCCAGGTACCCATACACTTACCTGCATCCAGCTGCTGAGTCTGCACCCAGGGCAGACGGATGGATGGATCTGTGTGTGTCAGCAACAGGGAGGGGCCGCTTTTCCCCCAGCAGCACAGGCAGGCATGCAGCAGAGAGAGGGAGGGTCCACTTTTTCCTTAGCACCAGCAACGATTAATATGCATTAAAAACATTAATGCAAAAACAAATTAATGCATTAATTTCCTGCGTTAACTGCGATTATTTGAAAGCCCTATTTATTATTCATCATTTGAGGACACCTTTACAGGTGTGTTTATTGTCATTCTTCACCATGGTTCTGCCTAAATGCTTTTTAAACATCTTGTAGAATTAAGACCTATGGGCTGAATTAATGCAGTTTTGATACTTAACTGTTTTGAAAAGGAGAAAAAAGAGAAAACTCACTGTTACTAATCTGGATATTTAAATGTTTCAATTTAGTCCTTGAAATCTCTGCATTTTTACAATGTACAGCATTCACGCTTACTTCAATTTTTGGCTAGCGACTTTTAGGGGAAAAATAATAAAGTTACCATAGTTACCCAAATCTGAGACTGCTTCAAATTTAAGATGCTGCCCTCCCCCCGTAATTAGATTCTATATGTGGGAAATTATACATTTGTTAATTTTTCATGTATAGAATCTAATTATGAGGGGGGGGGCATCTTTTTGCATCCCCACCACTACTGTGGCCAGAAATAGTGGTAGGGAGGCAAGCAGCAGGGATGTAAGTGGCAAGTTGGGCAGGCAGTCTCACTTCTCCAGCCACCCTCCTGGCTTGGGGCACAGGATGGCTGCAGCTCCAGATCTGTCACTGGGTCAGGGTTGGGTCCAGAGTCAGAGCTGGAGCTGCATCAGCTGCCTGTCTTGGGCTGGTATTCAAATCCAAGATGATGCTTTTTTCTCCATGTTGAATGGGGCAAAGTCCTCATCTTGCAATTGAGTAAATATGGCACTAGATGGGTAGCACATCAGTTTATTGTACTTTGGTCATTGTATCCCGGCAACAGAAAATATTTTTAAGTAAGTGTTTTCGTATGTTCATTTTATGGTAGTGTATGAAAATTCTGAGATCCTGAAATTGTGAGATAAATGTTTATGTGTTCTGTCTCTGAGAAGTTTTGCAAAGATGTGGTAGGGGATATGGTGAGTAAACATCATTGTTTTTGTTTTGGTCATCTTTATGCAAATTGTCTTTCAATGGTAGCCCATCTCATATCAGGCTAAATAGAAAGAATGTGTATTATATCACAAAGGAATGGAGATTTGTTAAAGTAAAACTGTGCAGCAGATGTGCACTCACTTTGTTGAATTCTAAAACAATTGAAAGCTGTTGTTTGTATTGGGGCCGGAAAGATAGTGAACACTTAAGTATCAAATGTGCTTTATTACTTGTTTTGGGGTAGATTTTAATCAAACAAGGCAAAAAGTCAAATTTGCAGAGGGCAGGTATAAGAAACATTGTGGAAAAATAGGATTGAAATAAAAACAGTTTTGCAACTTTAGCTAAGGTTGCTAAAACTAAAATGTGTAATACCTCTGCATGCACATGTAATATATCACAGTTTTCATAACATTGAAACAAAAGCTGAATACGTCTCTCTGGTAATAAATCACTTAAAAAACAAAGTACAATCACAGCTTGGAAGTGCTTTTTAGTGTAAAATCAGAAATAGTTCCTTTTCCATAACATTTCTTTATGTCAATGAGTTTGAAGCTGCATAAAGGAAAGTATTACTATTTTGCCATTGTGTAGCTAGTTGCATCACTTGTGAAAAAAGGCTGAAAATTGCCATCAGCTGGCCTCCAAAGATAGCTTATTTGTGAGGACATTTATATAAGGGGTTGAAAACAAGGTCATAGCAGGCTGATTCAGTCAGATTGGCCCTTTTCAGTCCAAATGAATGCTGGCCTCTGTAGTATTCTGTTTTATCATAATGAGTTTGGCAAACATTGTGTTTCTGTTTTCTACATGCTTCAGATGGCAGGATACCGCCTCCCTTTCTGGCAGTAGAAATGTGCATTCTCCATATATTGGGATAAAGAAAGTGGATGCCCATTTTCTCATACTTCCGATGCCAAAGTTACTCAGGGTCTCTAGGTTGAAGGTCTCCAGATAATTTTTATTCCTTCCATGTTCCTCTAAAATAATGAAGCCATTTGGATTCTCAAGTTCTATGTATGCACAGTCAGGTAATCTGGGAGAATTCTACGAGGTTATTCCTTCCAGTAGAGAATCCTACCCAAAGCTGTGTGTACATAAAATCATATGATGAAGCCCTAAAAAAATGGAGAGCTTGCAGTGCTCACATTGTGCAGCCAGGAGGGAGGCCCTGCGCATACATCTCAGTGTGCTCGGCAGGCTCCCTTAGTTTGCCTGGTGACAAGTGGCATAGGGCAGCCCTGATTGGCTGACCCAGACTGGCCATGATTAGTCTGTGTTTCCCTGCAGCACAAAGTGAGGTTTTTGAAGAGCCTGAAATCTGCTGCCTGCTGCAGTAGCAGTTTCCAGTGAGTGACACATTGTTTCCCTAGAGCAGGGGTTGGCAACCTATGGCATGTAGGCTGCTTCCCTCCCCAAGGGGCCGGAAGAGGTGTGCCCAGGTTGAGCAGTGCGTGGTTGCATGGGAACAGCCTTGTGCTGCTGCTGACCCCAGCCCCAGAACAACCTGACTGCGCCACTGACCCCAGCCAGGTAGGAGCCCCAGGTCCCATCCATAGCCTGGCACCACCACCGGCCCCTGCCCCAGGCTGGGGGACATCAGCGCCCCAGTGATCCTGGCCCCACACTGCCGGCCACATGCTGCTAGCAAGCCCCAGCTGGCACCACTGCCACGACTAGCCCCGGGTCCGGCCATGCTGCAGGTAGGCCCATCCCCAGCCAGTACCACTGCTGACGCAGGCCCCAGCCCCATCGCTGCCGCCCACCCCAGTCTAGTGCCACTGCTGGACCAGGGCCATCGGCAGCATGGGGATGGGGCCGTAGACCTGTGCAGGCCCTGGCCCCATCCCAGTTGGCCACGTGCTACTGGTGGGCCTGGCCCCAGCCCTCACTACTGCTGCCGGCCCCAGCCTAGTGCTGCCCCAGCCTGGCCCCTGGTTCCAGCTCCATGCTGCCGGTGGACCCTGGTCCCAGCCCCGCACTGTTGGTGGGCCCTATCCCCAGTATTTACTTTACATAGAACAGTAGTTTAATTAGTCCAGAAGAGAGCCATGCCTGTTATCTTGCCCTCTGTTAACGTGCCTTATGAAGAGAGGCTGAGAGCCATGGGACTCTTCAGCCTGGAAAAGCACAGGCTCAGGGGGGACCTGGTGGCTGCTGATAAGTACATAAGGGGTGTACATTAGGACCTGAGAGAAGGGGCACTCTGTTGAACAGACGAAGGAAAAACAAAGACCAATGGTCATAAATTCCTCCAAGACTGTTTTAGGCTGGACATAAGAAAACAATGTCTTTACTGTCCAAGCCCCCAAGACCTGGAAGAGACTCCTTCCAGAAGTGGTGCAGGCACCTACTCTGGACTCATTCAAGAAATGCTTGGATTCTTATTTTGCTGAAATCCTTTGACCCTAGATGACTTCCTGCCCCTGGGGCTGGGGGCTGGACTTGATGATCTTCGAGGTCCATTCCAGCCCTAACATCTATGAAATCTATATATAGAGAGAGACCTTATAACACTAATATGCAGCGTGTCCTGCTATGTATTCCTCCACCCTCTTTGTTTTTCTCATATGCCGGCACTCCAGCACCTTTCAAGGTAGACATTATGGTTTTTTCAGCACTCCTGGCAAAAAACGTTGCCTACCCCTGCCGTAGAGGGAGGGTGGAGAGATTCTGGAGGGCTATGTTCTCTTCTGAGAGAAGCCACAGCATGTACAGACATTTGCTCTCCCAGGAGAAACTGTCCTGGGAGTGATTTAACCCTGGTTTTTCTGAGGTTATTTCATCTGCAGAGCAGCATTTTTACTCTAGAAGAAAAAGATTGAACATTTATACACTTGTGGTTTCTCCTGGGAGAGCAGCAACTCTTCCAGGAGAAACTGAACATCTGTACAAGACCTAAGCCTTTGTCAGATGCATTCAAAATATCTTCAGTCAGCATTTCAGTAGTTGTTATAGTTCTTCACCATTGCTCTTTCTGACAGTTATACTGTCAGGCTTTAATCATGGAGAAGTAATCTTTTGCTGATATCTGGTACATATTTACTGGAGGTCTAGTAAAAAAAATACATAATGGTTGCTGGTCATCTGTTGATAATTACACTGTTAGTTGTTTTTTTTGTGTGCAAAGGATGTATAATCAACAAGCTCACTTCAATTGTAACCTGCTTGGGATAAAGACCTAGTACTACAGGCCTTAATTCTTTTGCTGCTTCACTTACGAAGTATAACCAGGTGGAATTTTGTGAATAAAGATATTTAGAAACTTCCAAGTCGTCTTCTGCCTGACCCCCTTTGTCACATTTGCTATAGTCAACTGCTTGTGAGGGAGAAAGGAGCTATGACAAATCATAAAAAATAAAATACTGCAAACCTAAGTAAAATAGTATGCAGGTCTAACTCCTTGCCCTCAGACTTAAGATTTCTTTCCAATATATATTTAGAACATGGGTTTCATGCCATACAGAAGAATGTCACTTAAACATTTACAGTTTTAGTAATCTGGGAAACACATGGCTAATAAATCTTTTTGAAATATTTTTTTTCCGTATGGCTGGAAAATCAGGAAAATAAAACAAGATGAGAGGTTTTTGTTCTTTCATTTTTACAAATCTTTTTTTTATTTAGTTCAGTGAATGATAAATAAGCTCTGCCTTCCTGCTCCAGAGTTTGATTCCATCTCTCTCAATGTTTTCAGTTATGTTTCTCTATTACTTTAAAATATTAAAATATAGTCTGAGAGGGAATGAATAATTTTGGTCCAGCTGGAGACTAGAAAATTAGAAACTGGAGCAAATTGCAGCACTTGGCATATTTTTTTCTCTTTTAATTCTGAGATAAGACAACTTTCTTTCCAATTTTAGAATTCTTTTTCTTGTGCACCTTTTAGATTTTAGAGGTTAATAAAAGAACTGGTAGGAGATGTTGTCCACTTGCAGAATCTGAAGAAATGCTATCAATAGTGTCACTGCTTAAGATTTGTGCTGTTTTTGTTGTTACAGGCCCAACTGAGTTTTTCCAAATTACTTCTAGCTGCTTGATTCCCGATGTTAAAATTATTTATTGAAAGTGGCAGATTAAAATTGGATTCTTCAGGCTTTGTAATTTGGGTAATATGCATAGGAAATATATTGTTGGCTTCATTTTTAGTGAGCCTTGCTTTTGACAGAAATCATTATGAATAGCACCTTGATGATATCTGTTGTTTTCTTAGTAAGAGAGAAACAGTTGGTAAGGAATTTTGAAATAAATAATGGCCTAAGCCATTTTTGTATATGGTTAAGTCAGGGTTGCCAGACTCACCTGGTCTCATGGGACAGATGAATGGCATGGCACAAGTCTGTGGGCCAGATCAGATCTATGGAACCCTTGCCTGCATGCCTGATCCACAGCACACAGCACCCACTCAGGCTCCTGGCACCAGTGAGCACCAAAGGCAGCACAGGGTGTGGGTCATTGGAACAGCACTGGAGTTCAGCTCATAAAGCTCTGTGCTGTATTGGTTTAACTGAAATTGTGGTTAATTGAAGTAGTTTAGTACTTGGAGAGTGTTACTGTTTAACAGTTTATTGATATATTTAGTGATATGGAAGGGAGCCATGAAAAACGTTAAAAAAATTAGCTTGATTTAAATTCAACTACAGCAACAGTAGTGATAATTATCATTTTAAAATAATTTTGTGATATCACTCTAGAGCAGAGTTAAATTTGTTGTTCCCACCTGTGAATATTTGTAATATGCATCAATGTCTTTTAAGTTAAACATTTTAATTTAACCTTCCTAAAACCTTCCTAGCTGAATTCCTAAATCCACATGTGCAAATACTAGTTTTTTAAATACTGTAATGCAACTTACGTCAAACTAGTTGTAATGACTAGATTGTCCCTCAACTTTGACATAGGTTTTGTCTGGAAATATTTAATATAGTTCTCTATTCAGAATCATATCCTGTTTATTTAAAAGCAACTAAAAATATCCTAAAAAGCCATGGTCTTGTCCTGCTAGTGTCTTAAAGCTTCAGGAGGAACTTCAGTTTTGTTAATGCTGCTAACTAATGGAGCTTTTTTAAAGCTAAGTTGTTCTTCATTTTTGCTCAAAGGTTCCCTGGCTCAGTATCTAATAAGAGCAACCATCCCCCAAAGTGAATAAAAATGGTATTGACTCAAATCCAAAATGAGGTTTTCCCCCAATCACCCTGAGCTGCCACCTGCCCTAGGTCAGGGTTGATTGTGTGGTGGGAAAGGGGGCTCAGAGTTCATGAGGCTAGGAGAAGGTGGGAGGAGACTATGTAGGTTGGGGGGAGACCTGCTGTATGTGACTTGGTAGGGGCAGGACCAGGCACTGGGGAGAAGCAGCCAGGGGACAGGCACAGGCATGGCAAGGGAAGAGATAGGAGACAGGTGGCACTTGGGTAAGCACAGGCATGCGAGGGAAGGGATGGGAGTGTGAGAGCAAGTGGTAGTGGGGCAGGCACTGGGAAGGCAAGTGGTGGAGAGATGGGCAGCAGGAGGCCCGGCACAGGCAAGCAAGGGTTGGGGAGCAGGTGAGGAGGATGAGGGGTAGGGAGGGCAGGGGTCTGGGTCCTCATCCCCCTACTGGTGCTTCCCCTGCCACAGGAGTGTGGGGCATGGATTTAAGGCTGCCCTCCAATAATTAGATTCAGTTAATTGAAAATTATTACAAAGGTATAATTTCCCATGTACGGAACTTAATAATTGGAGGGTGTCTTAAATTCAGAGTCATCTTGGATTTAAGTAAATATTGTACATGTTATCAGAGGTCTATATTGAAGTCTGCAAAGTGGTTAAATCCACATTAACCCTTTCAGCAACAAACGTTCAAATATATGGTTACTTGTTTCTTGAAACCTTTGCATACTAAGTGATGTTCAGAACAGAAATATGTTTGGAGATAATTTTTGTTCAGTGTGCTGATATATGAGAAAATTGTTTCATCTAGTAAGTCAAGATGAACACACTTCATCTTCATGAATTCTTTTAGAAATTCCAAATCAAATGTTTGATTTTTTTTTTTTTTCTTTTCCTAGATATGATGGATTACAGTTTTTACTAAGCAGCCTTGGAAAATTATTTCTGTTCTGTGGATGAGTAATAGATTTCTTTTTTAACAGGGGACCAGAGGACATTAATGTTTTTTTTCTTAATGTAGAGGATGTTTGAAATTACTATTTTTTTTTTTCACTTCCAGAAGCTAGAATTAAAATGGTGGCTCAAAACCTCAGCTGTAAGAAGAATGGAAATTATTTCTCAATGGATTTGATGATTCACAATGAAACTCATTATTTCTAAATTCTAAAGAACATTAAAAAATCATATTGGGTTAAGAGAGACATTTTTATTATACATCTCAAATCCTGTTTAAAGACTTCTAAATAATATTTTCTTTTCATGTATATAATAAAAGTGTTTCTCTCAACCTAAAACACTTTTTCTTTGCTGAAATGGAAAACTTTAGCTTTGTAGGGAAGTTGTATCATTGGAACACTGCTTTCTCGTACATGAAATTTTGATTAAATTGATACTTTTGTGCAGACTTTTTCATCTGTGCATGCACAAACTGTTTTCACTTTGCAAGCTTTGTTAGAAAGCCCCTGTACAGGGAGGGAGGTTAGAGGGGAGACTTTTCAAGTATGATTTTTTTTTTAATAGGCAGGGTCAAGCAGTCATTCTCACTCCTGCTGCTGTTTTCCTATGGATCATGCCAACCCTGAAGTGTCCTGCCATCCCTGAAGGCCCTGCAAGGCATATAGGACACCTCTATTATCATGATGAAAATGGCTTCTAGTGAGAGAGAATGTGACCACTTCAAGCTCTTTTCCTATTTGGCAACAACTATAGCAGGTGTTTTCAACCTTTTTTGATAAGTGTAGGTGTTTCAACCTTTTTTGATAAGTGTACCTCTGGCAGCCAGA
>NW_017728906.1:174066298-174070735 GCF_001723895.1 Crocodylus porosus | reverse complement strand
CTGGACACGGGACAACGGTAGTGCGGGATGGTGAATGGCAGCTGCTGCAGCATGCAAACTCCACCCCCCCCACGTCTGACTGGCTGGGCAGTGCCTGTGCAGCCCACAGAGGGGTGCCGCTGCCCTTGCCCCACCCCTGCTCCTGGGAGGCGGCGGCATGGGGTGGTGGGTAGCAGCTGTCCCTGCCCCCACCATGCATACCCTGTAGAGGCTTCCCAAGTACCCCCGGTTGACAACCCCTGAACTATAGTATCTCCACAAATTTAGTTACGGGAATGAGGTAACCATCATCTGTTAAGAAAAGTCCAGGTTGCAGTTGTCACTCATTCAGTTGCCACTGAAATGCATCCCCAGTGCTGCTTCATGGGCTTGATTTTTGACACCTCTAGTTTAAGGAGATTTTTGTGGACTGTGCTTTTGTATTACATGTCCTGGGTATAGTAGAAATCCATTCACAATTTGAGGGTTATGTTGTGGGAAAGGGATCTAATTTTTTTTAAAATAGGGGTATGATGAAGCAATGAGTAATGTATAGTTATCATGCAGAGTTAGACAAGTGTTTGTGTATATATAAGCCATTTAATACATACAGGTAAAGGTACTTGCTCTATTTTAAATGTTTACAGTTGCAAATAATTTCTAAAATATTGATGTGCTGTTATGTTTTCAATCAACAGTCTCAAACCATTAGGATTCTGTTCAGCTTCATTTTGTAGTTCTCACATATCAGCAATGTGAGTGCCAATATGACTGACTGTCTGGTAATACGTTATATACGTTTAAAAACAAAATTCCTGTTGTGCTTTGGCAGTAACCAAAAGTGAAAGGCAAACAGTTTAGTTTTGTTAAAAACTGGAGTTAAAACAGATACCACTCATGCACTTGAGTATGTCTGTGAATTTGCCCATTTTCTTGAAACATTTTTGTGCTTTAACTGTCCCTCTGTGTAAGGCCTGCACAAAGGTGGGAAACTGACAGATTGGTTAACTGCAGAGAGAAAATAGTGAAATTAACTGAAATGCTGGAAGACAAGCAAGTTGGAAAACATGTTCTTCTTTTTTAATCTTTCAGTTATAATTTTACTAGTTACTTGTAAGAGTAGCATGTGTCAGTTTTCCAGATAAGGTGTTCCTATGGATCCTCTTAAGTCCGCAGAACAAGTTCTTTATTATAACTTTTCTTACAGGTATGCCTGGGTATGCTCAATCTCCTTTATACAGTTAGCTTTTACCATCTTTGTTCACTGCTGAAGGCATGTAGTAGTTACAAGAGTAGTTTTGTGGTGTATGGCAACATTTTTTGGGGAATGCACTTGGAAATGTGCTAACAAGTTTGGTGTAGTGTGTGCCCCTCCTTCAAAATACATACCGTATTGCCCCAGTTTTATAAGTCAATCCTGTGTTTTCAGGTTCAGTTTTAGGAAAGGCAGATTTTCTGTGAACAGAATTTGGTGAACTTCAGATAAAGCCCTTGGATTGCTAATGTTGTTACAAAAACCCACAGGAGAATCCAGTTAACTAAGAAAAGGAGCCAAAAGAGTAATGCATTAAGAATATTAAATTGAAAAACACGTGGAAAAAATTCTGACTTGACATTTTTTCTGCACATACAAGTACAAAAATTAAGGCTGTAGGGGCCCTAATTATAGGCTGGCCTCACATGAGTCATGCAGTCTTATGGTTCTTTTGGACAGGACAGGGGGAGAGGAAAGGTATCTTATTGTAGTGCTCTCCTTATAAAAATATATATATGCAAAATAAACACTTGTAGGTGTTTATTTAGTAGAAATTATATCCAGAATTTTCAATTTTAAAAACTTTTGTGCACCCAAAAAATGTTTTAGTCTCTCTTTTCTGGATGGTATGACAATCAGCTGACCTGCCAATACAATTAGTGTTCAGTTTGCTTTACGTGAGTAGACTTGTATCAGTGGCTGGAGAGACGTGCTGTAACTGGTATTTCTTATCTGATCCATCTGCTCTTTGTACTCTCCTAATATGTGCTGCAGACAGTGAAAAATTCATCTCTGTCAGGTAGGTTTGAAAAAAGTTAACACATAGTGTCATAGTTTCATAGTTTGTAGGGTCGGAAGGGACCTGAGCAGATCATCTAGTCCGACCCCCTGCCATGGCAGGAAAGAGTACTGGGGTCAAATGACCCCAGCTAGATGTTCATCTGACCTCCTCTTAAAGACCCCCAGGGTAGGAGCCTGCACCACTTCTCTTGGAAGCTGGTTCCAGACCCTAGCCGCCCTGACTGTGAAGTAGCGCCTTCTGATTTCTAACCTAAACCTACCCTCTGCCAGCTTGTGACTGTTATTCCTGGTCACTCCTGGCGGTGCTCGGGGAAACAGTGACTTCCCCAATGCCTGCTGATCCCCCCTGACTAGTTTATAACAGGCCACAAGATCTTCATTCAACCAAAATATTAATAAAAATTTGAACAAAGTTCATAGAATAAACTTATTCCAGAAAATTCCCTTCACTTAGCTGACATAGAAGGGTAACAGTTTTTGACTGTTGAGTTGAAGGGATGTGATGTGTATATTGGATGTGAAATACTGAGATTTTCATCTTGAGTTAGTCCTTGTGTGATACAATTCCATCTGTTTCATTGGCACTGATTGGTAATAGATGACAGTGTGTTATGGTAGAGATGGACACTCATCAAGCTCCTGGATCCAAACACTTTTAGATTTGAAGGATATTTGGATTTCAGTGGTGTCTTTGGCCTATTCTTATCTGAAGAAAGTAAAATGATCTCAGCGTGTTGTTCCCACAGTAAAGTTCCATCCTAGCCATAGCTTCTCAAGTGCTGCTCTTTCCATGGATGTCTTTGTTCTAACTGCTAATCTGAATCTGTGGGATAATTTAAACTGCTGATCTTTATTAATACAAAATGATTGGTTAGCAGTATTTAGCCAGGAGAACTTTTCTGCTTATTAGAACATGACTAGGGACCTATCCAAATTGAGGAAGCAGATGGCCAGTTTCATGGGCAGATTGTGGGGCTGGATGCCAGTTTCATGGGCTTATCATGGTGGGGCCACTCCATGCCTCTGGCTGCAGGGCCCTGATGGCCCCACCCCTTTCTGCTGATTGGTTGAGAGGGCTGTCTGCCATATGGCCTCATCCCTCTCCACCAACCAGTGGCAAGGGATGGGACTGCATGACTGAGAGCCCAGTGGCCAGTCAGCTGCGAGGGGCAGGGCTATATGGCTGTCAGTGCTCTCAGCAGATCAGCAGCTAGACATGGGGGCAGCAGCCACCTTGGCTGGTCCCTTTTGTGCTGGCAGCCCTCTTCCCTCGAATAGGCTGTCCATCTAGGCTATGTATCCATGAGGACTGCTGGATCCCACTGGGGAGCCAGCATTTTATTTTTGACAAATTTTTTTTGCAGATTTTGTGGACATTGCCCTATTTCATGGACAATGCTCAATGTACCTAATAATGACACTTGCTGCAATCTTTATAAAAAGATCCAGGGGCTATGCAGTTTGTTCTTCTAAGAGTAGGTTCCTCTACATCTGAAATTCTGGTATCTTTCTGAATTAATATTTTTGTAATAAATTGGAAAATAGTATGCATATAGGCTACTTTGATTGCAAAGGCTTTTCCTGTTAGAAAGCAAGCCAGTGGGGCATCTTATAGAGTAACTTGTTCAGCGAGGCATAAGCTTTCATAGGCTACAGCCTACTTCGTCAGATGCTATGAACAGACTTGAAGACAGCAAAGGTACTTAATAGAAAGGAATAAAGTCATTTTTAAATGCAAAGGTTTGGGAAGGAAGGGGATGCTTACTGAGAGAAGTGAAGCTGGGTTGAAGAGCTCAAAAGGGATGCCCAAAACATTTAACCCATTGAGGATTATAGAGATTATAAAAGCTAGTCCAGGTAATGAAATAAGAATCCAGAGTCACTGTTGAGAGGTGCTTGCTGTTAAATTTTTTTGATTATGCTATGTCACGATCTTTATTGGAATTTTGCATGATCCAAGTTTAGAAAGGCAGTTCTTAAGTCAGCCATCACCTGCAAACATCAAAGTCATGTCAACTTTAATGTTTTAATGATGCTTTTTCAGAGTTTGTTACAGTAGCTAATAAATCAACACATGAAGACTAGTATTAGCATAGTTTCGTAGTTTGTAGGGTCAGAAGGGACCTGAGCAGATTATCAAGTCTGAGCCCCTACCATGGTAGTAAAGAGTACTGGGGTCAAACGACCCCAGCAAGGTGATCATCCAGCCTCCTCTTAAAGACTCCCAGGGTAGGGGCCAGCACCACTTCTCTTGGAAGTTGGTTCCAGACCCTAGCCGCCCTGTCAGTGAAGTAGCGCCTCCTGATATCTAGCCTAAATCTACTCTCTGCCAGCTTGTGACTGTTATTCCTGGTCACTCCTGGTAGTGCTCGGGGGAACAGGGACTCCCCCAGTGCCTGCTG
>NW_017728906.1:174039573-174066198 GCF_001723895.1 Crocodylus porosus | reverse complement strand
GCCCTGTCAGTGAAGTAGCGCCTCCTGATATCTAGCCTAAATCTACTCTCTGCCAGCTTGTGACTGTTATTCCTGGTCACTCCTGGTAGTGCTCGGGGGAACAGGGACTCCCCCAGTGCCTGCTGGTTCCCCCTGACTAGTTTGTAACAGGCCACTAGATCCCCCTCAGCCTTCTCTTGTGGAGGCTGAACAGGTTCAGGTCCCTCAGCCACTCCTCGTAAGGCCTGCCCTGCTGCCCCCTAATCATGCGGGTGGCACTCCTCTGGACCCTCTCCATGTTGTCCACATTTCAAATACGAATCCATTCATATCCCTACCATTGCAGAAATTTCTATAAAATTTGTGTTTAGAACTATATGCCCCAACTCTTAATACCAAGCAAGTTTTTAGGATAACAGCTACAAGTTTCTGGTCTGACCCCCCTGCCATGGGCAGGAATGAGCACTGGGGGTGGGAGGGGTCATAAGACCCCAGCGAGGTGCCTATCCAGTCTCCTCTGTGTGTGTGTGTGTGTGTGTGTGTGGGTTTTTGGTTGTAGCAGTGTTGGTTTAAGGCCATAGGCAGGTAAGTTTTTTCTGAGTAGATGTAATATCTTGGTTTAATAAAAGATATCACATCTACTCAAAGAACCTTGCCTACCTATGTATATATATCAAATTACGGCACACTGGAGCAGCCCCTGTGCTCATGTACAGGCACCCCATAAAAGAGGGGTTAGAGCATCCCAGTAAGCACCTCCTAGTCTGAGTCTCTTCTTTTCTGTCAGTAGGAGGTCAGATAGCTGGCCGAATCACTGATACAGTACTGGCATGAAAAAGCTCAAATATCTTCCCTTGCTCTTCCTTTGCAATACTTTATTTTTTCCTCTAAAATCTGGTTATGTCGCTCCTTGGAGTGAATTTACAGAGGGGCTTGAGAGATAGTAAACCTGCACCTCACGACTGCTTTTATGGATGGGAACTTATCCATCCAATCAGCCTCCTTTTCCACATCCTTCCTCATTCTCTCCTGAAGACAGCTAACTGTTAAATACTGTATCTGACATTTGCACATTTATAGTGTGAGCAAGAATAAAAGAGTAAATTGCTCCACAGGTGTTAGAAAGGCATAACTAACTGCGTGCAGGACAAGGAACTGTTGTGCATCTCTGCTGGAGGTCTCTTCTATTGAGAGGCAGGACATGAATAATTATTAGTTTAGTGTTCACAGTATATGTATACTCTGCGAGGGACATAGGTGAAGACAGCTAGTGCCTGTGCCTGTATCTGAAAAGGCTTCTTTGGCAGACCTCTGGTAGTTTCAATGAGGAAAGTGTTCATATGATCACATAGTTGTGGGGACTTTGACAGAAGAATTAAACAATAGTGTGATATTCAGTATGCAAGCCTCTTCACTTCCAATAGGAAGTATCTTGGAGATGTACAAAAAAAAGATGACAAATTAAGCACCAAATCAATTTGAAAATTTCCAGCAGCAGTTGCTGCTGATTTTTGGTTAAAAGTATTAATGCTATTTGGACTCTGAAAAAATGGAGGTTGTGATTTGTCTTCTCAGCCATACTGACTTGTAGAGGAAAAATGAAAAAACCCCAAGACTTTGCTGAAGGCATAATTAGTGTCAGAGTGATGATGTAGCTGTGATGGTCTGGAAATTGTGAGGGACAAGGATTTCTTAGGATGACACATTTTATTTGACCAACTGTGTAGTTGGGATAAAGTTAGACAAACTTTTGAATGCAAGACATGCTTTGTCAGGTTTCTGATCACAGAAACCAGGTACAGCTTAGTGAAAAATAGCATAGGGGAGGCACTGAGAAATTTTCAGGGGTAGCAGACATGCAGACAGGCAACTTTCCGACACCAAGTACTATAAAGAGCTTAAGGAGGGACCCTACATCAGAATTTGCTCTGGAACTGGGAAATGTCATCTTATGCCAACTTTGGGAAAAACAGCTTCCACTTATCACTCCTTCTCCCGCCCATTATGCTCCGAATATCCATAAACAAGGTAACCCTGGCAGACCCATCATATCCAACTCTCATACCTTCACAGAGATGCTGTCAGGATTCACAGAAACTATCCTGAAAACACTTGTCACTCAAGGGGCAAGTTTTCTGCAAGACGCTACGGACTTCCTCAGTAGAATCCAGAATACCGACCACCTTCCTAAGAAGGCCATACTTGCAACCATGGATGTCACCAGCCTCTACAGTAATATTCTACACCGTGAAGGTGCAGCTGCCTGCCTAAAATACTTGCATGAGCATAGAGTAGACTCAGATTTGCAACATATCAGAAATCATCCACTTTATCCTCACCCACAATAGCATCACTTACAAAAGTTGTCATTTTCTCCAAACCACTGGCATAGCCATGGGGACAAGAATGGTTCCTCAATATGCCAACCTTTTCATGGGTCACCCGGAGGAAAATTTTTTAGAAAATTGCACCATCAAACCTGCACTATACCTGTGATACATAGATGATATTCTTATCATCTGGACCGAACACCTGGACTCACTCAGTGACTTCTACCACAAGTTCACCAACTATCATCCCTTGATCAAACTGTCTGTGGAATACTCCTATACTAATAACAACTTCCTAGATTTCACAATTCATATCCAGGATGGCACTCTACAAACCACTATATACAGAAAGCATTCAGAATGTAACGTCTAAAACAAATGCCTTTTCTTAAATATGACAAGGGACTTAAATGCGTATGCCTTAAATGGGCAAGGGACTCTAGGCACTTTACATTAAGTTGATGGAAGCTGTATTATTGCTTGATTAGACTGGGAAATACACTAGACTCAGTGACTCCTGGCTTCAAAAGATATTATTGAAATGTGAACAAACAGCTGCGTCTTACTGGGATTGCTCAGAGCATAAGAACACTGAAGCCAATAGGAAAAAGTTATAATACTATAGTCAAGGGAATTCTGCAAATCCAGTAGTTGTTGTGGTCAAGACTTGAATTGAATGTTTCTGGGATATAACTGTAAATGGTTTAAAAAGAGGGAAAATCCACAGATATTTTGCAGTTATAAGTTTGACTGAGAAAAATATTCTAATGTTAGGGGTGGGGAAAATTGAGGCCTAAGATTTAGGCAATGTCTCTGGAAGCCTCTTTTTTTGCTTGTGGACTTAGTGGGTACATCTACACATGCCATTAGGGAGCACAATAGACTGCAGAGCTTATTGTTCCTGGGCTTTTGGTTTACACCTGCAACCAGAGCACAGCACATTGAGCAGTCTCAGCAGCCCTGACTGGCAGGGGACCTGGGGGATCAACCTGGGGTCTGGGGTTGCTCCAACTAGGCACATTATGTTGTGGAGGAGGGGTTGGCTGGGGCACCAAGGTGCTTCAGCATGGGGCTAGCTGGTAGGCAGCTCCCACACTAAAGTACCCTCATGCCACAGCCAGCTCAGCATACATATGTGTGCTGCTGTTCATTAAAAACTCAGCAGCAAGGTAGGATTTTTATATTTAACAGTCCCACCCTTCTGTGGCGTTTGTTTTGTGTGCACTAATAGGGGCCCTTGTGTAGACGCTGAGATGTTTACTGCACACTTCATTAGTCAACTGAACAGTAAAGTCTTGTGTAGATGCACCCTGTGTGGCAAAAAGAAATCCAGCTGGGAATCAGTTGTTTCCTCAAGAAAAGTGAAAGGGCTTTTTGGATTTAACACCACTAAATATATTTCTGATCCTGTAATAAGTTTCTTTCATTTCCTTTCTATATTTCTGAAAGATAATTTTGATTCTAAACCTTTGACTACTCCAGCAAACCATCTGGCACGTTCATGTGCAAGAAGAAAAGAGAACTTTGGCTGCCAATATATAAAAACCCTAATCCTGTATCTGGGCCTATATTTTATAGAATTTCAGGAAAGACGTTTTGATATGAATTTGCTTATTGAAGTAACTGAAATTGAAGATTTTCACTTCTCTGAAAAAAGGTGTCAGCTGATGTTGGCTGACTTAATTATGCAACATGTATTAAAACCTTCCAAAGCATTGGAAAACAACAATGAAACCAGCTGTCTTTGGCTTTAAGGTTAGCAGCTTGACTTCAGCCCTAGCTTTTTTCTTATTTTGAATAGTAATTTACAACCTTTTGCTTATAACCACAGTGTCCATACAGGTCTGTTCTGATTTGCTTGCTTGATGGTATAGTTCACCATTGGCAACCCATTTACAACTTTATTTACTTTTTTTTCTCTTGGATTGCTGGTTAACATTGGTGAAATACATTCTGATATTCAGGTTTTTTTCATGGTTTGTAGTATAACACTTAATAAGCTTTTTATATAGTAGAGATACTCCAACCTTCTTTCCTTTTGAAGTTTAATTTTCTCTGTGTTCTAAGAGTTAAAGTCACTGCTTTATTCTATTAAAAACATTTGGAGAAACATCCAATTATGTTGTTGCAAATACTGTTTTAATTAATCATTATGTACAAACTTATTAGTATATTTATGTAAAAATTAAAGGGATCGTGTGGATGTTTAGTGGCTTGGGTTTAACTTGAGAGAGGCTGCATGTCCCTCAAGGTTTGGATGAAAATGGAGTTGGACTGGCCTGAACTATGTAACAGATGGTGTTGACTGACAGCCTAGTTGGGAACAGCTGGTTGTTCCTATCTATAAAGTGGTTCATTGCCTAGCTGCCCCCTAAATTGTGTACTGGGGCAAGACATAGTACCATGGAAGACCAAGCCTTGGGCAGTTAGGATGGTGTTGGACATGGGGTATTGCAGCTAAGATCAGCTGTTTAATCAATACCTTGTACTCCTTGCTGACCATTCTATATCCCTTCTACTTTTCCAGCTTCCTTCTCCATCTTTTTCTTATCTATTTTTAGTCTGGGTTGCTATATCCGGGTGAGAATTAAAAAAAAAACAACCCCGAGCAGACAAAGTACTTTTGCAAACCAGGTTGATGCAATTTGGACTTCAGACCAGGGCTTATTATGCATGTTGGTCATAACATTACTTCAGACTTGGAAAGGTTTGGATGGTGTTTAATCTAAGGGAGATCCCTGACTGATGAATGGGGTAACTAGTTATAAAATTCCAAATATCTACTCAGAGCTTTTGGTTTTGTCTCCTGCTGATTGAACAGTTGGCTGAGACATTGTGAAGGCTTGTAAGCTACAGGAGGAACCCTTGGAGGTCTGCCCTGATGAAGAATTTCACTGACTGTCTTAAGATTCTCCTATATGAAAAATGTTCAGACATCCCATGCTGGGAATAGGACATTTCATATTTACATTAATGAGCTGCTGGATTAGGGGGCCTGCTATAAACAGAAGTGTCCTTTTCTCTGTTAGGCAGCATGCCAGTAATAGAGAGTACCTGAAGGCCAAGTGCTGCTGTCCAAAGTCAGCATTTTTACATTGTACAGCTAAGTGCACCGACTGAGTTTTTTGGGCTGATGTTGATAGCCAATTTTTAAGAAGCCATGTCAGCCAATACCAGTCTGATTCTGATATGCAGCCAGGCATCCTGGAGACCAGCATCAGGCTGGTAAGTCTGGTGTGGGGGGAGGGAAGGGGCTTCTGCCCTGCACACTCCCTGGGAGGGCTTGGGGGATGTATGCCCCTGGATCTGTGTGGGGCAGGGTGGGGTGGGCTGCTGCTGCAGGCTGGGACTGCGGCTGCACTGAGCTCTTCCCAGCAGGGGCTAGGCCATGCTGCGCTGTGCTCAGGGTGGGTGGGAGTGGGGCTGCGGGGTGGGTGGAGCTGCAACCACCCCAAAACTCACTGTAGCTCCCCCATAGTCCCCTCCTAGCTCCACCACCATGTACCTTTAGTAAAAAGCAGTGCAGCCTGGCCCAGCTCCTGCTGGGAAGAGCCCAGCACTGCCCCAAGCCTGCAGCAGCAGCTTGCTCTTCTGGGGCACGTGCTCCTTGTGCCCTTCCAGGGCGCATGCAGTGGCAGGAGCTACCACCCCATCTCCTGGATGAGCCACTCGTGGCTCTGTCCTGTGCCTGCCCCAACTGAGCAGCTTTTGCCCCAGCCCCACTGCTCCCCCCTCCCCCCACACCAGACTTACCAGCCACATGCTGGTCTCCAAGTTGCCAGGCTGTGCTTCCAGTCCTGTGCATGCTGCATCTGTGCATGTGCATGGGGCATTTATCAGCCACATTATTGGCTGCATCAGGCAAGAAAAACCAATTTCCGATGCTTTCAGTTTTCCTTATGTAGGTGTCAATCTGATATGGAACCAATATATTGGTGCACCTCTATGTACAGCTGTTGGGGTTTACAATCCATCTGGGATGGTACTATAATGTTAATGAGTCGATTAATCTATAGCAGTCTGCCAACGTAACAGTTACAAAGATTTCTGTGTATGCTGAAACACGCGTCTGTTTTCACTAAAACTATCGTTCTGGTTAGTTGTTTTGTTGTTGTTGTTTTGTTGTTTTTTTTTTGTGGTTTTTTTAAATAATTATTATTGGGTGTATAATTAGTAAAAGAAAATCACTAGTTGCATAGGTAAATTTTCTCTTCTGGGAGTGCCTTAGTTCTCATGAGGCAGAGTAGAGGAAGGAATACCAGGAGGTCTAAGGATATGGCATGGCTTCCAACACCAATTGAAGCTAACGCTATAGATGTCCATTACACCTAGAGCAGTGGTTTTCAGCCTTTTTTTCCATTTTGGATGGAGGTGTGGATCCCTCTGAATTGTAAATATAGGTATTCACATACTGTTGATTGATCATAGTCACCTTTTGCAGATCTCTTAGACATGGGCAGTGGACCCAAGGGTGTCTGTGGACCAAAGACTGAGATAGATAGATATCTAAATAGATAAATAGATAGAAAGATAGCTTTGAAAATCAGTGCCTCCCCCCCAGTTCCCTCAGCTCCGTAGGATGCAGGTCCAGGCCCTGCACCCACAGCCCCCCAGACCTGTCACAAGTGGTTTTTTTCCTGTGAATAAGATTATAATTTTTTATTTTATGGTGCTTTATTTTTAATGCATTAGTGAACTCTAACATAATAAAAAAGATTTTCTGCAGTTAATTTTATCATGTCTCTTTGTAGTGAACTGTACAGAATAAGCAGGAGACTATACAACTAAAAAATTCAGGTTCTCCCTAGTGTTTCTTTTCTTCATGCCTATGTTTGTAGGAATTCCAGTTTTGCTAGGACCATAGTTATGCTAAGCTACATTAAACTACAATGTGAAAAAGCATTGTGGGATAACAGGGCCTCTTAACTGCAAGATGACCCAGCAAGAAAGAAAAAAAAAAGTGCAGTAATGAGGAAAAAGGTATTGAAGAGGAAGTACAGACCCACAGCTACCAATGTAAAAGGTAGAACTTACTAATGAGAATGCAGGTGTGTGAAGGTGGCAAACAAAGCAAGGATTAAGATCTTGACAGAGAAAATAAGAATTGGCACAAGATGGGTGGGATTGGCGGGGGGGTATGCAAATATAAATACAGGATTTGAGAAACCTGTACCTGTACCCCCAGCCCCACTCCCGCCCACCCTGAGACCTAGGGGAATGTGAATAATGTACCGTGTCTCTACCTGTCAAGGGCTAGCTTTGCTAAGTTGGACTGATTGTTAATCACACCAATTGGTGTGCTTTCTGATGACAATAAACCTTCATGAGCTTTGCCACTAAACACATATCCGAGTTGCATTTTCTGTGTTGCCTTCAGGATCTGGAAGACAGCTTGCTAGCTTTGTCTTTCAGCAGTCTGTATATCAAAAACAATAGCAACCAGATGCTACTCAAGACAACACTCCTCGTGCCTCAGAACAACAGCACTGACACCAGGTTTTCAGACAGTCACAATTTGGCTGAATTCAGATGTTCTTCAGTGTTTAATTGATGCTGACAGAGGTTGTTGAGCTTGGATGTTTTCTTCTGGGACACTGTTTGTATAAAGTACCTGGACCGTTTACAGTTGTGTTGAAAACCCTCATTGGGTAATAAGTGTGTCTGTACTTAAAAGCAAAACTGTTCATAAGAGCCTAAGATCAGAACCCTGCACATTCGGTGATTCCATGAGCATGTAACTCTAGCCTGAGGAGTTTAACCTATGAGACTATGACAATCTAAGTATCCAGCATTTACTGTTTCTCTGCTGATTATGTTAGCTGACACAATTAATTAATAGGATTAGCTCTCAGTCTCTAATTACTTCCCCAGATTCTAAAAATCCTAGCTGTTTTTTTGCCAGTGTGTCAGTACCTCTGGCTTCCCTTCCAAATATTATTGAAATGCTGTCAGCCTATTAGTTCAAAAGTTTAAAGCATAACAAGACAATGTGATTTGGGTAGATGTGATATCTTTTATCAGACCAACTAAATAGTTGGAAAAATTGTTCTTTGCAAGTTTTCGGGTACAAATACCCTTCTTCAGGCATATAGGCTAAGTATAGAATTCAGAAAGCCGAGCCTGAATTGATTCTATCTTTGCAGGTTACTTTAACCTGCATAGATTGAACTGATTTGCAAGCGAGTAGACATGCACTTTTGATTCCAGAAATGAAGCCACATATCTGCAGTGGCCCAGCCTAGAAGCCAGGGGGTGCTAGAGTGAGCCCTCCCTTCCCTTTGGCAGCAGCCACAAGGCTGGAGGGAAGCTGACCTGGGGGGAGGAGGGGAATGGGAGCAAGGGTGTGGCCAGGCCCTGGCAAGCCACTAAATATGATTGGGGAGGGGTTTAAACCCCTACCCTGACCTGTAGGGACTTCAGCCATGGTGTGCCTGGAGGGCAAAGGGGGAAGCAGCCCTTGCCAAGTTCATCCTGGGGTGGGGGGCACCTGCCAGGGCAGAGCCACAGGCAAAGGGGGGAAGTGAGTGGGGGATTAACTTCCCTGTCTTCCCACTCTCCCACAGGCATGGGGACCCCAGCCGGGGTCTGCCTGGCTTTCCCCTCCCGCTGGGTGCTCATGCACTGGGGTGCTTGGTCAGAGCTGGCATGGGCAGTGCCTTAGGCGAAGAGGGGACAGGGGAAGGATTAAACTCCCCAGTCTCCCCTCTCTTCCACAGGCATGAGGACCCCATCCAGGGTTTGCCCGGCTTTCCCCCCGCTTGCCATTCACGCAGCAGAAGGTGTGCCCACAACCAACCTGAGCAGTGCTTGAAGCTGCTGCCCAGACTGGCTCTGCCCCATCCCCATCCCCATTCCCCCCTGCTGCGCGAGTGGCCAGCAAGGCAGAAAGCCACGCAGACTCCGGCAGGAGTCCCCATGCCAATGGAAGACAGGGAAGACAGAGGAGTTTAATACCCTTCCCTGCCCCCCCACTGTACCTGAGGCTGCTGCTCAGACAGGCTCTGGCCAAGCCTCCTGCCTCCAGAGCAGTGAGCAGGGGGAAAGCCATGCAGGCCCAGGCTGGGATCCTGTGTGGGTGGGAGAGGGGAGGCAGGGGGATTTAATCCCCTTCACTCCCCACGATACTGCTCCCCCCACCCATTTACTTCAGCAGAAAAAAGTCTGGCAGGGGCTACTCCGGCTGGGTTTCCCACACCCACGCCCTTGTCAGCCAACCGTCACTGCTCAGGCTAGGGAGCAGAGGGTTGGGGCCAACCCTGCTCTGCTGGAGCAGACAGCACAGCACAGGGCTGCAAAGCCTTCTGGGATACTGGGGAACTGTGATTTAACTTGAACCAGGAAGGGGTCTGGGACAGAAGTTCCATAAATCATTTCCATAAATCAGTCAAGTATGATACTACATTCAACCAGCTTTATCTTAAGCCAGTTTTGGCTAAAACTGGTTTATGTGCACTGAACTTCTGTTCTGTTACGGGTTTAAACCAGTTTCTGTTAACTTAAACTGGTTTGTGTAGCTTCTATCCCTAGCCATAGAGCGTCTGCTGGTGAATTGTGTGCTCTCCTGGCTTCTGCTGTACCCAGGAGAGCACACGATTCACCAGCAGACTCTCTGTATGCCTGAAGAAGAGTGTCTGTATCAGGAAGCTTGCAAAGAACAATTTTTTTGACTATTTAGTCAGTCTAATAAAAGATATCATATCCACCCAAAGAACCTTGTTTGCCCATGTCCTTAGACTAACATGGCTACAACCAAGAATCCTAACAGGAAACATGTCATTTTAATAACAGAAAAAAAATATAGTAGGCCACCATGCTGAGTATTTACCTTCTTTCTGGATAGCTCTGTTCTCAAGGCCATCAAAATGCAAACAAGCAGATTCATGAAGACTTGTAAAGAAAGTAGCTGAGGATGATGAAATGCAAATGTAAATCCAAGAATCATGATACCAAATTTGGAGTGGTGTGGGAAGTGGTAGCAGTAGATGCAGCAGTGGGTTTGCCGTTCTCTTGTAATCTGAGAGGAAGAACTTTCTTGGGCCCTAGTTAAACCCAATTAAGTCCTGGGGTATTAGCCCAGTATAGCTCAGTTTCTGCATAAGTTAGTTGTTGTATGTGGAGAGTTCATATTGCCATTTCCACAATAACATGCTTGGTGGACCTAGGTGGTTCTGGTCCTGAAACGTTTCAAGTTATATAGAGCTCCACTTAAAAATATTGTTTGTTTTTATTACGGAACCTGATTAAAACAGAGCATATCCATGAAAAGGCATTTTAGCTTAGTTTATATCTGACATTGTATTTTCCAACTCAATTATGGGATGTATATTTTGGGGAAATATTTTTATTGAATATCCTATACTGAAGTTATTCTTTATTATATGCCTCAGACAGAAAATATTCGTATGATCTTTCATCTACTTTTTTTTCCACAGACTACATCAGATTCAAAGATGAAGAAAAAAGCAACTAAAACCAAAGAAGCCAAAAAGATATTGAAGAGGAAATTTAAAGTCAATACAAAAATAGTCTTCACCGAAGATGGGGAGGTAAGATTATTTCAATATATACTGTGTATACTGGCAAAGGCTGAATTTGTATTTTCTGTTAATCTTATACTTCATGAAGTATACTTCAAACAGAAGGCAGAGTAGAGATGCATCTTACTGACTAATTGAATAGAGATGTATGGCTTTTGTGAGCAAGAACTCATTTAATTGGATGCTGTGAAAAGGCGTGCACAGAGCAGTTATCAAATGGACAGATTGATTTGAATACAAAAAAATAGAAGGGAGAGAAGAGGGAGGAGGTGGCAGTGCTGGGAGAGGCAAACAAGTAATAAACCCTTGGGGACAAAGGGGTCAAAAAAGCTAATGCATAAAATGGAATAAAAATCCATACTCACTTTTTAGACTGTGTTTAATACAATCCAGTTGCTTCAGAGTTTTATATTGAGGAACAGATTTTCAAGTGCTGCATGATTATAGTTGGGACTGGCGGTATAGCTTCCATAGAAACCCACATAGTTTAGATACAAAAAAGAGAGGTTTGGACTCTTCTGGGAACTTGAGCTCCCCCACTGTAGAACAGGAGAAAAATAAGGCAGAAAGGGACCTCAGAAGGTCACCTGGTCCAACTTCTTAACTTGGCATAGGATTATTCCTGTCTCAGACATTCCAGGCTAGACAATTCTTCTTAATATCTAACTTAAATCTCCCTTGCTGTAATTTGAGTCCATCACTTCTCTTCTCTCAGGTGGATACAGGGAAAGAATGTTTCTAGTCCTTTTTGTAACATCTTTTTTTTGCATTTTGAAGACTTATCAAATCCTATTTTCAGTCTTCTCTTCTCTAGACCAGATAATCCCTTTTTGTTCAATCTTCCCTCATATATCATGTTTTGTAGACCTCATTTTTGTTGCTTCTCCATTAGACTCTTCTGTTTGTCCTCATCTTGAAATGCAAAATGCAAAACTAAACACCAGTCATCAGGCGAGGTCTTACCAGTGCTGGGAAGGCTGGGAGAATCACTTCCTGTGACTTGCATATGGCACTTGTTAATGTTTACCAGTATGCTGTTAGCTTTATTTATTTATTCATTTATTTTTGTGATGGGACTTGTTAAGAAAATTGTCTAATTCCTATGTAGCCACTTGAATCTCTCCAGTTCTGGTGAACTTCAGTGAAAATATAAAGGGTCCCTTCTTTTTCTATGCAGTATTTAGTATTTCAAGCATTCAAATGTTCAATGAATCATTTGGGTGCCAAGTTTGTACCAAATGATATTGAGATAACTTTAGATTGAACTCTCTATCAACCTACTTGGATCATCTAACAATATTTGAAAAAATGTATTGATTTTATATAGACAGAAACTACTGCGGTTTCCTATCCACTTCAGCATTGGGTTTCCTATCCACTTCAGCACCGCTTCATTTAGGTGAAAACCAGAGCAAACCAGCCTCCATACTCCACGGGTCTTTTTGATGGTTCATTTCACAAACTTCAGAAGCTATCACTATGCTTTCTTTTTTCAGTGTTTAAGATAAAAATGGAGGTTTTGCCGTGGAGTGATTGCAATAGTGAGCAGAACTTAAACTAAACACAGTGATCACCTTTTAAAGCTTGTTGCCTTTAACTAAATAACATTACTAATGGTATTTATATGCCAAGAATACTTTCCATAGGGAAATGTCATGGTAATGATATTCAGCAAAGATAAAATTTGAAAGCTGTTACAGATTTCTTCAGCAACAGAACCACTTTTTTCCCAAATATATTTATTTTAATGACTCGGAGGAAGTTATTTTCCTAGTCCAGCAATCCCATTTAAGATGGACCTTTGCAATAAATAATATCATGTAATGGGCTACATTGCCTCTCTTTAGTGGAGTACAACTAAGAGTGAATTTGGCTCAGTATGTTCATTTGGGGGATTCAGAGCTGCAGCAGTGAATGAAAATCATCTGATTCCATGTACATACCTATTTTATGAAAAATATTTTTTTGGTTGCTTGTAGAGGTTTTCAAAGGATAACATGAAAAAATGTTTTAATTGAGCTGGAATCTTGAATGCCTTGTTTTGTTTTTTAATCATTTTAATATATTGTCTTCTGTTCTGGAACAAAAATGAAGTGTTATGAAGATGGTGTCTGGCTGTTGACAATCTTTGCTTTAATTTTGGCTGTTGTGGCTGTTGACAATCTTTGCTTTAATTTTTTGGCAAATGCTTTAAAATATTTTGAGTACATTCAGCATCAGAAAAGCTGGTCTGTCAGTTTGTGTAATTAGGACAGTATGTTAAGACTTGTTCATGAATTTGTGTGAAGGATGATCATGGCTGAAGCTGTGCCATGCTTAGAATGTAAACTAGAAACACAATCCTTGTAATAACTTGAAGGAAGACTCACGAGGAAAAGCTCCTGGAAAAGATTAGATGTGGCTTTAAAGAAATAAGCCTTCATTTCTATTTATTTATGCCTGTAGTTACCACCACTGCCTGGGCGCCTCTGTGTAACTTAATAGACAGTGATGATTAGTTGTGGTTCTAGTGGGTGTTTCTGAATTACATACAAGATTTTATGTAAGTCCTTCTGAAAATGTGGTCCATGAATGACAAACCTGTGGTAAGCTGCTTTATAATGAGCAGAGGTGAACAGGTAGTATATTTGAGCATCTTCAGTGAAAAAAGAATATCAAGCCTTTGATACCTGTATCTGAAAAAGGTGATATATTTGTTTTTGTTTCCAGAACCTGTGCTTGGAAGGAGGGTCTGCGGAGGAACAGAGCAGTCAGATTTAGAATAATCTTGATAGGTGGTGGGCAGATAAGTGTTTTGCCTGATCCAGTGCAGTGAAGCGTAAAGCAATGAGGATAGAGACTAAAAGTCAGCCCGGGGATTATACTTTGAACAGTAACACAACAGAGAATGATTTGGGAGTTATTTATAGAAACACAAGCTTTGCATCTGCAGGAGTTATTCTGTGTGGTACTGGGTCTGAATGAAACTACATTTTAGTGTTTGACTCTGGTACTTGATACAGTTCTCCTTAGTAAAAATAGAGCTAAAGAAATGTTTGTTCATATTCGTACACAAGCTCCATTTTGCAAAAGTAGGTAATATTGGATTTTATTTTAGATCAATAGGGTTTGGGAGGATGGCAACACAACCAGGTGGTAAATGGTTCTCTTTTTCCTTGCCAAATAGTCACACACATCTAAGCTTGTATTTTTCACAGGGTGCTTTTGCAAAATGCCTTAAGGCATCTCAAACTCCTTGTTCCAATCCTTTGTTTTAGAGAGACCCCTGCCCTAATCAGAACAGATGTTTTAAATTCTGTCCCAGTAGAATGCTGGTGGTCCAGTTAAGTGTGTTTGAGACTCTTTTTTTTTTTTGAATAGCTCTGAACCTTTGGTTTTGAAACACTATTTTGATCTTGAGTTTCTTGAGTAAGTAATGTGTAGTCAACATGCAGCATAGACAGGGTGACCATACATCCTGGTTTGGCCAGGACAGTCTCAGATTTTGTGGGCTGTCCTGGCCAGTTAGTAAAAATTGAAGCAAAAGTCCTAGATTGGTGCGACTCCATCTGCACATGCCCAGCCTGGCTTCTCCTGAGCAGTGGCTGGAGGCAGGGGCCAGGCTAAGCTGGGCACCATTCTTCCTGCCCAGAGCAGGGATCGGCTGGGGCAGGGTGTGGGGAGAGCGCTGCTGTGAGTGTGGGCTGCTCACACGTGCACATATTCACCTGACTTGTGCGGGGGCAGTGTTGCAGATTTCACATGGCCCCATATGATCACCCTAAGTATAGAAATAAAATGTATCTATTTTGAAGTTCCAGATGCAGTCTGGCAGAACAACCTGCAGATATGTGCACTTTTGGCCTTCTCTGTGTTTTGCTATTCCATAATACACCAGCATATATTTCTTCCTTACATGCTAGTTATTTCATCTAGCCCCATCTCCTACCTTTGTTTCAGTTTGTAGGATAGAAGAGATGACTGTTTACTCTAAAATATTTGTTAGGAAATGGTGGGACATCTGTTGTGACCTAAGGATCTATATATAAGTAGTGGCATTCTAAAAAACAAGATGTTGCTGGGTTTGCCCTATCTGCATCTTTCACAGGGGAGATCAATAGAAAGGATTCTAGCTAGGGATTCAAATTTAAAACTCAGAGCATTGATAAATTGACTCATGTTCAAATGTTACAGTAAATTTAAAGGACAATTTATTATGAAGAGGATTTTATGATGGGTCTGTCGGTGATAATGGACTGGACTCAGTGACTTCTTAAAGTCCCTTGTTCCTGTGTCCTAGTATATGTGTCCCGTGTTCTTCATGAATACATAAAGTCCAGATCATTTTGGGAAGAACAACCAAATGAAGGGTTGTACTTAGTATTGTTCACAGAGCAAAGGGAGGGGGGCAGGTCCTTGTGAAGAGAAGGTGCAAAATCAATAAACTAAAACATAAAAACTACCATTAAAATTGATCTAAATGAATTCTGTTCTATAGTGTTGGGTAATGTATATTCTTGAAAGTAAATTATTGTATTCTCACACATTGACTAAAATTGCTTATAGCATATTCATCTTATCAGGTAGAGGGAGAGAAAAACATGTCAAAACATTTCAGGTGAAATCATTGACAAATAATATGTTTAACAGAGACTTAGTTTGAGAAGTGTTCATTTTTTAATTAATGTAGCCTCTATAAAATGTTAAATGCATATCCTATTTTGTTGTATATAAACACATAATCCTCCACAACCAGACCTTTTCTTTAGCCTAGAAAAAATAATTAGCATTTAGCTAGTTTCTGGATTATTACTGGAAACTGTCTAAGCGTTGGGTATAGACAGGTGTTTTTAACTTTTTTTTTGTCTTCCATCATCTAGTTAGTTCAGCAGTGGCCACCTGTACAAAAATCCAGCATGGACAGAGCAGATGAAGATGATGATTCTGGTGGCATTGACCTTGATAAAGCAAAAGAGAGACTACAGGAAGAGGACAAATTTGACAAAGAAGAATATAGGAAGAAAATTAAAGAAAAACATAGGGTAAGACAAGTTCTTTTCTAATTGAGGTGAAAACAAATGCTATAAATGTTTGAGTGGCTTTGTAAATATAATTCAGTATACTGAGAAATAAACATAAGATAATATGTTAAATTCCAGTAGTGTTCTCAACACAGTATAACACGTAGAAACAGAGTGCTTACCCTAAAGAACTTACTTTCTGCATAGATTGATAACACAAAGCATTGGAAGGTGCTGGATGTTGATGCTTATTTTTTTTTATTTAAGTGTTAAAAAGCTGATGACAATAATTCATTGACAGCATTGGCAAGAACTAGTGGAGGAAATGAGTCTATGAAGCAGTTTGTTTGGGGGGGAATAGAAGTGGAGGTTGCATAGTACATATGGTTTAACAAATGTCTAAGGTATCAGAGAGAGATTATCACTGAAATGTCTTCACACTATTTGTAGTCCAACATTCAGTATTACATTTTAGCTAAGGAAAAAGTACTATTTTTTGCATAGAAGTTATTGGGGTTGTCAGAAATTTTGCATGAATTATTCAAATAATGTCGTATAACGTGATTCATTTTGGTTGTAATTTGAAAGCTTTAATGCCTACACTTAGACTCTTCTTTGGCTTCTAAAAACCTTAAATTGCAAGCTGTAGCTTTACAAACTGTTTCTGGACCATTTATTTGTCATAAACTAAAGCAGAAGATTTGAGAGCTTAGTAGTTCAAGTAATACTGCATGTAACTCAATATCTTCAGTGCTCAGTGGTTATTCTGGTAGTTACTGTGGTGTGAAAAAATTGAATTGGACCACATGCTGTTAAAGGGCTACTATGATTAAAAGGCTTGAGTAGTATCGAATCAGTATAAGTCACTTGAGTAGTGGGGAGTGTACAGCATTTAGATCTTCAATCATTATTTAATACTTCCATAACACTTACCCTTTTCAAAGGATTTTAAAAGCACAGTATTGATCTTTGAGAGTGCTGATTTGATCTAATTTCCGTCTTAATGACAAAAGGTTAAAGGTGGATACTGGGATATGAGTAAGCATATATCTTTAAATACACCACTCTGGGATAGAATTGAAGAAAATTCTGAATTGCATGAAGATACTTAACTATTTCATCTGAGAGTCAGTGGGGGCTAGGCATACTTAATTTGAAAATCTGCTTGAGGCTAGTAATGAAAAGCCACTCCAAAAGCTTTTGAAAGGGTGGGTAATTTAATAGTAGTTGCAAAGAATGCAAAATTCACTCATTTTCCATGCTGGAGGTGAAACCATGGTCAATTTGAAAGGAAGTAGATTCAAGAGCATAGCATAATAAATAGGTAGGAAGAGATTGATTGATTTATAACACGTCAATCAGCTGGTTTATTGACAGGTACCTAAACTTTGAAGCTTTTGTATTTTTAGTGTCAGAATATAATGATTTAGAACTTTATAAATTGCTCCTTCAATACACCTTCATTCTTATAATGCAAAGGACAACTATTAACGCTAGCCATTTATTTGCATTTTTAAAAATTACTTGACTATTAGTAAGAAAAGATAATAGATTATAAGTGAGTAGAACAAACTACACTATAAACATGTCAAGCTCATTAATAACCTGCATTACTAAATTATGTCTGTTTTGTATGGTATATTCAACTATTATCCTTTTATACTGGAATAAGTAGAAAAATATCTGAATAAAATTGACAAAAATATTGAAATAGTGAACACTTCACCACCCTACTTCTTTGCATGAAGGCCCTGAATTTTTTTTTTTAAATTTAAGATGAAAAAAATTTGTCTCATAACTTATTTGTTGCGTGTTACAAGGTATTTGATTTTTCTGGTGACTCTTCATTTTGTGAAATGGCCTTGCAAATGTTCATTACTCTTATTTTTCACTTTTCCAATTTGATAGAGATAAAATTTAGGGAATGATAAAGATGGCAGGGAAGGATTAAATTAGCCATTTGTTCAAGACTTGCTTATAGATTCATAGATGTTAGGGTCAGAAGGGACCTCAGTAGGTCATTGAGTCCGACCCCCTCCATAGGCATGAAAGTGCTGGGTTCAGATGACCCCAGCCAGATGCCCATCTAACCTCTTCTTGAAGACTAAGATTTCTACTGACCTTGGTGTGTATTTCCATGTGCTTCACAATTCTTATTATTGACTAAGACCACCATCCCTATTTTTTGGAAGCAGTTAAGTATGAGTTGCCAACTTGTTTTAGAAATAAGTTATTAAGATCACATCGCCTTTCAGAATTCATCCGTTTTGTTCCTTCTCTAGTCACTAAACCATACTCTTGTTTTCAAAGTCAGGGATAGAACAAGGATTCTTTACTAACACACTGCTAATGCTGCTTAGCAGTTGTAACCCACTGAAAAGAATGTGTCAAATACTTCTTTTCTAATAGCTGAGCTGTGTAGAGGCTAGCAGTTAATCCTGTATCTCAGGCAGTATTCATCTCATTTTGCAGTCAGAAGTTCCAGGGTTCAAGCTCTTCTGATAACCATGTAAATGGTATAACACTGTTGAATAGGATAGATTGTTTTGTGAGTTTTCTTCTAAAAGTATTAGTCTATTTAATTTGCACTTTGAGCAAATGTTTGTAGCACTTGGATAGGAATTATAATCTATAAATTATGGTGAGAAGCACCAAAATCTTGGTGGTTCAAATTTCAGTCATTCATTCCCCTCTTCTATTCCTGATGCTGAGGTCCTGTCTGTGGGAATGCCAATCTTGGAAATAATTCCACAAACTTTTAGTGACAGCAGCATTTGTATGAGGATACATTCTATTTGGGAATACCTTTCTACCTTCACATTGTCTGCAACCCTGTTCATGAGACAGAAGCTTGAAAACATAAAAGGGCTGTGTAAAAAGCTAAGAATTTATTTTTATTGATTGGGAAGGTCTTTTATTGATACTAAAACATGTGGACCCCAATTAAGAAATTCTTAAGCCTATACCTGTCTTTAATCATTGAGTCATGCAAAGCTATTTAGATGCTTAAAGATAGTTGTGGAAGTACATGTTTCAGCCTGAGCTTTATTCAGAGACTTTGTCCTGTGCCTCTAGAATTCAGCTGATAAAGCTCCCGGTGTAATCAAGTGCATAAATCTATTTTTTAGGTATTGCAAACTGTCATTAAATTGTACAGTATACCAAGAACACACGGAAGAGGTTTATTGGTTCAGGTGTGTGCTATAAAGTAGGTTAGAAATTCTGTCACCTTGACAGAAATATAATTTGTAAAGGCTGGCTATTAAAAGTCAGTGAACAAATTAAACACAATGTATCAAACAAGTGATTCAGTTGAAAGTTTATTAAAAAAATTATTTAGCAGGTCATATATAATGTAAAGCTTTTAGTTAAAGGAGGGAAGTGAAAATAAAATGTTTATTAAAAATTCCTTTGTATGCAATTTTGACCACATACATAACTTTCTGGTGCTCACCATTTAGGACCTATATCAACTGAAGCTGAAATCTTACAAATCCAACATGTGGCAGTGAAGGGTTTTTTCCTTATTTTAAAGCTTGTGCAAAGAGAAGGGTAACTTTACATTGGAAAAAAGGAATTAATATTTTAGAAGTGTTTGCCACACATGTAGAATTTATGCATATTTGCATGTGTATAAATACTACTACTGGAGTGAAGAGAACAGTGAATAATTTTACTACCAATTTTCCAGTAAAAAGCCTGCTTTTTTTTTTTTTTTTTTTGCAAGTTAAAGTATATCAATGAATAGATTTGTCCTTATGCACAAGACAGCACTTCATTTCTACTAATAATAAAAATATACTGTCTGTCTTTGTTTTAGGAACGTAGGACATTTAGAAGAAAACTTAAAAAATGCAAAATCTAAATCAATGGTGTTCTTATCAATATTTATTCACAGAGCTTACCTCATCTATATAGATGATATCAAGTCTAAGAATGAGAAGTTGGGTGATGCCCATTAGAAAATAGCATGATCACAAGGGAAACGTGGTAAGGCTGATTAAGGAGAGCATTACAATTTCAGAGAAGCTCTTCAGAAATTGCACCTGCAATGTATTTTTCTAATATTACAGAAGCAAGATATTAGTCCTGGGGTGAAAATATTATATAAATACAATGAAGCTTAAAGGATAATAAAGACTTTAAATCATGAAAGAACATCACCTTCAAATACTTATCAGTTAAATTTTCCGTAAATATGTTGTCTTAACTTGACTAAGAATAGTCTCTTCTTGATGCCTTCTTGTCTGGGGCTTATGCCAGTAAGGAGCCAAGTATATTATCTGAGAGAACTGCAGAGTTGCAAAGCACAGTTGCAAGCAGCAACATTTTATAATACATATGATTCATCCAAAGATATTGTGCTGTTTGGATAATTGAAGAAATATTGATGCTGTTTTCTAGAAAACTAGCAGTAAGATGAAAGTTGTTGCTCAACCTGCAGCCTGGATGCCAGCAGTACTATTAAGAGCAGTGGTGTTATTAAAATAAATAGGTTCAGGAAAATATTTGTCTAGCAGTGACCTAAATAGAAATAGTTAATGAACATGGACTAATTGTTCTCTTTTTACAGCTGTATGGCCAATATAAAAACAATTTTTGAAAGTGAGCTCTTTCTCTCTCTCCCCACAAAATACCTTCACAATTTCTGCAGAACAGATTTAGTTTTCCTGGTGATGCACTGAATCCAGAATATATAACAAAGGATCCAAGAATTTAAGTTTGTAATTTAGAGAGCAGATGGAGACTAACTTTTAATTTGATCAAGTGTGAGTTACTGTATTTCATTGTTTCTTAAAAAAGAAAAATGCACAATAAATAATAAAATTAGAGGGGAAAGGAGATTAAAGACAGTTGTGCCATGCTTAGTTTAGATTTCTTAGACATTAACTGTGCATACCCTATTCAGACATAACTCCATTTAAATCTCAATTATGACTGTCTAGGTACTTTGTTGGCTTTTCTGTGCAATTTAACATTTGCCAGGATTGCATACTGTTACTTCCTTTCAGAATCTATTTCTCTTGATGTTCATGCATCACATTTCTGCGCCTTCAACAATCTTTCTTTCTTCATTGACATCTCTCTCTGAACTGTTCATTGCAGTCTCTTTGAGTTCCTCCATTCTTTTCCTTCTTCTCTTACCATGGTGTCTTGGCCAGTTCATAACATTAGCTGTATGTTCACACTTACTCCTATTAGGTGTGAGCCAACAGAGATTTTGGGAGCTGATACCAATAGCTGATATTTAAAGAGGCATATCAGCTGATACTGATATCTGATACAACTGCCATCAGCTGGTAAGTCCATTGTGGTGGAAGAGGAGGGGGCAGGGAAGGGGGCAGATCAACACTCACCACAATGAGGGAGGGGGCAGGGGCAGGGGCAGGTGTTGCCCAACCGGGGGTATGCGTGACGGAGCCACGGCTTATGGTTGGAGGGGCGGCTTCCACCTCTGCTTCCAGTCTGGGAGGACGGGGGATGGCGGGGGGCGGTATGCCCCTGGATTTGCAGGTTGTGGGGCAGGCTACAGTTGCAGGGTGGAGCTAGAGCTGGTGCTGTTCTCGCTGGGGGCTGGGCTTGGAGTGGGCTCCGGTGGCATTGGGAGGAGGCTGCAGCCATCCCAGCTTCGCCGCAGCTCCGCTTCCAACCCCACCCAGCTGCCTGGCACAGCCCCAGCTTTTCCTGGTGCTTGGATGGAGGTGGGCCTTTCAGCTGTGGCTGTGCCAGGTGGCGGTACAGGGCTGGGAGTGGAGCCATGGCAAAATTTAAGGTAGCTGTAGCCTCCTTACAGCACTGGCAGAGCCCGCTCTAAGCCCAGCTCCTAGCATGAAAAGCCCCACGTAGTGCTGGCTCCAGCTCCATCCTGCAGCTGCCGCCTGCCCCACACCATGCAGATCTGGGGGCATATATACCCCTGCCCCCCTGGGGTGCAAGCAGCAGCAGGAGCCACTCCCACCCCATGAGCTGTGCCTCTGTTCTGCTTCCCCCCTGCCCCAGCTGAGCAGCACCTGCCCCTGCCCCCTTCCTCCCCACGGGGGCATTCATCTGCCCTCTACCCCCACATCCCTTCCCTCTTTTCCTTCCAACCTACCAGCTGGAGGCAAGTCTCCATGCTGCTGGCTGTGCTCTGTGCTGTACTGTGGCTGTGGGCAGCATGGGCATTTATTAGCCCTGTAAGGCCAATATCCAATATAGACAATTTTCTTCATATTGGTACCAATCCAATTTTGGACCGATGTATTGGTGCAGTTCTGGCTCCTTTGTACTTTGATTTCTGATGGATTTCCTTTATTGCAATCCTTCCCACCTGTCTTCTCTCTGCTCAGTATCGCTTCTGATTTTTAATTATTTTCTTTTGAATCTCTTACCTGTAACTGCTTCCTCTCTTGTGGGACCTCTGTTTCCTCAATTTCCTGCTGTTAAACCCCTCCACAAAACACACTGGCTGCTTACAGTTAAAAAAACAAAACTCAAACAGCACTTTAAAGTTGGCATGCTCCCATGCCGAACCTAGCACATGCCCAGAAGAGACATCGTGTTGGCTGGATCCAGTTCGCCCGATATCTTTGTAGATCGGGCACTTTAGTGGAGCTTTTTTGGTACTTTTATCAAATAGCTGTTCGAACCAGTTTTACATAATGGTGCCATAAAGCCCTGCTGAAGCATCCGATCTGTACAGATGCTGTGAAGCCAGGTTGAACTAACGCATTGCTTCTTCAGATAAGTCTTTAAGCAGCCATTAATTCCATTTCAGCCTTTAAAAAAGTTAGTGTAAAATTCATGCACTGTTGGTTCATACTAGAAAGTTCACTTGCTGTGGCTTATCTGAACCACTGAAGGAAAACTAGATAAAAACCAGGGTATAAAAGGAGATTCCCTGAGTGAACAGGGACAGCAACCAGGGCAAATAGTTTGCAGGTCAGCTAGCTGCCCCCCTCTTTGGTGGGGAGCCTCTCAGCTTGGTGTGAGGAAGCAAGGAAAAAAGAACCTTTTAGAACCAAGGAGCAGTAAACAGGCCAGCTTACTGGTGAGTTTGCCAGGGAAGAAGGGCAGCAAGAAAGGTGCCAGATTAGGAAACCCAGAGAACCAGGAAGATTTGGAATGCCAGACCCATTGCCACTGTCTCTGCTTGTACCTATGAGGTGTCTGTCCAGGCAGGACTGTTCACTGTCGAGGCTTCCACCCATGTCCTGGTTTGGTGCTGTGTAGACTGCAACTTGTAGGTTCCTTCCAGTGACAGCCAGGTGGGAGATTGCCTGCAATGTGAGCAGTGCCTCATGATGCCGTTCAGAGAGCAGGCAACAGAGCTATAGAAGGAGGTGGTAAGGCTCTGAAGCATTCTCTACCATGAGAATTTAATTGATTTGATGCTGAAGGAGACTTCTAGGACTTTTGAGGAAGGACTGCCAAAGGCAGCACTAGAGAAGAAAGAACATGGACTCCCAGGAAGGTGGAAGCTTGGAAGCTTGTGACCTCTAGCAACAAGCAGAAGTCTTCATATCCACCTGCAGCAGTTTGCTTGGAAAACAGATATGGAATCCTAGCAACAGAGGAGGAGCAGCACAGTCCATTGGTGGAGGAGGATAGACAAGGCCTCCCCAAGGTTGGCAGGATCAAGACTACTGCCACCAAGAAGAAGCAGTGTGTGGTGGTGGTTGATGACTCCGTTTTGAGTGGGACGGGGGCATCCATCTGCCAGCCTGATCTATAGTCTCAGGAGGTCTGCTGCTTGCCTGGAGACCAGATCCAAGATGTCACAGAAGCATTACCGAGACTCATCTGGGCCTCTGACTACTACCCCATACTGCTCATCCACGTGGGCACCAGTGATGCTGCCAGGTGTGACCCTGAGCAGATCAGAAGTGACTACAGGGTTCTGTCATGGATGGATACAAACTTTAGGAAGCACAGGCAGTGGAGAAGAGGAGGAGGAGTTGCTCTTTATGTAAAAGAGCTGCATGATTGCTCAGAGTGTAGTATGAAACTGGAGATAGGCCTCTTGAAAGTCTCTAGGTTAGGGTCGGAGGGGAGAAAAACGAGAGTGATGTTGTGGTGGGTATCTGCTTTAGACCACCAGAACAGGTGGATATGATAAATGCAGCTTTCTTCAGACAGCTAGTAGAAGTTTCCCGATCACAAGTCATGATTTTCATGGAGAACTTCAATCACTCTGACATCTGCTGGGAGGGCAGTACAGGCAATCCAAGAAGTTTTTGGAGACTGTTGGGAAAACTTCGTGGTGCAAGTGCTGGAGAAGCCAACTAGGGCCATGCTCTTCTTCACCTGGTGCTCACAAACAAGGAAAAATTGGTAGGGAATGTACTAGTGGATGGCAACCTGGGCAGCAGTGACCATAAGATAATTGAGTTCAGGATCCTGAGGAAAGGAAGGAGGAAGAGCAGCAGAGTATGGACCCTGGACTTCAGAAAAGCAGACTTTAACTCACTCAGGCAACTCATGGGCAGTATCTCTTTGGAAACCAGTTTGAGGGGGAGAGAAGTCCAGGAGAGCTGGCTGTACTTTAAAGATGCCTTACAGAGAATGCACGAACAAACCATCCCAATTTGCAGGAAGACTAGCAGGTATGGCAGCAGACCAGCTAGTTTTACTTAGCTGGGAACTCTTCAATGAGCGAAAACACAAAAAGGAAGTTTACATGAAATGGAAACATGGAGAGATTACTAGAGAGTAGTATAAGAGTATTGCTCAGGCATGCAGGGATGAAATCAGGAAGGCCAAAGCACAATTGAAGTTGAAGCTAGCAAGGGATGTGAAGGGTAACAAGAAGGGTTTCAACAAGTATGTCAGCAACAAGAGGAAGATCAGGGAAAGTCTGGGTCCTTTAGTAAATGGGGAAGGCATCCTAGTGACAGATGATACAGAAGAGTACTCAATGCCTTTTTCACCTCAATCCTAACAGGCAAGATCAGCTCCCAGACTTCTTCACTTGGCAGAACAATTTGGGGAGGAGCCAACCACGGTGAAAGAACAAGTTAGGGACTATTTAGAAGGTTGGATGTGTACAAGTCCATGGGGCCAGGTGCAGTGCACTTAAGGGTGCTGAGGGAGTTGGCTGATGTGATTGCAGAGCCACTGGCCATTATCTCTGAAAACTTGTGATGATCAGGAGAGGTCCCAGATGAGTGTGGCCGTCTTTAAGAAAGGAAAGAAGGAGGATCCAGGGACTGAGGACCTATCAGTCTTACCTCAGTTCCTGGAAAAACCATGGAGCAGTTCTTCAAGGAATCCATTTCTAAGTACTTGGAGGAGAAGGGAAGTGATCAGCAACAGTCAGCATGGATTCACTAGGGACAAGTCATGCCTGACTAACCTGCTTGCCTTCTATGATGAGATGACTGGCTCTGTGGATCTGGGAGACCAATAGATATGGTGTACCTTGATTTTAGCAAGGCTTTTGATATGGTCTCCCACAACATTCTTGTAGGCAAGCTAAGGAAGTATGGGCTGGATGAATGGACTGTAGAGTGGATACAAAACTGGCTCAGAGGGTAGTAGGCAATGGCTTGATATCTAGTTGGCACCTGGTATCAAGTGGAGTGCCCCAGGGGTCAGTTCTGGGACTGGTTTTGTTCAATATTTTCATCAGTAACCTGAAAGATGGGAAGGATTGCACCCTCAGCAAGTTTGCAGAGGATACTAAGCTGGGGGGAAAGTAGTTGATGCTCTAGAGGGTTGAGCTAGGGTTCAGAGAAACCGTAACACATTTTAAGGGTTGGACCAGAAGAAATCTCATGAGGTTCAGTAAGGACAAGTACAAAGTCCTACACTTAGGATGGACCAATCCCATGTATCAATACAGGCTGGGAACCAACTGGCTAAGCAGCAGCTCTGCAGAAAAGGGCCTGTGGGTTACAGAGGACAGTAAGCTGAATATGAGCCAACACTGTGCTCTTGTTGCAAGGAAAGCTCCAGACTTCTTGGGTTGCATTAGTAGGAGCATTGCCAGTAGATTGAGGGAAGTAATTATTTCCGTTTGGCATTGGTGAAGCCACATCTAGAATCCTGTGTCCAGTTTTCAGCCCTCACTATACGAAGGATATGGACACATTGGAGAGAGTCCAGCAGAGGGTAATGGAAATGGTTAGGGGGCTTGGGCACATGATTTCTGAGCAGAGGCTGAGGTAACTAGGTTTATTTAGTCTGGAGAAGAGAAGACTAAGGGGGATCTGCCCTCTTGGGCCTGGTTCTGGCCACAGGCGATGACCTGGTGAGGGGACTCCAGGTTCTTGACCACCTAGGTGACGGTGATCATCGCCTACTAGAATTCGCTGTAAGGTGCAGGATGTCATGGGCCTCCAGTAAGGCAGTAACCGTTGACTTCAAGAAGGCCAAGTTCAGTGAGTTGAAGAGATTGGTTGGAGAGACACTGGGGTCCTGGAGAGTTGGGGAACTGGGTTTCCAAGATGAGTGGTCGTTCCTTAAGGAGACGATCTCCCGTGCCCAAGGGGTGACAGTCCCAATGAAAGTCAAAGGGGGCAAGAGTGCTCAACAGCCCCCCTGGCTCACCAAAAGCATTCAGGAACACCTGAAAGTCAAAAAAGAGGCATACACCCAGTGGAAGGGAGGGGCTATCACCAAAGAGGAGTACACCTCCAGCACTTGGGCTTGTAGCGGGGCTGTTTCATAGATTTCATAGACATTAGGGCTGGAAGGGACCTCGGGAGATAATCGAGTTCAGCCCCCTGCCCAAAGGGCAGGAAGTCAGCTGGGGTCATAGGATCCCAGCAAGATAAGCATCCAATTTACTCTTGAAGG
>NW_017728906.1:174002361-174039562 GCF_001723895.1 Crocodylus porosus | reverse complement strand
GGGCTCCGTCTGGGCGGTCGTCTCTGAGGTGGCCGATGGGGGGGCCGCAGAGCCCGAGGGGACCCTCAGGGTGTGGCGCGTGCCCATCCGTGTCATGCCTCTGGTAGGCTGGCTACGGCTGGGGCTGGCTATGGCTGGGGGGCTCGCAGGCTGGGTTTCGTGCCCTCCCACACCCTCTCCTGCGCGAACTCCGCACTAACTCGAGCGCCTGTTTGCGCAGCTTGTTTGTGCGGCTCTGGAAAGCTAAGGCAGATATGGAACTAAGGCTAGGATCAAGGACAACAAAAACTCCTTTTTTACAATGCATAGGGAATATGAAGAAAGCACCGGGTAATGTGGGGCCCCTACAGGGATACGCTGGACAAACTGGTGGTTGCATCAGAGGAAAAGGCAGACCTTTTTAACAATTGCTTTGCCTCCATTTTTTTGTGCAGGGACCAGGACTCCCCCACTGAGATTCAGGATGGACTCAGGAGACTCTGACAGGCCTAGGGTCAGGGAGGACCGAGTTAGGGAACTTCTGGAAGGGCTGGATGTGTTCAAATCAGCAAGTCCAGATGCTCCCCAAAGGTGTTGAGGGAATTGGCAGGGGTTATCGAGGGATCCCTGGCATGGCTTTACGAGCACTCGTGGTGCTCTGCCCAGGTGCCAGACTGGAAGAGGGCCAACGTGGTCCCCATTTTCAAAAAAGGGAGGAGGGAGGACCCAGGCAACTATAGGCCTGTTAGTCTTACTTCGATCATGGGGAAGCTCTTTGAGAAGATTGTCCAGGAGCGCATCTGGGAAGGACCGGCAGGGGGGACGATACTTGGGGGCAACCAGTATGGGTCCATTAGGGGCAAGTCCTGTTCAGACCAACTTGCTTGTCTTTTACGATCAGATCACAAAATCATTGGACGCAGGTGTCGCGGTGGATGTAGTTTTTCTGGACTTCAGAAAGGCCTTTGACACTGTCTCCCACCCCATTTTCATTAAAAAGCTAGGCGACTATGGCACTGATGTCTACACAGTCAGATGGATAGCAAATTGGCTGGGGGACCGCACCCAGAGAGTGGTGGTAGACAAGTCATATTTAACCTGGAGGGATGTGGGCAGTGGAGTCCCCCAGGGCTTGGTCCTTGGGCCCGCACTATTTAATCTCTTTATTAGCGACTCAGACGAGAGGGTGAAAAGCACCCTGTTCAGAGTTGCTGGTGACACCAAGATCTGGGGTGATGTAGGCACACTAGAAGGGAGGGACAGGATACAGCTGGACCTGGACAGGTTACAGGGGTGGGCAGATAAGAATAGGATGGGATTCAATACTGACAAGTGCAGGGTACTGCGCTTGGACAGTAATAACCAGCAACATACCTGTAGCTGGGGAACTCTTTTCTCGGAAGCACAGTGGCAGGAAGAGATCTTGGAGTCATTATCAATTCCAGAATGAACATGGGTTGCCAGTGTGCAGATGCGGTCAGTAAGGCTCAACCGCACCTTGTCATGCATCCAAAGATTCATCACAAGCAGGTCCAAGGAGGTGATCCTCCTCCTCTGTGTGACACTGATCAGGCCGCAGTTGGAGTACTGCATCCAGTTCTGGGTGCTGCACTTCAGGAGAGATGTGGACAGCATGGAGAGGATCCAGAGGAGGGCCACTCGCATGATGTGGGAACAGCAGGGCAGGCCCTATGAGGAGAAGCTACAGGACCTGAATCTGTTCAGCTTCCATAAGAGAAGGCTGAGAGGGGACCTTGTGGCCGTCTAGAAACTTAACCAGGGGGGGCCAGTGGGAAATGGGAGAGACCTTGTGTTCACCTGTGCACCTCCCAGAGTAACAAGGAATAACGGCTATAAGTTGTTTGTGAGTAGGTTCAGGCTGGACATTAGGAGACACTATTTCACAGTCTGGGCGGCTAGGATCTGGAACCAACTTCCAAGGGAAGTGGTGCTGGCTCGTACCCTGGTGGTCTTTAAGAGGAGGCTAGATGAACACCTTGCTGGGGTCATATGAGCCCAGTTTTCTCTCCTGCCCAGGGCAAGGGGTCAGACTTGATGATCTACTTGGGTCCCTTCCGACCCTACATCTATGAATCTATTTAATAGCAGCCTTTAGCTACCTGAAGGGGGTTCCAAAGAGGATGGAGCTGGACTGTGGTAGGGTGACAGTAATTTGGATTATTATGAAGCACTGGATTCGCAGCTGAGTACAGAGGCTTTACCTGTGGCCTAGCAAAGATGCTGACTACAAGGCAGAATGATATCTAAGCCAGCCATTTGCTTATGCTAAGTAACCATTTTAACTGTCAGCCATTTTCTGAGGGAAAAGCAGCAAGTGAGGCTGTGTGCTGTGAAACCAGCTACAGTAAGGAATGAGATAAGATAGAGGGGCCCAAAAAGGTGGAAGATGGCACAACCCAAGACAGAAAAACAGACTGGAATGTGGAAACCATCACGTAATTGGTAACAGAATCCAAGATGAACATATGCAAAAAGGTGAATGGTAATGGGTGAAGAAGCCTCAGGAAGCTTCCAGGTTTTGGTGAAAGTCTGCCCATTGACCAAAGAAGAGAAGTCAAGGTCTTAGACATGCTCATAGCAAAAAGACATGTAAATAAATGAAATGCATAGGTAATTCAGTGCTAATGAAGCAAACAGTAAACAGAGGCGGAGCTTGAGATGGGAGGCGAAGTGGATGGAACAGAAGGCAGGATGGAGGTAGAGTGAATGTTAATGAGTATAAACCAAAGTGTATAAATATGGGGAAAAAAACATTGTTTGTAGCAGAACTCCATCTTTTCTGGTGCGAGGCCCCTTGTCCGAAGCTGTCTCTGTTCTGAATAAAGCTGTTGCAAGCAGTGTGTGCTCGTGTTTGCTCCCTGCTCTGCTCTGGCTAATGAGTAACAGGATCCACGGGTAATTGGACCGTTGTCTCCCTAGTCATTGGGTGCAGCGTGGAGTCGGCGTCTAACAGACTGTTCTCAGGAGCAGTGGTCTCAAGTTGCAGCAGAGGAAGTTTAGGTTATAGCGTAGGAAAAACTCTCTCACTAGGAAGACAGTACAACACTGGAACAGGTTACTCAGAGAGGTTGTGGAGTCTCCATCCTTGGAGGTTTCTAAGACCCTGCTAGGCAAAGCTTTGGCAGGGATGATCTAGTTGGGGATGGTCCTTCTTTAAGCAGGAGGTTGTATTAGATGACCTCCTGAGGTCCAGCCGTAATTTTATGTGATTCTATGATTCTAGTTAATGGAGTCTTGAGGAAGTTTTTACGTACGTTTGTAGAAAGCAGACAAGCACTTGACAGAAGTACGAAATAAGCAAGTAAAACTAGGAAACGTTTGGGAGTAAATTTATTATATTTACTTATGTTACAAATTTATGGGTACATCTATAGCCACACCAAGTACAGTTTTCAGTGTTTGGTCTTTGAATTTTAACGAGCAATTGAGTTGACAGGAATTTGCAGAACTTCTGATAACCATATCAATGAGAAAAGCTCATCTTACAGTAGACAACTTCTGGACAGTTCATTTATTTGATTTCCCATTTATCAGGTTTTCAAAAGTTCATATGCAGGTGTCTGAATGTATTGTATGTGCAAATCAAGATACGTGTTCATTTGTTAGTCTTTTATGTGAAGAAATTTCAGAGTAGAAAGTATGTGTGTGTGTGTTTTAATCTGACTTTAAGTTTCAAGGTACATGTTTTTCATAATGATGGGGGGGTATATGTATTGGACATTGAACTGAGTTATAGTCTGTCTTCTTCCAACTTATCTGTAAGAGCTATATAGCCAAATTCTACTGCAGCACAAGTCTTTGTCAGATAGTGTTTTTACCCTACGTCTGGCTCTCATTCCACTCCAGCCTGGGGCACAGACCACATGTTTGCTCTGGTTACAGACCAGTATAGTAACAGTGGTGGTGGCATGGCAGCTCCAGGGCACAGCCACAGTTTCTGCTGCTGCCACGGGGCCAGGGCTGGGGGAAGCCCCAGGCTGGAGCAGGGCTTAAGCTGGGGCAAATGTAAGGGAGGGGTTGGGGAAAGGAGAAGAGGGGTAGGCAGGAGTATTGATGCCGTGAGGAGCGTAGACCAGGGGTCAGGAAAAATGGAGGCAGAGCAGAAGCATGGAGGGGCAGACAGCAGCTGTGGCTCTCGCCCCAACCCAGGGTCAGGGCTGGAGTCAGAGCCATATCAGGTGCCTGTTTCCTTACTGCCTTGTAGTTGAATCCAAGACTGGTGACTTTTTTTCCTCATGTTATAAGGGGGAAAAGCCTTGTCTTGGATTTGAATAATGCACAATAATCCTCTGATAAATGCTAGGCACTTTCAGCAAATGCAGACCACCTTTGCTAGTGCATGTTTCCCAACAAATGCAGTTAGTACGCTGGATTTGTAATGAAATAACTCAAAAAACTCACTAGTGTTGTAAAGGTTGCCGTGTTCTTTAGGATTTTTTTTTTCACCTTTCATATCTCATCTCTGAAGTTCAGATTTTGGTTTAGATCAGCTCTGTCCAGCTGGCAGCCCACAGGCTGCATGTGACCCCAAAGGGATTAAGCTGTGACACCCCCCCCCATGTGCTGGTCCACACCCCACTACTCCCACTGCTGCTGCAGGAGTCTTCAGAAACTCTCCATCCTTTAGTTTCTGCTTCCTGCCCACACCTCTGGGAATGGGGCAGTGTGGAGCAGCCAGAAGAGGCCTGTTGCTGGGGGACTCCACACAGCTCAGGGGTACAGCAGAGGTGCCTGCTATGGGGTTTGGGGATGCAGTGTAGCAGGGGTCATGGAGGCATGTGGGGGTGCTGGCAGTGTGTGTGGGGGGGCAGGGTGCCTGTATAGCATGGTGCTATGCAGTGTGGCTTGTGCAGCATTTGGGTTGGGGACATGCCTTCATGGCAAGTGGCCAGAGGAGCTGCAGTTCCACTCCAGAAATTAGACAGTCCTGATATAGAAAATTGGGGAATGAGTCTAATCTTAGTCTTTATTAGTGCTTTCTCCATTTTTCTTGCTTTCTGCAGATCACCTTGCGTAGAAAGATCCTATTGTGTGGTCCCCCCATTTAACAGTTTAAAAATGTACTTATTTTTTCAGCTAAAATGATTTTAGTGAATTTTGAGTAGCTCTACTCAATGTGCAGTTTCCTTTAAAAAAAACCTCTGTCCCTAGTGGACAATAGAGTCATCGGAAAGGGGTCCATGGTCCACTGTTTTTAGAACCCCTTTTGAACGTTGTTAAATAAGCACGGGCTTTTAGTAAGTTTAAACCCTGTCCAGGTATTGTCCAGACTAGAATGAACCAAATATTTCAGGAGATAAGTGTGTTAGCACTAGGGGGAGATTTGCCTAATATCTTTATTATCCTTATTATAAGCTTTCTCCTTTGTATACTCCAAATTTTGCTATATTTCTCCCCTTCAAGAATGCTATGGATAAAAGAAAAATTCAGAAAAGTTGCATTAGTTTATTCTTATCACAGTGTTGGAAACAAGTATTTCTTCTCTCCCCCCCCCAACACAACTGAGGTATTTCAGTGGGAAAGGAAGTAGTTTTGAGCACATTACAAATATCCTGTTCCCTCCTTTCCTTGCCTTTTTGCTGCTTCATCTGTTGCACAATAATTGCTACAGGGGCTAAAAGTGAAAATACCAGGTTTTCGACTTGGTATGACAGTATCTATATAAAGAAATGACCTTGAAAATGTTATGAAGAGTTTGCTTGCCTTAGCCAGTCTACTCGGAAAACTTCTGACTAAATTTAATAAAAAATATAGAAGACCATAAGATTGTCCAGTTGGATTTAATTACCTTGGAGTACAGAAAGAAGTAATGGTGGTTAATTGTTTGGATCACTGTATAGGGAGGAATAAATCATTCCTGCATAGAAATCACGTATTGCACGGATGGTTAGCCTGGCAATTGCCATTGGACAAAAGCACCCGGTCTGTTTCTCAGAAGAGAAGATCTGGTATGGGAAATGCTGAGAACCATTTGGTTAGAGAATAGATAGTGCTCTGAAACAGGATACTGGGGTTCAGCTCATAGCTCTGCCGGTGGCCATGTGTGTGACTGGGCAAGTGAATTAATCTGGCTTGTGTTTCACTTTTCCATATGCTAAAAAGCCCTTCAATATGTGATAGGATAAGGTTAAAGGTTAAGGTTGAAGTCCACATTGATGCCCTGAGGTCTGTGGTGATGAGGACCGCACAAGCTGCTGGATAAGTAGTAGACAGACTGCATATAGGTTAAAAGATGTATGCATTTCATTGGGATCTAAAACATATCTACTAAGGAGCAATAAATGGGTGTTGTAAGCTTCTTGTTTACAGCTGGTATTAAAAAACATTCAAGGATGCATTTGGAAAAAAATAGACTGTAACACAGATTATATTACATGATGTTGAACATGCCTTCATTGAGAAAGGATTGCTTAGTTTTGGTCATTTTACTTTAATTCATACTGAAATGATCCAGTGAAAGGTGAAATTATTGGGAAACTTGTCTATGATGGTAAAATTTAAAATTACTTAACTTTGAAGTTACCTGTCTTGACGGATGGCTATATGAACAGCATAATAATACAAGAAACAATGCATCAGTCCTTGATTTTTTTTTAACACTTTCCTATAAAATCAGAAACAAGGGCTGTAGTGATATTGACAAGTACATTTATATCAGAATAAAATACTTTTTTGCATACTTTTTCATGGGTCATAGCTGCAGGCTAGGGTCCAGCTGTGTAGCTTGAGTTTATATTCAGTAACACTGGTTGTGATGGTGGCTAAGAGAGTAGTGGCAAGATCAGCTAAACAGGTTGGCTAATTGCTGGAAAAGGAATTTATTTCCCTTACATACAGCATTGCACAGTGAATGAATTGGATTATTTTGTGTCCTATGAAGCATCTGTAAATGGCTGCAGGTAGGATATTAGACTTCAAAACTCAGATTCATTTGCATAATTTAAGTTTTCCTTTTTAAAATGCAGCAGTAAGAGACTGCATTAGGTCACAGAGGACTGTTTGTTTTGAAAATGCTTTGTTTTTTTAGATGTTAGGCCTTAGACCCACCAGAGGGACCTGCTCCTGAGCTTTAATGAATTTTTACTGACTGATACAAAAGCAAATTGGAATGAATAAGAAGCAAAGCAGGCTACTTGTATAGGACCTAGCCATCTTGCATTCACTGAGATTCATACAAATGTACAGTGCTTATAGAAAGTGTTTGTTGTTAAAGACCGTTTTTAAGAAAAGTAATACAATGCTTTTTGTAAATGATATAATCAAAAAGGCTAATGCAGCTATGGCCTGATGCAGGAAAACACTTGAGTTTGAGTATGTGAGGGGCTCTTAATGCATGCTAGTAATTTATTTTATTTCAGTGGGCCTGCACCCTGGTTGAAGTGCATGGATGGGATGGGGTCCAAAACACTTTTCTTAGGGGTGTACCTGTACAGAAGTTAAATATGAAGGGATTGAGAGCAGGAATGATCTGAGAGTTTAGGACTGAAACCAAAGAATTTAGCTGGACTGGGAAGAGGAAGCGTGATGAGCAGAAAAGAAAGTAAAAATAAATAAAAGAGAAAAATAAAAATAAAGGAGTGTCACTTAACAGTGAAAGGGCTTAACGGAGGACTCATTGCCCTCTCCCTCTCAGTTGGAAGTTTGATGAGCTGCCATTTAAGCTGTATGTGATCTTCCATGTCCCTTAAAGGTCTTTTAAAGGTCTTCTGGCAAAAAGGCTGTTATGGTTGATGTTTCCATGTGAAAGACAAGCAAAGAAAATATTTGGAGGTGAGGGGGATAAAGAGGTTGTTTGTATGTGCCATCAAGGAACAATAAAGAGCCTTAACAGCATTTGCCTTGGCATGCTCACCTTCGAGGAAAATTGTAATAGCTGATGCTTGAATGGAGAGGCCTATGATTTCTGTTTACTGTACAGTATAATCATTGGCTGCTGTTAATTTAATCTATTGTCTGTGTACTAGAGCAGAAAGGAGGGCACATACTCATTAAATATGAGTAAATAAAAAAAAAGGTTACATTATAGCATTTAGCTAGTGTTGTTCATTGCTCTAGGGGGGAATCATAGAAAATTAAGGTTGGAAGGGACCTCAGGAGGTCATCTGGTCCATTCCCCTGCTTAAAGCAGGACCATCCCCAACTAGATCACCCCAGCCATAGGTTTGTCTAGTTGGGTCTTAAAACCCCCCCAAGGATAGAGATTCCACCACCTCTGAGTAACCTGTTCCTGTGTTTTATTACCCTCCTCATGAGAGAGTTTTTCCTAAGATCTAACCTAAGTTTCCCTTGCTGCAACTTGAGACCATTGCTCCTTGTTCTGTCATTTGCCACCACTGGGAAGAGGAGTGATGGGAGACGGTCTGTGATGCTCCATCACTCCTACCCTACACCATTATCCCTACTGTTTTAAAGGGATATATGAAAACAAAATAATTAAAAAACAATATGTGGATTGCTTCAAGTGTGGGATTGCTAAAGCAGGCTCAAGTGCACTGCACTTGGTGGTTCTCCCTTCTTCATGAATGAGTTAGGGATTGGCCCAGTCTAGAAGGGATCTAGTTATTTAGCATACGCAGTTTTGGCATATTGTTTCAAGCATCTTAAGCTGATGTCATCACCAGTGTGAAGAGCTTGAAGGCCACCAGGTAGCATTGTAAATAGACACAAGTCAACAGTGTGGGACATGGCTTGAATTTGTCTATGAGGGCATTTGTTGTCATTGCGAAGGCCCCATTGGTACAAGTTTGAGGCACGGTGACCCTGTCCAGTTTGAAAATGGTTGAGAAGTGCCCAATAACAGCATGGCGAGTTAAGTCCTGCTTGACTGACGGTAGGGTCAGAGGTGATGTGGTGATTGATTGGTGCTTGTGCTGGCCATTTTTCATGCCATTGAGTAAGTAAGGAAAAGTCAAAGGGTTTTAAAAAGGGTCTCTTGAGGGGAACCGAGCTGTAGGTGGGTGGAATATGTCCCAGTGCACTGGCAGCGTGGGATTATCCTGGAGTCTGACTACTAAATTGACTTCAGCATTTGTGCAGCAGAATTAAGGGGGAGCAATGTTACTGAATACTAGTAACCATGGGAGTGGAGTGAGGCGCAGTGTATTATGAGATCAAACTAAAGGTGATCAGGTGTTTGGCTTAGTGAAATGACGGTAGAGGAGGTGTGATCAGTCTCTTCAAGTTCCCTGGCATTTATCCTCATGCTATAAGGGAAGCATGTTTCAGCTGAAGATCCTGTTGATATAAAAACAAGTGGGTATGAATTGTCCATGAATAAATTTATGCTGGAACATGAAAGAGAGCTTTTTTATGAGTGGGGTTAAGTGACGTGATTGTTGTGATAGTGAGGGATTGTACTCGATTGCCTGGCACATCCCTCCCAGGCCTATGAACTGGAACTCACTGAAGTAAGCTGGACTCTTTCCGTTGGCTTTGGTTCAGACTTTAAGGCCAGAAAACTACTGTGCTTCCGCGAGCAAACACACTGACTCTGAGTAGTATGTAAATAAGTAAGAGCACAGTTCACACTTGGCACAAGGAACTGGGTCTCTGAGGTTCAGATTTCTCTTAAGCCATTTATGACATGCACTTGTGCTGTTTAAAGCATCTAATGTATGCTTTGAGGGAAAACATGCCTGCACATGTGCATTCTCCAGTAAGAGGATAAAAATGGACAGTTGTACAAGTTGTGAAGTGTCATTAGTACCAGTGGGTCTTGAAGCTGCCCATTGGCTATCAAGATCAAGATCCATACTACTTTTACTCTGATCAAATGTTAAGTGCCTGTGTCATTACTTCCTTGTTAAGATTATATGTTTTTTATCTAGATTGACTGTGTTAATTCTTACATTTGTGGACAAAAATCAATGATGCCATTTGTATGTACTTGTATGTGTACATAGCGTGGGCATCTTTCATGCATTATGGAGACATTTAGTTATCACTACATTGAAGTACTACTTTTGTATATTGATCAGAAAATTTCTTCCAGTTGACTATAGAAAATATAAAAGTAAACAATTTCACTGTGTTGGGTTAGGGTGTCAGGTATGCAACTTCCATTGATTCTACATATCTGTAATCCAGATTGATCTCTAAATCTTCAAAGCAGTAAAAAAAAGCAGTCATGGCAGTTGTCACTTAAAGTCAAGTTGATCTCTGTTCTAACTCCATTGAAAAAAAGTAAAGGCATTTAATGATACATTTCTCTCTGTATGTGTTGAGAGCTTAATCCAAAGGTTTGTGAATTCAGTGGAAGTTCTTCTATTGACTTCGTTGGGCTCAGAATCAGGCTCATAAGGAGTTCTACTGAAGTCAACACCATGAAGAATGTTATTAATATGATTGTATATTTTAGTGACCATAATTGAACTCCTTTTTCTTATTAATAAGCTAGTTGTAACAGACAGTAAATATATGTATAAGCCAGATTGCCTGTTGTCATTGCTTAGTCAAATTAAAATCCTTCAACTTCTTCTTTTTTTTTTTTTCCCCTCTCCATAAGACACATTTGGATAGAACCTTCCCCTTTCAAATGATGAAGTGAAGACTGAAAGGGAAGGATGAAAGGGAAGGATATCCTCTTTTACTTGAGAATTTGGGTTTTAACTTGTCATTTATTAGTTGCATTCTTAATTGGCTTATTATAATATCTCCAAATTTACCCTTTTCAGTTATTGGTTTCTACTGTCTGCTTCCCCTTTTTTCTTTACTTACAACTGCAGCTCTTTAAAGGTTCAATTAATGTATTACAGGGCTTTGAAGCACTGGACTTGAAGGCAATCATTTTTTTCTTTTCCTGACTGTGGCAGGGCACTGATGGTGCCTGACACTTCGAAGTTAGTCAGCAAGCCCGGGCCTCATTAGAGCAGCCTGCTACTTGGGAGGCAGGCAAATGGTGCCAATAAAAAGCCTTATGCTACTTCAGGGCAGGAAGCTGCCTGAGGAGCCTGGGCTGGGTTAGGGCTCCAGCTTAGGCAGAGGGCTGCTGTCTAGGAGTTACAACAGGGGAGCTGAAGGAGTCACAGCACACAGTTTGGGGACTGCAGCTCCTGGAATAACTGGAGGAAAGGTTAGGAACTCTGGCGGATGGAGGAGGTACCAGGGGATCCCCAGAGGGTCCCTAGCCTGGCTGGGATGGAGAAAGTGGAACCATGTGACCAGGACTCCAGAGAGTACCCCACGGGCCAGAGAGAATGGTGTCTGCCTGGCCAGGGCAGTGGGCCACCAGATGAATTAGACTAGACCTGTGGAGCTCAGTGGCCAGGGCATGAGTAGAGCAGTGCCAGGAAAAAGGGTTACTGGGAGAGTACGGAGGGTAAGGAATATGAGGCACTTGAGGCCCCAGAACCAGTGTAAGGGTATATGGCTCAGAGTGAGGCCCAGAGAGAGTCAGAGGGCAGATAGTCAGGGAGGCATTGTACCACCTTGACTGGCCCAGGAAGGGCTAAAGGGCAGAGGTGTCCACCGCGAGGGGTGGGTCAGTCTCATAGAGGGCCTGGCGCCCCGACTGGCTGGAGAGCAGGGCCTGGCCTACACAGGCAAAGGTCCCTAGAGTGGTGGACTACTACTACTACTATGTCCTCCATAGGAGGTCTGTATTGAGCAGATTCTTTTTGGTATTGGTTGGTGGAATTGGAGCTTGCTCCATCCACTCCATGCATTGACCTGGTATTGCAGTGCTTCCAGGACTGGTGCAAAAAAACAGAAAAAAAAAAAAACAAAAAAAAACACTACTACTGAGAGGTGGGAGCCGGATCCATCTCAACTCTCATGAAGGGGGCGAGTAGAGCCACCTGAAAGCTGGGATGTGAGTGATTGGGCGTACGGCTGAACAGGGGCCATGATGAGCCTGAAGGAGAACTAGGGCCCAGAGAAGAGAAAAGTCTCCCAGATGGTAGGAGGTGTATCCCAAGGGAAAACTGGAGAGAGCTCTAGGACAGGGCAGGCTGATCTGCCACTGGTCCTGGGTAAGACCTGAAACTGCACCCTGCTGGAGTTGGTTGGTGTGGTGGGACTGCTGGTGGCAGGGCAGCCCCCAGAAAATGCCACACAAATGACACCCCCGCCATACCGGCTTATTCTTCTTCACTCTTCCTATATGTCTGGGGCTGGATTCAGCCCAAGGAGCTGCTCCATCTGAGAGGCTGGGAATTTTGCATGTGTGGCCAGCAGCAGGGGAGGCCAGATCTGGTCCGGAGGAGGACAGTAGGTACATTTGACACCTTGATTTTAGAATAAGTCACTTTAACCCTCTGTGCTTCAATTTCCTTATCTGTAAAATGGGATTGTATTGTTTGCAGTTCTATATTGGTTTCCACCACAAGAACTCAAACTAATTTACAAACATGTCCAATTAAAAATGAAGCTCAAAGCATGCACATCGTTATGACATCAGTGAAGATTATTACTGAATTGTATGCTTTTGCCTATCAGAGTGGTATTCTTTGCATATGTAATTGAATCAACAGCATGGAGTAACTTTATGAGGTTTGGGTTTCATACTGCAAAACCTTCTCTTACCGTCAGACCTTCCATTTTCTGAAAGTGTGAAGTTCCATATCTTCTTTCCAAACTTGTTGTTCATTTGTCTGGGGGAGGAAAGGGAAGGAAAGAGCAATAAGGAAACAAAGGAGTTCTGTGATCTTAGGCAAGCAAATAATAAAGAATAATGAAGATACCTTTTTGAGAGTTCTTAAAATGTCTCTTCTCAAATGGGACAAAGAAGATAGTTTCCTGATTACAAAGCACTTACTCATCATTTTGTCTGAAATCCCTTCTTCTGTGTATTTCGGGTTTCTTTCTGTCATTTAAATTTTTTGGACAGAGCCCCAGATGTGATGTTGGCTGTGCTATTAAAAAACATAGGAAATACAGTGTGTCTTCAAAGTTTTGACTATATCAGAAGCCCTGAGGGCAGCCGAAATCCCACTAGCCACTACAGTTTTGACATGATGATAAATCTCCCAGTCTATTGCAATCTTTCTGCAATTTTGAGCAGGAGCAGTTGTTATAGTGGTGAGTATTTTGTTTGGAAGTAGGTTTTTGTAGCTTTGTTTCTCAAAGCAAACTCCTTTTTTGCTTTGAAAAGAAAACTATGGTAACTAATGTAATGCTGTTTTCTGTTAGGCTGGTTTTTAATAAGGACTTTCAAATATATTTTTTTCCTCTGAACCATCTTTGCACTTGTGATTAATTGTGGATGCAAATGCCACAATTTATGGCAGGTGTATGTCTACCTGATTGGTAAACCATCTCAGTCAGATTTCTTATACAAGCATTAGCACCCACAATGTATTCTTGAGCACAGAATTAAACCTTCAGTATCAGGTCTTTCTTGTATACATATGAAAGGAAAACCTTTCTTCTTAAAAAGAAGCTAATTGCACAGTGGCAGTGTATTTCTTTATTTCTTTTCTATTTTTCTGCTAGAGTAAACATATTTTTCAAACAAAGCTCAATCATACAATTCAATTTTATCCTTTGGTTGGACATTATTGGGTTTTGTAGTCCTGTTTTTCATATAAATAGTTTTCTAATTATAAAGCAAGTATTAAAAAAATTAAAAACATTAATACATGCTTATGTTCAGAAAGATTGTGGCTGAAGAAATGGCTCCTCCTTACTTGACTTTGTTGATTTGTATGTCTGAACTGATTTTTTGCTGTAGTTAATTTATTCCTGTTAATTATATAGAACAAACTCACCATAAGGGAGGTGACAGATTCTGTGCTGGCTGTTGTATGAACAGATTTCGCAACCATTTCTTAGTTAGTTAATCTTGATTTTTTTTTTTTTTTAGTTGGTTATGTGTGAGCTGGGAGAGAGAAACCTAGATGTTAAGAACCCAAGTTGTTTGCAATCCTGGCAGTTTAAAGAAAACCCTGATATTTTTCTTGTATGTTTCACGAACTTGATAGAACACTTAACAGTCAGTAAACATAGGACGTCACAGTGCCGTTTATAAAACCAGTTTAAAGAGCACTTAAAAACATGTTATAAGGGTAAAGCTAGCTTTTGAACATGATGATGCTGAATAGTCAAGAAGAGGAAGCAAGAATTACTGAACAGCATTCCTGTTTCAATTTTGTGCATCATAGACAATTGACTATAACCGTCTCCTTATCCAAATTGGATTAGCACAATGCTGAAGAAGAAAAAAATGAGAAAATTATTTTGTCCTGCTGCTTGTATTGACGCAGAAGGATGCATTGCAAATGATTATATAACTCGTTGATGCAAAGAAGTGATTTAGGTGTAAGCCGTGGCCACCTCCTTAAGAAAGGTAAATTTTAGATCATCACTTCTGGTGTTTACCTCTAAATGTGTAGGCATGAATTATGTCATCAGTATGCAAAAGAAGAGGTACAGCAATAAGAGTAATCACTTTTGAAGAACGTAGCAGTCAAAGCTGAACTAATTCTAGAATATCAAGTGGAATCAGGAAAGAACCAAGGATAAGCATGGAGTCCTGGCAGGTGAGGAACCTGCAGTAAATTTAGTGTCACCTAGTGTTTAGGTCTAAATATGAACATTTCACTCATATTACATTAGGAATTTGCCTATTGTTTACCAGTTTTTAAGAGGGATAGGGGAAGCCTGGGAGCAACTGTGATGAAATTAAAGTGGTCTCTCATTGAAGAAAATATAACAGCGTCTCATGTAAATCTGAATGGCTTATTCAGATTTAAAGAGAGCCACTCTAAAGGAAGGAAAGGAGAATTTGCTATTCAAACTGGTATTTATAAACGAAGTAGCTGAAGAAAATCCTTTATCTTGAGCTAAGCTTTCTTAATAAGTGAAAATAAACCCTGTATTTTGGATATGCTACAGGTAAGCTGCTGGGCAAAATAAGTGTCATCTTGCAATATTACAGAAAGGAGAGAGATTAAAAAACATGAGAACTTTCTGAAATAAGCTCCCAGGATTTTGTTTGCTTCAACTGAAGAAGCAGGTTTATTATTCTCCTACCCATGTATACAGATTGTTTTTGCCTTCTGGTTTGTAAATTATGATGGGGGGAAGGGGGGCAACCTTTCTACCAGGCATGTCGTAAATTAACCGTGCACCTTCCCTGAGTACCACTCCAATCCTTTTCTTCTGTCAGATCTGCTGCTCTGCTTTCTGCTTCCTGTCCTGTGCTCACCGCCTGATTTGTTGCTCTTTTTTCTGCTTCCTACCTTATCTGTCTGTGCTGCCTGTCTCCGCCCTGTCTGCCACATGCCACCCACAACTCTCCATGCACCCACATACCACAGGTTGGTCACTCCTGGATTCATAGATTCACAGAAGTTTGGGGCTGGAAGGGACCTCATGCTATCATTGGGTCCAGCCCCCCTGCTCTGGGCAGGAAGGATTGCTGGGGTCAAATAACACCAGCAAGGTGCACATCCAGTGTCCTTTTGAAGATCTCCAGGATCCCCACTGGCAGTCTATTCCAGAGTCTGGTCACATGAACCGTGAGGAAGTGTTTCCTTATATCCATTCTGAAACCCTCTTCTAGGAATTTATGACTGTTGCTCCTGGGTTTCCCCTAGGGCACTTTGGTGAATAGTTGTTCGCCTAGCCCCTCATGCTCTCTCTTGATATATTTGGAAGCTACCACCAAATCCCCCCCAAAGTCTTCTCTTTTCTAGGTTAAACAGTCACATGTCTGTCAGCCTTTCTTTGTATGGCTTGCTCTTCAGGCCTCTCATCTTATGTGTGGTTCTTCTCTGGACTCTCTCAAGCTTAGGAAGCATGTCCTATGATACATTTCTGTTTCCTTTCTTCAGCTAAGAAATGTGTATGAAGATATTTAGGAGTCTGGATTTTATAATATTTGTTGCAAAGGTGAAGAAAAACAGCTCTGACAATATAACAAATAACAGTAAAGGGAAGGTTTGTAGTAATGAATCTACATTAAAAGTTAGAAATTGTAGAAAATGGATAAGAGAAGCAAAGGCCACCAAGGAGAGCTTTTTGACTAGCAGAGTAAAGGGCAAAGAATAATATTTCATATATATTAGGATTGAAGCAATCCTAACAATGATATTATTTCATTATTTGGTTAGAGTGATTGAACTACCAATATGGAAAAAAGTGCAGATGTACACTTGAGAAAGAAAATATTTCACAATGAGACAGCAATATTATCTGGCTCTATTTCAGGGTAATAAACACTAGCTACAAAAACTAGACTTCTGATTTGGAAGAGCTAGATAACTTGGATCCAGCTCTTGGCTGTGGGGGGAGGTAGGGGGAGGCACGGGGAAGCTGTCTGAATACCTCTCTGGTTCATTAATGTTTATCTTGGAGCAGTGCAGAAGTTATGAGAAGGCTGACACACTAATATATAAACGAGTAAATGGAGTGACTTGGGTAGTTGTAGGACTGTCAGCCTTGCATCAATCCCAGTCAAAATAATAGATGTGTGTTAATGGGGCTGGACTAAAGCAGCGTAATATAAAATGCCATCAGCATGGATTTAAGGGAGATAAACCCTGTAAAACTAACGTTTAATCTTTTTTTTGAGGAGATTAAAATTTGGTTGACAAGGTAGCAGTGTCTCTGTGAGAGCCCTAAATCACTGTAAGGCTTTTGATTTGATAACTCTTTTTTTATTAATTTAATAAAGTGGAATGGTACTAGTTTCTTAAAGTTAACTAGTAAGATCAGCATGGCATACATTAAATGGTTTAACAATTGGATTAGACTTCCAAATACGATTGTAATTTAAGATGTCCTGTTGAGTCGCTGTCTCTACTGGGGTTGCAGAGGGGTCAGCTCCTGGTCCTTTGCTATTTAACACTTCTATGTCAGCAGTCTCTCACAGCTGAGGACAACTGTCTTCTATGATTGTTTTATCTAAACAATCCAAAGATGGCTGCTGAGGCCAGTCTGGGATCTGTTACAATTTGGGCATGTCTTTCCACGTGAGGTGGGTGGCTTTGGATTTTTTATTTGGGCTGCAACACAGTTTCTGTCGCTCCTGCTTTTCTGTCTCCTGTTGTCATTGTAAGGTTTTGAAGTACTGAGATCCTTGCAGCAGGCTCGTCCTCCATTTGAGATGGTTCTGAGCGATAGTCTCCCACAATTTGATGTCAATATTGCATTTTTTTCAAGTTGGCCTTGAGGACATCCTTAAAGCACTTTATGTGCCCTGCTCTTGAGCGTATGCCTTGACTGAGCTAGGAGAATAACACTTGCTTCAGAAGTTTGGAGTCAGACATCTGGATAACATGGCTGGCCTAGCAAAGTTAATGTCAGATGATCAGCACCTTGATGCTCATGGCGTTTGCTTGTAAGAAGTTGTTAATGTTGTTTGTGTCTATCTTCCTGCTGGATTCAAAGGATCTTTTGTAGGCAGTGTTGATGGTACTTATCCAACCACTTGAGATTAGGGCGGTTTGATAAACCACGAGCTTGGTTTTGAATCTGATATAGTGACCTTGGAACACCCATTTCATTAGGCATCTGAAGGCTATACTTATACTTTTAAAGCATTGTTGGATTTCTTCATCCATGTCAGCTTTCTGTAAGAGATGGTTTCCAAGGTACAGGAAATACTCCATTCTCTAGAGTCTCACCGTGAATCTGAATTACTGGAGCTGGGGACCGCTCATTAAGAGTCTGTTGATGGAGGATCTTAGTCTTCTGAATGTTAAGTGTGAGTCCTATTTCTTGTACACGTCGGTAAAGACATGGACAGTCGCTTGAAGGTCTGTTTCTGAGTGAGTATAGACTATATATAGCATCATCAGCGTACTCAATTATTTAGGTCAGGGTCGTCTAGGTTTTACCTCAGTCAGGTGAGATTAAACAGTTTACCATCTATTTGGTAGTTTAGCTCCACTCTAAGTAGAAGCTTGTTGATGGTCAGATGTAGCATTACAGTAAGGAACATTGAGAAGGGTGTTGGAGTGATGATGCAGCCTCCCATCTTAATCTCAAGGGCTTCTGTGATAGATCCATTACTGAGAACCACCAGTCACCATATCACTATGGAGCAGGTGAAGAACGGTGATGAATTTTATTGGGTGTCCATACTACAGAAGGATCCTCCACAGTGTTTCTTGGTTGACTGAGTTAAAGGCTTTTGTGAGGTCAAAGAAGGGCATGTAGAGAGGTTTATGTTGTTCCTGGTATTTTTTTCTGCAGCTGGTGAACTGTGAAGATCATATCAGTTGTGCCTCTTGATACCCTAAACCCACACTGAGATTCCGGGAGGAGCTCTTCAGTGGAAGGGGGATATTTTAGGAAGGAATGTGTGTAATGTGGACTCACCGTCACAAAGTCCCTGTTTCACCAGTAAAACGGTCACAAGACATGGCAACACTTGCAGTCTAAGCATTGCCACTTGATTGAATATGTTAGGGGGTTTCAGCCTTTTTGGATCAGTGTAGCCCCAGTGGCCAGATGCGGAGCAGTTTACCTGCAGCTGCCAGAGTGGGGGGAGCACCCGAATGCGGAGCAGTGGCAGCCACTGCATGTGAGCTTCCCCCATCTCTCACATCCAGCCAGGTAGGTGGCACCTGCACAGCAGTGTGGGATGGTGCATGGTGGTGCTCCATCCCCGCATACCCCCTAGGGCCTTCTCAAGTACCCCCAGGGGTACACATACACCTGGTTGACAACCCCTGAACTATGTCACTTTTCATGCCCAGAATTGCAAAGATGTTTGTATTACCTGAGCTGTGCTAGGAGCTGATGATTACTGGACCAATCACATTCATCTGCTTGGTTATGTCATTCAAACTGGCTCCCAAATGACAGGTGCAGCAGAAGCAATGTCTATGGGAGATCAACATCAAAGGATTCAAGGATTCAGGTAAGCGAGGCCTCTTTTACCAGTGCCTCAATGAAAAACTGGAGAATTCTAATCAACATCAATGGGAAAATGTCACAGTGCTTGGGATGCCTTCAAGTCCACTGTCATCAGTGCCTGTGAAGAGACATTTGGTTTCTCTACCAGGAAACATCAAGACTGGCTTGCTGAGAATGACTTGGAAATCCAAGAGGTGATTGGTTGCAAGTTCAAGTCCTCTTGTGCTTGTCAGAATAGTATCAGTTCCAAGCAGAAGAAACTGAATCACTGTGAAGAGAGTAAACAGAGCTCCTGGGGTGCTTTATGTGCCGGGCAGCTGAGACTAAGGGAGGAAGAGTGGCTGGCAGTGACAGAGAGGGAAAATGAAAGTAAACAGAGCTTACAGCATGAGCAGATGGTGAGGCTCCAGCTGGAGACCAGAGAAGAGGAAAAGCAATCACAGTAATGCTTCCGAAGCAGCCTCTCACTCCAGGTTGGAGGACAGAAGCTGCCAGGAGGTATTTCCAGCCCCAGAGAGGAGCAGAGAGGGTTGATTCCTGCAAGCTGCTGACAGAAGCGGCTGAGCATTCCTGCAAGCAGGTATTGCTGACCCTGCCAGAGAATGCTGCAGGAATGATCAAAAGGAGGAGGCATGTGGAGGCATGACTACACGAGGATTTTGATAAGTACTGAAGCATAGTAGCTTCTGAGGATCCTGGAGGGAAGCAAGGAAGACCTCTTTCTCAGGTTAGAGCCTCCCTGTTGGGGCTATGCTGTGGTTGGAAGAGAGATCCTACCAGGAACTGTGTATGCTCACCAGTAGACCTGTGCGGATCTGCACTGAGCACCATTAGATTGACTGGTTTCTTAGATACGAGAGATTGATCTCCAGGTAAAGGGGACACAGACTTAATCTAAAGAGAGACTGAAACAATTGTGTTTTGGGGTGTTTGAGCCCAGGCTAAGGCCATCCCCTGGATGGGGTGCGTCTCAGACTAAAACTGTGGTCATCCAGCTGGCAGGCTACAGAGGGCTGAGCCTTAGACAATTGGGCAGCATCAAAACCAGGCTGAAGAAAAACTTTGAATTCCATCCGGAGTGGATAGGGTTGGGTAAAGGGGAGGTTTCGAGCCCCACAGAAGAAGACAGAGATTGAGACCTGAAGGATCACATTGGGGTATTGACTCCTATTAACATTGTACCAATGAAGTCATGGCAGGAGAGAAAAAGTAAGATCAATCTCCTGGCAGACCAGGTGATTTGAGGGTGAGGTCCGTTGTGTCATGGCCTGTAGGTAAATGAACTCTTGGCAGTGGCAGTAAGCCCTACAATACCTACAGTTGTCACAATCACCAACAAGCCAAGGCAGAAGTCCAAAGGAAGATCTGTGATATGAAGATCAGGTGGTGGGAAGACAAGGTGAAGGAGAATCAACATCTTGTTGACATCCATGATGTGTGTTTTTTTTCAGTGCCACCAAAACCATCTATGGTCTGCACACTAAGGGACCAATCCCCTTGAGACCAAAGAATGGAGGAGACCTGTTCAAGGAAAGGGGAGCCATCAACTCCCATTGGAAAGAGCATTTTGAAGACTTTTTCAATCAGGACTGTTGTTAATGAAAGTGCTCTCAACTCCATCCCACAACATCCAGTCAGACACAATTTTGGAATCCCTCTGATCCTCAGTGGGTGAGGAAATCCATCGAGCAGATGAAGAATGAAAAGGCGTCTAGAGCGGATGGAATCTCTGCTCAAATCTTAAATCCAAAAGCAGGGAAGAGAGGAGCTCACATCGCAGTTTCACACCCTCATCATAAAGATCTGGAATGATGGGGAAATCTCAGATGACCTTAGGGCTGCCATGATTATGACAGTCTTCAAGATGGGAAATGGGTCTGACTGGAGGGATCACCTTGCTGTCCACTACAGGAAAAAACATTAACACTTTTGTTAATGACCTGGAAGAAAACATAACAGTGACTGAAAAAGGGTGGGATTTAGAATGCACAGTCCTGTTTCAGTATTGTTTGTGAAATCAGGGAATATTGTATAAATGTAGGGAGGTTTAATATATGATACTCATAACTGCTAATGGAGTATTATGTCAAGTTCTGATATCCATAGTTCTAGAAGGTGGTGATGGTGAATTGGAGAGTTCATAGAAAAGCTGACCTTTGATTGGAAAATGTTTCTTATTAAAGACTCAATTCAATGTGTTATCAAAGGCAAAGTTACCAGTAAATTTGATCAGAACTTTATAGGCTGACCAAGTTATTACAGAATTTTTCTGATGGAAAGCTCTACAGTCTAATGATAACGTTATAACATGATCCAAATGGTGGATGGAAGCTTAAGCTGGACACAGTCAGGCTAGTGAAAAGGGGGAAGAACTCTTTTAACAGACTATTGGAATAGCTTCCGAAGGGTGGCTTCTCCATCACTGGAAAGTTTTACATCAAAATTAAATGCTTTTTTATAAGATATGGTTTAGCTCAAACAGGACTTAAATATAGAAAAGACCTGTGACCTGTTTTATGTAGAAGAAAAAGATAGTTAGCTGTGTTAGCGTGAAGACAGTCAGAGGGCAGGATAGATGTGTGCACTTTATAGACTAAATAATATTGATTAATCGATTGATCAATCTCTGTCTGTCTGTCACAAGCTTTGTTCTGAAGCTGACTTCATCAGATACTGTGAAAGGACATGCAGAATATAAGGAGAGAGAAATTAGAATACAAAAGACAAGGTGGAAAGCGAGGGAAAGGGATGGGAGGGCAAAAAGTGATAGGAGACGAGTAAACAAGGATGGAACCCATAGGAACAGGGTGGTCTCAGAAGCTAATCCAAGCAATGAGGTAAGACTCTGTAGTTCCTGTTTAAACCATCCTTAACACAGTCTTGTTTGTGGATGATTTCTTGTTTTATAATTTACTGTACAAACTGGTTTTTAATTTTTTTTTTTGCCTGAGAACAGCAATCCTGACATCAGTGATGGAGTGTCTGGGGAGGCTGAAGTGTTCTGCCACAGGCTTTCTTTTGTGACTTTCTGCAGTTGATGTCAGATTGGTGTTCATGCATTCTTACACACAGAGGTCTCCCTGTTTTCCTTATGTAGACTGCAGATGGGCATTGTAAGCAGGTGATAGCATATATGATGTTGATAGAGTTGCAGCTGAATAAACTCTGGATGCCGTATTCTGTTATTAGTTCCAGTGGTGATGTGGTTTGTATTGAAGTGGAGACATAGAAGGCATTTGGGTCCATTGCATGGACTGGTGCCTCAATGAGGATAGGTGTTTGTTTATCTGTTCTCTGTTGCTCAGACTAGATCAGTTGTACCCAACTTTTTCAGATTGGAGGGGGGGGACGACACGGACGGACATGGAGACGGACACGGAGAGAATGGCCCTGATCCACTGGACACGTGTTTTGGGGGGAGAGGGGGGGAAGTTGACTTGTCATAGGGAAGAACAGAGAGAGGTAGTTAACTAACTATGTTAGTCTTAAGTCAGGGTAGAGATGTACCTTATAACTAAAACAGAGATACATAAGCTTTCATGAGCAAGAGCTCAATTCATCAGATGCTATGAAAGAACATGCATAATGCAGTCTGTCAAATCAAGAAAGTGATTTGAATATTAAAGACATGGAAGAGAGGAGAGGAAATAATGCTGGGAGAGGCAAACAGATAAAACAGGTAGAAATACAGGTGGAGAAAAGCATAATTGACTTTACCAGCCCCTGTGAAAAAAAGTTTTTTTGTTTTTTAATCAAATTAGGGTGCTCTGCAACTTTGACTGGCAATCTCATGTTGCTGTTATGAAGTTATGGTGTACAGAGATTGGCAATAAAAAAACAAATGCCAAGTTCAATAAAAGAAATCTACTTTTATATCTTCCTTTTGAATTGGAAATTTGCAAAATTAAGGAAATGTGGAGCTGTATCAGCCATGAATCTAGCTAGTTGGTCAGTAGTATGGGTAATGAAGTATTCATATCTTGAAACATAATCTTGTTTTCCTGCTACTAGTAAATTTGATTTTCATCTCTGAATGATATGCTATTCTTGCAAGAAATGATTTACAGCATGACACAATCAGCGGTAAAATTTTGCACTCTTAGTGTATATTACACATTATGTATTCCAAGATTCTTGACTTTTCTGTTGCTTATAAAATATAATATACTAAAAATCAGTGTTAGAGACCTTAGTGATTCATGAATCTCTAAAGCTGCAGACATATCTATAAAATGAGAATTTATTGACATAGTTATAAACTTGTATAAAATCATTTGTTTATCATTGGCTAAATCAATCTTCATTTGGTTGCCTCTTAACAGCTATTTTAAAATATATTGCCCATGCCTGTTCCCTATGTCCTCATTCTCCTTTCTCACATTTAGATTAGTAGAAAAGGTGGTTTTGTGACTGGGGAGAAAAGAGTTCAGTTTCTGGCTCTGAAACGCAAGGCAAAGTATCATTTACTCCCTCTCTTTCTTATCTCTCTTACATTGTCTTCTATTTGAAGAAGGGACTCTGTCGCTTTAAGTTACAGTAACCTAGAACAGTGGGAAATAAAATCTCAGTGGTGCCCTCCATCTAAAACAAAATAAAGAATTCAGAAAAACTTGGGAACACATTCTCAAAATAGCAGAATTTACTTAAATGAAGGCTTTATGAAGGTGCTTGAAGTTAAGTATGCATATAAATGCTGCCGTAATTCCTGAATTGAGGCCTAAATTTATAAAGTATAATGTCAATCTTCTTTCCTCTTTTGTTGATGGGGAATCACTTCCTTACTTTCTCTAAAAGTAAAAGTGAATTTTTTATAAGGTCCTGATGGCATTGGTTTTTATACAAAGCTTTCCTACTGATTTTGCATTCCATTGTCTTTTCTCTTCTACTCCTGCGTACTTCTATCTCTGCTCCTATTAACTTTATCATCCTTTTGTGTCTCTACTGTTCTTTATAAACTATTCTATATATTATGTTGTCAACTGTCCTCCTCCTCCACTGAGACATTATCTCAACCCTGTGCTTTTCCAACCCTGTCTCTGCATTATTCTGTTGTACCTCCTTTGAATATGAACTGGTTCTACTTTCTTTGGCCAGCATTAAGATGGGTTGCATTTCTTATATATACAGTAATATTGCCTCTGAATTTTTAATCCTGTTAGTTTTTTAAACTTTTGCCCTGCTCTGAAATATAAACTGTGCTACATTCAGTTCCCTATTAATAATCCCAGCATCCTTTAACTTTTTATAGGTTACATTTTAAAAGGAACAGGTAGTTTTACCAGACAGTTAAGGTTCTGAGCACACAAATAATTGTGAGATAAACTTACAGCATATCATCTCTTCCATGGTAAATGCAATGTAGCTAAACCCCAAAGAAGGTGGGCAGCTCTCTCTCATGTGCTAAGTGTAGGCATACGGATAGCTACTGCGGAATCGGATACGTTTTTTATTCAGACACTAGCTTACCTCATGATAACTTGTTCATGTGCCCATCTCCTGAAAAAGCCACAGGTGACTGGCAAGATCAAGGATGATATAACATGGTTTGGAAATCGCCCTGAAGAAAGTAGAAAATTGAGTGCAGATTTTAAGAAATAAGTTTTACTTTTGAAAAAGCTTGGGGATTGATCAAAACATGTTGCTAGAAAAGCAACAAATAGCATATAGCACTGCAGATCTTGTAAGGGTGCCAAAGAGGGACTGGTAGTTTTTTAGGGACTGGTAGTTTAGGTGACTTTAAAATTTTAATTTTAAAAACTATGTATTTGAGAATGGAGCATATTTCTGGTAGTTACATGTTGCCAGAATTCTGGAAGAAACTGAGGCTACATAAACATGTTCAGATGATCTGAGAGAATTCTTCCAGGTTTTTCTCCTGGTAGAAAATCTTACTAGGAGGTGCCTGAACAGCTATTCAGATACATGGCTCTGAAGTGCATGGGGCTTGCAGAACTGACGTTGCACATCCAGGGGGACCCCTTGTACATATCTAAGCATGCTTTGCAGACTCCTCAGCCTGTCCAGTGTGCACAGGGCCGCTCTAATTAGCTGATCCACATTGTTCAAAGTCAGCCTGCATCTCCCTGCAGCACCGTGTGGGCATTGTGCAGGCGCATGCGTTGTTTTCTGCTTGGTTAGAGCAGCAGAGGCTAGACAGCAACATGTTGTCTCCTGGGGGAAGTGTGGGTGGGATGGTGGGGGGAAGGAGGAAGGCCAGAAACAAAACACCCTGGGATGCTAGGGTGCTTTGGCTTCTGTCAGAAGAAGATGTGTACAGACATTCATTCTCTGAGAAGAAACTGCCTTCTGGTTTAATCTTGGTTGTTCCCAGGAAAAAAATCCTAAACATCTGTATACTCATGGGGTTTTTTCTGGGAGAGCAGTGATTCTCCCAGGAGAAACTGAATGTGTACATAGCCTCAAGTTTTTATGATAAACATGGGCAACTGGTGCCTCCCAAGTCTGGGAGTGGCAATAGATCACTGATGGGGGGGAGGAGGTCCTGTAGCAGCCAATTGCCAAGCCAGTGGTGAAACCAGAAGTGTACTTCTGGCAGTACTTCCAGTTTCGCGGGGGAATTTCCAGGGGGTGCATATGCATCCACGTGCACCCCCTACACATCACCAATGATGATGACAAAGATCACAGCCTCTACTAGCATAGAGGGTTGTTATAAAGAGGATGGCTATTGGTTTTCCGTTTTAACAGGGGGGACAATACAAGAAGTAATGGGCCTAAACTGCAGCAAGGGGAATTTCCTTCAGGTACTAAGAGGATGTCTCTGAAGGTGGTACCTAGGAAGGTTGTGAAATCTCTCTCTTTGGAAGTGTTTAAATGCAGATTAGACAAACATTTGACTGGGGTGGTTTACTCAGGGGGGTCAGAGCCATAGGGTCAGAGTAGGTGCCCCCCTAAGGTCCCTTCCAGTTCTGTTTTTCTGTGATTCAAATTACTAAGCTCTCTTGCTTCCTGATCTTTGCTGCCCATTTTGGAAGCTACTCCCTGAATTTGCCATCTGAAGAACGGCACTTTTCTCATGTCATTGAACAAGCTCCTTTTTTTAAACTTTCATCTCTCTTGCTTCCTGAAGATGGGGAAATTGCCATGTGACTATTTATACTTATGTATTCCTCCAGTGGCAGAACCGGGTTCCCAGTTACTGCGTGCCCTACTGTCCATCTCTCACTAAGAGAAAACAATTATTAATAAATTTAAAAGCCCTCCAAGCCTGACCCTGGAACTCTGACTACTCAAATTTGAATGGCGTTCTCTCTCTGGCCTAATTAATTTTTAAATATTTCATACAAATTGGAAGAACATCAGCAGAAGTGATTGATTGATAGTCCCCACTAGAATACCTGATAGCCTAGTGGGATATCCCAATAAAAGATACCACATCTACCCAAAGAACCTTGTCTGCCTATGCCTTGTACAGTGACATTCATATTTCCCTACTTTTTCTGAAGATTACTTGCATGAAACATCCTAGGACCAAATATGCCTTTTCCATGGCAGAATCATGTTGGGATCTTCATGATGGGAGCAGCACTTGGTCATTCTGTGATTGGCTTTCACCTCCTCAGTTGTTTTTTACTTATGGATTCCAGCTTCTTACAAAAAATCTTATTGTAATTCCCTGTGTATATGACCTTGCACATCCATTTCGATTTCTCCACTCTTCAAAGTGCTATTGGTGTTGCAGTGTCATGTGTCTGTTCTTTCAGAACTCTAGGCTGAACAATATCTGGCTTCTGCAGTTTGATTGCTCTGAACTGTTGAGTATTGCTTCTGTCTTAAAAGTAGTAATATACATTTCCATAGCCTTTCTCTTATCAGCCATTCTTCATTCCATTATCAGCCTTTTTGAACACTAATGCAAAGCGTTCATTTATTTTTGGGGTCATGCATATGATATCTTTAATCACAATACCACTTTCAGTGCATAGAAGTCCCTGCTTTATATTTCTTGGCTACACAGCCTGTTGTTTTTGTTTGTTCTAATACTGTATTTACTTGAATAGAAGACAACCCTGATTATAAAATGATGCTCCAATAGTGATTCTGTATATGAAAAAAATTATAAATGTTATGATTTTCCAAATATAGAATCTAGTTATTGTAGCTTTGTCTTTAACTCCTCCCACTGTTACAGCAGGGAAAATACATCGGAGGCGGGGTGGGTCAGAGAGCCATTTGCTCTCTGCTTCCCCCACAGCTTTTTCCTTTGGTAGCCTCTTCTCCCTCCCCTTACTGTCAGACCCTGCTCTCCCTGACCACATGGAAGTAAAGAGCAAATTTGAAAACGATAACCTTGAAATTAAATGTGGCTGCAACAATTTGCATATAGCACCTAGGCAGACAAGATTCTTAGGGTAAATCCAATATCTTTTATTAGACCAACCAGACCAATAAAAGATATTGGATTTACCCTAAGGACCGTGTCTGCCTACATCCTTAGACCAATACGGCTACAACCTATACCCCTATAGCACCTATACTTTGAAGGCTGATTAGTTCATCCAGAATTGATGCATGTTACCTGTTTTTGAAACTGCTTCAAGTTTTAGCAGAGATATTTCATAAACACACTTTTGAGCAGCGCTTGGGCATCTTCTGTGCATTGTATTAGTCCCAAGCCAAAAGGCTCGTGATTTACCACATACTTTCCTGGGCTGGGCACCACCAGAATGAACAGAATTTGAAGCCATTGTGAGCCATGACCCTGTGTACAGTTCACCCCAAATCCCTCGGTCGCACTCTTTCTCAGCCTGGCACATATATTAGTGTGGCCATGACCCCATAACTCGGCACTGCTCAGTATGGATGTATACTCCAGATTACACCCCCTCCCAAGGATCCATATGCTAATTAGCCCCCTCCCCCAACTCATGACTGGTACCACGTGTTCTTGTCACAAGTCCTAGGATGCTCCAAAAATGTAGGTGCAGATGAGGCGCAGGGCAATCTGGTGTGACTTCACTTCATGGAGAGCAGGTTCACACTAATTAAATGCACCAGGTTGAGGGGGGGCTGACAGAGGGATTCTGGGTATGCAGTGTCATAGCTCATCATGACTTGAGAGCTGGCGGTGAGGGGGTCTGTGCTTAATGGGCACTACCGTATGTCTCATTCAAATAGGTTGTGCTAACCTATTCATGCAGTAGATGTTCACTGAATAACACTGGGGTTTTAAGCAAAGTGAATGAGATGTTTATCATGTGAGTATTATGTAATTTCTTGAAATTGTATTTGTATTCCCTTTGTGAGGACCCCTCAGATGGGGTCCTTTTTAAATCTGTTTGATATTGCCTGTTTTCTAATAAAATGTTACAAAAAAAAAATTAAAAAAAAAAAGTTCACATCAGCATATTTGCTTGATGCCGGCCATGTGTTTTTATAGTCACGCTTAGTGTTGTCTGCATGTAATCAACTTCATACTTGTTCCTACTGCTGAACACATGCTGGTTTTGACATCCATTTAATGATAGACCATGCATTAACTCAGATTTCCCTGTATGTGATTATAAGAGGAGGGGCTTTTTCCTCCCATGCCAGTTGGGAGGAGAGGCAGAACCTTGTCTTGTATTTGAGTGAGTATGGTATTCTTTGTTAGGTCTTTCTTGGTTTGACTTTTGGCCATTCTTTATCCCTACAGTTCCCTACTTCCAAGTTACAGGATTTCCTCCTCCCCACCTCCCTGAACATCTTTTTTTATTTCTGTTGTCTCCCTGCTTAATTCTAATTTACCTTTTCCCAAATATATTCTCCTAGACTACTTTGTACTCCTGCCTCTTTGGAGGAGACTGACCGTAGAAGTACTGCTATCTTAGTCTGTCACGTACACTCTGCTGGTTATATGTAATGCAAGCAGTTTGTCTTGGTATACTAGTTAGTGGAAAAAAATGTTGCCGGGTTCTAAATATAAAAAGCTTTGGGGGTTGTAAAGTTTTCTCAAATCCTCAATCCATTTGACAGCTGACTTGCACAAAGAAACAGTTTGGTAGCTTATGTTAAAATATGATAGTAATTTTAAAAATGTAGGTGGCAATGAAAAATTTCAGTGTTTTAATATCTGAACAGTTAGATCAAAACAGCAAAGAGCCTTTCTGTTTTATCAGAACAAGAAGTTGAGTATTTGTTTTACAGTATGAAGGGTTTTTATCCTATGTAAATATATTAGGAGGCTGATCACATCACAGTAGTGGACTTCGAGATCTGCTTTTAAATATTAAAGTTTGCCTGGGGGTACATGTGTGGGTAGTTCCTCAATAATTGCTGAAAATGAATGCAGTGTTTTTCTAAGATAAGACCAATTGTTGATTAGATTAAAATATTGAGTACAATAAAACTGCAAAGCTAAATTAACTCTTTATCTTGAAGGAATGGAATGCTAATGAAGTCTGACCTCAGTGAAATAATCTATGATGCTGTAATACAGGGGTGGGCAATTATTTTGGGTGGAGGGCTGCTGGCTAAGTTTTGGCAGGCCATCAAGGGCTGCATGATTAGCCCTGTCTCTTGACAGGTACCTCACGCCCTGGTCGCCATTTTGGGCCCGGAAGTCCCACCCTTTAGCCCCTGACCTTTGCCACCAGAAGTCCCTCCCGTAGCCCCCCAGAATTACTCCTTTCAGCAAGGGGTTTTGACATCTCTGAACCAGAAAAATACCAAATTATATTCTAAAAATCAAATGTACTACAATATTTATTAATTTCATTTTAAAAAATATTTTTGTCTTGATGTACATGTATTTCTGTGGTGTACATAGAGATGATAGTATAATAGCTTAAAGTGAAGTCTTATTCTTGTATATTGTGGGAGGGTAGGTATAGGTTTATGAGTATGTGGCATGTGTGAGAGGGGGTGTGTGTGTGGGATTTGTGGGGAGTGGATGTGTGGGTTATGGGTGGGTGTGGGTTTTGTGGGAAGGGGCTGTGAGTGTGTGGGGGAGAGGGTGGCAGGGTAGGGTTGTTGCTTGTAGGGAGTATTTGCCCATAGACTGCCCACCCACCCGCAGCAGGCAGAGCCCGTCCCAACGCTCCAGCAAGCCTGGGCTCTGCGCTTCTGGCCCTGAAGTACTAGTGTGGGCCCTGTGCTCCCTCATGCTGCCATTTGCCCCCTGTCTGCCATCGCTGCCCTTCTCCTGCTGCTTCCCCCACTCCTCCCCACCCTGGCACTGGCACCACATCCCAGCTGCTCCTGTGGTCCTGGTGCTGCAGCTGGGAACTGCGTGATACTGGCAGGGAGTGGGGAAGTGACTGCAGCAGGCAGGAGGAAGAGGAAGTGAGCGGGCACACAGAGCACAGTGACAGCTGGGTGGGAGGGCAGGACCTGCGTTGGTATCCTGGGACCCAGAGTAGGGTGGCAGGAGCACAGGGCCTGGGCTGCCAGGGGTTCTATGGAGCCAGGCTGCACTGCTCAGTCAGGGAGAGGAGGGAGCCAGCCCAGCTCCATATAGCCCTGGCAGCCCAGCCATGAGCTTCTGCTGCCCCATGCTGTGCCCTGCCAATGCTGGCCGCGGAGCACCTGCACTCGTGCCCAGGTGTCACTGCACTCTGTGCACCTGCTTGCTGCCCCTTCTCCCTGCCTGCCCACTGGTCGGCCATTTCCCTGCTCGCCCACTGGTCGGCTGGCCAGCCAGCGCCATGTGGCTCCCAGCTGCAGCTCTGGGACTGCAGGAGCCAATCCGGCCAGCCCTGAGGACTGGGGCTATTGCCCACGATCCTCCCTTGCCTTCCTCTCCCCACTCCTTATCTGTATTTCCCTCGGCACAGGGAGGCAGGAAGAGTCAAAGGCCAGAAGCCTCCAGCAGCCCCTGCTAGGCAGAGGCTGCCGGCTGAGGCTCAGGGTGGGGGATTGCAGGGGGGATACGAGATGGGCTGGACTTGCCAGTGCAGCTGTTTAGTTGTGCTGCTGGCTCCCCCTGCATCCTACTGCCCCTGGCTCCTGTGATCTTTGACAGACAGCTAGGGGCAGATAAATATTAATTCTCTAAATTTTTTAGGGGTGCCACAGGCCAGATAGAATGGCCTGGCGGGCTGCATGCAGCCCATGGACTGTATTTTGCCTGCTCCTGTGGTACTACAACATAGTTATAAAACTTTACAATTATATGACAACTTTTTAAAAGGCTCTGAAATACTTGTGTAAAAGTGGCTAAGCATTATCAGCCCCATTTTATACTGGGGAAACCCTGAAGCACTGAGTCGTGACTGGGCACTGATTGTTCAGTGAGTTTGTGATAGACAGTAATAGCCTTGGATTTCCGAAACCTCTCTGTTATTTGTTTTGAGGAAAAGAATATAGTGGTTGGCAACCTTTTTAGGCTGTGGGCTGGAATGACTCAGCTGAGGTCAGAGGTGGGCAGTGGGCGCTAAGATTCAGCTGCCACTGCTACTGCTTCGCCACCCTCTCCCCCCGCCCTCCCTCCCCCAGCATGGAGAAAGAAAACTGACTGCTGCTGAAGTTCCCTGACCTCCAGTGCCTCTGAAGCCCCCAAAATGCAGGCTGTATCATGGGCCCCATGGGCTCTATGTTGTTGACCTCTGCGTTAGAGGGTCAGTTCCAGTGTAGACTCTACACCCTAGACCCTATGCTAATAAAGGGTTGGAGTAATGCATAATTCCTCCACAAGGAAGGGGGAGGGGATAATGAGGATTACATGAACTATAGTAATAAGATGCATTGAATCTGGGTCCATTGGCATGGGACCTCTAAAAAGCTGTCATGCCATCAATCATGGCATGGTACAATAGCATCATGGTAAAAAGGGCTGTGATTGTCTCCGTGTACAAGCATTAGTGAGTTTGGTCTTATACGTGGAATGATAGGTTCTTGGTGAAGGTTATTATTTCTGAAATCTCATGAAATCAAGAGCATCACACTTGTGCCATTTTTAAAAAAAATGTTTTTTGCTCCTTTTGTTGTGGTCCTCTGCTATAGTGTGTGGGATGGTACTGAGACTGAGGTATTTCTTGGTCTTTGTTCCCACAAGTTAGCAAGGAAGACCCATAGTTATCTTCCAGCTTTGACCTTGTTTACATCTACCTGTTACTGCTTAACTGTGTCAGCATAATGACATGAGAAGCAAGGCTTCTTTGGCGATATCTACCTTCTATTGGGCAAACTGTATAATTAGGAGAAATGTTAGGCAAACTTTCAGGCACTTGGATCTAAAGAAGGGCACTTTGTGCCTAATAGCTATTCTAACATCTTTCCTTACTACTGTATTTTCTCATTATACTACACCCTTCAAATAAGATGCACATTTACTTTTTGGAAGGCAGAATGTAGGTGGGGGGGAAGATGTTTGCAGAGTCACAGCTGACTATATGAAGTAGACAGCCATTATTTCTGTTAAGCAACAGGTAGTAGCACTCAGTGGAAATGTTATGCCAAGTGAGCTGCTCCACATTCACAGGGCAAGCTATCCATAGCGAGGGAAAAGGCTCTTTGAGAACTTTCTTTGTTAGTGCTTCCCAGGAGGGGAGTTGGAAAGTTGCTGGCAAGGGCTGCCATCTCTGCCTTTCGGGCTAGGGACAGACGTTCAAAAAGACTGAGCTTGAATTGATTCAGTCTTTGCAGGTTAGTCTAACCTGGCTAGGCTGAACTGATTTGTAATCGTACCAATATCCCCTCTGGACTGAAGAAATGCTGGCACATGCCCGCAGTGGATCAGGCTAGAAGCTGGGGAATGCTAAAGCAGCCCTCCCTTCCCTTCTTTAGTCCTGAGCTGAGGGGGAGTATGGCTAGGCCCAAGCAGGACACTGATTGAGGAGGGGTCCACCCCTTCCCCCACCCAGCAAGGGAGCCATCAGGGAGTTAATAACAGAGCATTGAGTTACACAGCAGGGAGTTACACAGGGAGCTGTTAACATTTATCAGCCTATCAAATAAAAGCTTCTCTCATTAGTTCAAGCTCTTCTTTAACAACTTTTTCTAAGGAAGGAGCAGGTGGACATTACCAGTTACCTGTTGATTAGCTCCAAAAAGCCCTAAGGGGACACCGTCCTGTTTGCCTTTGTCCTGCGTTCCACAGCATGGACTGCAGTTAGCATGTAGTATGCTAGTTAATGCTGAGAGGGGTCTGTTTAAGGGGGGGTGGGGTGGGATCGCTGCTTGAGCAGAAAGTGGTGGGGTGAGGGGAGCAGGCAGAAGCCAGGTGGACTCTGCTGTCCCTGTAGTCTTTGCTGGAGCTCCAGCCATAGAGAGGAAGGGTGCAGCCAGCCCTGATGGGCTGGAGCAGAGAGTAGAGCCCCACCCATGCTTGGAAAGCATCCGGGAACCTGAGGGATTCTGGTTTAAACATAAACCAGGAAGGGGTCTGGGACAGACATAGCATAAACTGGTTTGATCCAAATCAGTTAAGTCTAATACTACATTCAACCAGGTTTATCTCAAACCAGTTTCAGCCATTTTCAAACTGGTTTATGTGCACTGATCGTCTGTTCTGTTACAAGTTTAAGCTACTTTCTGACCACTTAAACCAATTTGTGTAATGTCTTTCCCTAGCCCAGCTGTGCTGGGAATAAGTAGTCAACTGGGTTCCCCCTGGGTGAAGGAGATGCTCTCCTGACCTGTGTGCAGATCCAGGGAGACTCATGCGAAGGGCAAGGTGAGTGGGGAGAGGCAGGAATAGCAGGCCTTGAACTTGTCAAGAACCTTATGAGGTGTTCTTGTGTATGTGCTTGTTGTGAAGGGTTCTGAATAAATTCCCTCCCCATCTCTCCCTGGGTCAAACAAATAAAACGTGTCATGTTAAGTGTTTGTTTATAGTCTGGCTGTTACAGGGGAGAGTTGCTAAATGGTTTCTTAAAGAAGCAGTTTTGAAGGCTGATTGGAAAAAGGGAGGAGAAAGGTGCGTGACATCTGCTACAATATCAAGTTCGATTAATTATGAGTCAGAGTCCCCTTCCCAGAAAGAAGTCCAGCACAGAAAGCTGAAGGACCTGCTGAAGCAGTATTACCCTAAGTGTAACATGCCACAAATTCAACTTAAGGCGTGATACAAATGAGCTGCAAAGATATTTTACATTTTGCAAGTAACAGCTTTGAGCCCAGATTGCCATTTTTGTGGCTCATTATCTTATGATAAGTTTCTCCAAGGTATTGTAGTTTATCACATAGTTAACACATTAATCTCAGAACAATTGTAACATCTGCCAGGAGCCTAAGTCTTCCTGGAAATATAGAGTCCAGGATGTGTAGCATCTCAAGAGACAGTCTGGCTGAGGCAGTAGGAACTTTCTGGTGGGACAGGGCAGCAATAGGGCTTGGGCCTCAGATCCTTCCAAGAGCTGTAGCAAGATAGTTAGGTTTTTTGGGGTTTTTTTTACTACACACACACACACACACAGTCTATAAACGATAATGTGTTGTTTCCACATCACAAACCTCATCAAGATAGTGCAAACGGTATGCAGCAGCTCATTTGCTCTGAGCCAGCTCAGTTGCTGGTTCAGGTACAAGCTACAGTGCTCAGCCGGTAGCTACCACAAATTCCTTAGCGGCTGCAAGAAGCTTAATACTGGACAACACCCCTTCTGCTTGCTGGGCAGAGAGAAGTGAACCCATTTTCATAGCCATTAGAGTACAATGTTTTAATGATTTTATTTTTTCTTGCTCTATTCCAGCAAAAAAAACCCCCAAACATCTTCCCTACTTAAGAGACCCCTCAGGTTTGGAGGGCTGATTTTTTGGGAGAGAAGTGCATGTGGCAATGTGTTGGGGGTGCATGCACATGCACCCCCTGAGAGTGCCGCACTCTCTGTTCAGGCAGTGGGCGGTGGGGGCAGGCGGGAGCACCGGTGCCCCCCCTGCGAGTGCCAGCCGGGGAGTGGGAGTGCGGCAGCTGCTTCTGAGAGCATCGCAGCTGCTTCCTGATCAGTGTGATTGGCTTCAGGGGGAGCCGCCCCCTCAGTTGGTGTGATCGGCTGCAGGGGGAGCCCCAGTAAAAAAAAAAAAAAAAAGAAGACAAAAATAAATTTGCTTCTTGCTTATATCTTGGAGCATCACAACTACAACAGTATTCCAACCTTACTCCTTCCTAGTTATGACCTTCCTATTATGGACACATTTAAATGAGTAAAAATATGCTGCTGCCTGTATAGCTCATTCCAGTTCAGGAAGTTGTAAGACATTGTACTGGTGTACATAGTTTTTTTACCAGTGAATGTATCTTCACTGAAGCACACAATACCAGCAAAAAGTTGTGTCCTTTTGTGACAACCTTAAATATCAACTAGAGTTCAGTGTCTTGGCCACTGTTATCACCAGAGCTTCCATCATAGAGACACACCATAGTCACTGTATGTGCTGCTCAAAATCCATTGTGGAGATGCACTGTAGTTACTGTATGTACCGCTCAAAAATTCTGTAAGCTGGGAGAGCTGAAAGAGAGCTAATGTGGGAATACTCTTGATTCTGGTTTGAAAAATAAATGAAGTTAGACAGTGCCAACACAGCACCATTTTCTCTGCTTCCCCTGTGTGTTATATCATACCTGCTGTTTCATTCCTGCTGATTTAACGCATTGAAGAGCCAGTTCCCCTATGGGACAGGGAGCTGGACTTTATTCTGGCTCCTACCTCACATATTTATTACCTGAATTATATTTTAGAGTCTTAGTTATTGGCTTTGATGTGGAAGTTAACAAGTGTAGTTTGGCATTGAGATCTCAAGTTGTTTTTGCAATGACCAGAATAGGAAAAACTGCCATTTTACTTATGAACTTCCATAGGAAAGCTATAAGAAGTCCTGAATATTTTTAGTGTTTAAAACAAAATAACTTGTTATAGAAAAATAAGAACTATCAAACTCCTTATTGGATCATTTCTTTAAGAGCTTCATACCATCTTAGCCTAAAAATAAAGAAATTTAAGAAGGTTTTTTTAATGATCCCCAGTAGAACCAAGATGAATGCATTTGCTTATATCCCTCACAACTACACAGTTGTTCCAATAAAACATATCATCTACAAAAATCTTTGCCTCTCACTTTGCTAGCCCATCATGAGTATAGCTCCCCAACGCTATCACAGCAGTATAACTTATTAATTGTTTTTACTTTACTGATGTTTAGCGTGTGTGTGTATATCTTGAGGAAAACGGGTGTAAAATCCCAGGACAACTTGAATTTTTAAACTATTCTGCTTGTAAAAAATAAAAACAACTATGACTTTAAAGTTTTAATTGTTCTTGTAATTTCTTGTAGGAAAAAAGGCTGAAAGAAAAGGCAGCAAGAAGAGAAGGCAGAGGAGAAAATGAGAAGGTAAACCTTTTTTATTTTCTGATCAGATCAATGATTATAGTTTTGGAACTCTAAATTTAATTACAGATCTTCTTTCTCTCATAAACAATGTTTTTAATTAAATATAGGATTTTAAGCCTTTTTTCTATTTGCTAAGCATTTTATACCCTTCCTTTTGCTTTGTTCTGCGTCAGCTAATGGTTTGTAAAAGTAAGGGAAACAACTATTTTTGCTGACAATGCAGCTTTATTTGTTTTTATTTTCTCTCTTTTCGGTTCCATTCTTTGTTTAAGATAGTCTTTGGGAATGGCAATTGCTGCATTCTATATATCAAACCAATTGAAATTTCAGTCGCTTTGTTTGATAGCTTCTGATTTCTGTATGTTTATGTATGCATATGATTCTGCTTGTAACATAGCATCCAATAAAATTTACAGTGACGTTTCATTTAGCTGCATTTCCTATTAGAATATTCTCCCTGAGCGCAATATGTTTAAATTTGCATTGTACCAATAGGATGAAGAAGCAACCTCTCTGATATCAATATGAACAAAGAGTATATGTCCATTTATATTTGTCTGTATTTTGTATTGCATGTGGTTTAGCTTGGGCTGAACTGAGGAAATTCAGCTGCAGTGATATTTTTTTCCGGAATATGGACCCAGTTATTTGTGTCATTTCTCATACTATATCTCATTGTGTTATGCATGAATGGTCCTGATTTGTCCTTGGTATTTAGCAAAGATCTGATTCCCTTGAGTTAAATCCATTATGTTCCTTGTCAGATGTGTCCATGCTTGCCATGGCACTTGGAGAACAAGTCTAGGTTGGTAAGTTGTGTTTCACTTCTGAAGTGGGAAGTAATTATTGTGCAATTTAAGATGAAAAGCCTGGTTATACTGAGTATTAATTATCACTCAATGTTCAAAGACAGCCTGAAAAGAGAGTTGCTGGCCTCATGACTTCTAAATCAGTCAGTAGATCTTTGCATACAATTGAAAGTATAAAGAGAAATCTTTTGAGGATGGATTCCTTGCAGGGAATTGATGAAATCATAGTTTCATAGTTAGTAAGGTCAGAAGGGACCTGAGCAGATCATCAAGTCTGACCCCCTGCCATGGCAGGAAAGAGTACTGGGGTCAAACAGCCT
>NW_017728906.1:173981149-174001836 GCF_001723895.1 Crocodylus porosus | reverse complement strand
ATCTTGGCATCAATGATGACTCCAAGATCCTTTTCTGCCTCTGCACTGATGAGAAGGGAGTTCCCCAGCCTGTAGGTATGCTGCTGGTTCTTCCTTCCCAGGTTCAGCACCTTGCACTTGTCAGTGTTGAATCCCATCCTATTCTCAACCGCCCACCCCTGTAACCTGTCTAGGTCCGATTTGTAGCCTATTCCTTCTAATGTGCCCACATCCGCCCACATCTTGGTGTCATCAGTAAATTTGAACAGGGTGTTCAAACAAGTATTGATCCATTTGTGAACACTGTTTTGTCTGTTAATTCTACCCTTTTCCTTGGGACTAAAAGCAAATCATTCTATTTCAAAAGACAAGGCCTTACAAAGGGATCTGTTTATGTGGATGCTTTCCCTTTCTCAAAAACAATGGTCCTTCAGAATGCGCTCTTATTTTATTAAGATGGTTTCAATGAAAGCTGATAGCTGACTAAAGATAGTATCCATGCTCATTGTTATTTATACAGACCTACAGATATATACATTGCACTACACAGTGTTGATTAAATGTCAGTATTCACTCTGAAGATCATGCAAGGTAAACAAAAGCTGAAACGACCCTTTCTCAGGCTCTGTTGTAATCGTATTTGGAAGGCTGTGCAGGATTTGAAGAGAAAATATCATGAGAAACTGACTGCTACATGAGTGCATTGAGTAGAATATATGCTACATTTTTCATTCTGTGCATGAGCTCCTTGCTGCACTTCCATACAAAAAGTTTAGGAACCTCTGAAATGGACCTAATACCATTGAATAGTCAAAATCCGTGCTCTAAGGACATGAGGTTTGGTTACGGTGTATGCTCTGTGCAGTGCCGTTCTGTCAGTTTCCATGGTTCTCATTTGAAGAGAAAATGCTTCCAGTGGGATACACTGACAGCTTGGAGCTGAGACTTTCAGCCTCGAAAGTGCAAAGGAGCAGTAGATGATGTATAAAGGTGGCAGATCTAGGTTGTTGGATATCTCAGGAATTAATTTAAAATGCCCCCACTCCAGAAAATCTGATAGATGAAGCTGAGCTTGTTGAAGCTTTTCACAGTTCATATAGGTCAGGCTTAAGCAGCCTCTAGTGGGCTCTCGGATTTAATATATCACTGAAAAAACAAAAAGCCTCTAAACTTTATTGCAGAGGAACAGCTCAAAAAACATACAGGCTACTTAAAGTGGGATTTCATGTGCTTCCATGTTCTGGGCTACACCATTAGGACATGTTTTATGGACTTCTTACCCTGCTGTTTGCAATCATTTGGAATTCCTGTGGCAGCTGCAGTAATTGCTTATGTGGGAAAGCAAGGTGAGAATGTATACAATAAAGTCTTAAATGGTTTTAATGTTGAAGAGAAGATTTAGACAACCACATTGTATCAGTAGAAAGCTCTCTGCACATCTTGATCTCAATTTGTTTCTGCATCTCCTCCACCTACTTTGGCCCTTGTTTCTCATCACCAGCTACCTTTTATCTTTTAGACAGAAGGCAAGGCAGGGAGTCGCCTTATATATAGGCTAAGGGTGGGCAATTATTTGGGCTCGTGAGCTGCATAAGGAGTTACGCTGAGGTGTCACAGGGTGAATCAGCACTGCTCTTCTTCCCCCCTTCCATCCCCCTCCCAATGCACCAGCTTACCAAAACTTGCTATGTGGGATGGGGCCACAATCAGGGATGGTGTCTGGGAGTGGGGTTGGTGGGCAAGGCTCGGATCATGGGTTGGGGTCACAGGGTGGTGACAGCATGGGACTGGGACCCAAGGTGGAGCCATGATATGCTGCCCCCATGCCCCTGTGACGGGCACTGATTTCACAAGCAGGGGCACGCAGGGAGCGACTTGTGGCTCTGCCCTGGGTCTGGGCCCAGGCCCCATGCTATCACTCCCCCAAGATCCCAGCCCCAGACAGCTCCCCACCTGCCCGTAGCTCTGTGTGGCTGCATGCCTTGCCCTTGCAGGTCTCAGCTGGTCTCTACAGAGACCCCAGGATTGTGGGTGGTGACAGCACAGGGCTGGGGCAGAGCTCCAATCTGCTCCCTGCCCCCAGAAGTGGGCTCTGTTCTGGCCCCAGCCCTGGACTGTTACCACACCGTGATCCTGGCTAGGAGTCACATAGGCAGGGCATCCCGCCAGGAAGATGGGAATGGGTCACAGGCAGGTGGGGAGCTGTGCCTGGAGCCAGGTCTGGGATCTTGGAGAGGTGACAGCGTGGGGCTGGGGTGGGCTGTAGTCTGCTCCCTGCGTGCCCCTGCCCACAGGTGCGGGTTCTGTCTCGGGGACATGCAGGCAGCGGATCACGCCTGCCCCAAATCCCAGCCTCACACTGTCACCGCTCCAAGGTCCCAGGGTCTCTCCAGCCCTACCCACACATCTCACTCCGACACTGCTCTCTGCCTGTCTGCAGCCCCATCCCAGTCACTTGGTTGAATGCCCTGCGTGCCTGGGGGCAGTGGGACTGGCCATATGTGCCACGGCCTTGGCTGGGCAAGACTGAGGGACCCACCACAGGCTAGATAAAATCCCCTGGCAGGCTGAATCATATTTTGCCCACCCCTGTTATAGATTAACTCATTGTCTGTAGCACCTGGTGAAGTAAGCTGTAGCCTATGAAAGCTTGTGCCTCTCTGAACAAGGTAGTTTATAAGGTGCCAGCCAGCCCTTATAAGTCTGCCCTAAATTAACATAGCTAACTCTCTCTTATCTTTTAGAAAATAAGCTTTTAGTACCACAGGCTTATTTATTATATTTCTATAGCAGCCAGCTTAGTGGGCCCTGACTTGAAGCATCTCAGATGGTAGTGACTGGCCAGTACACGCTGACATGCTATGCAGATTTGAACTTAACATTGTTCACTTCTCCAAACCATATGAAGGTGTAAGGGGAAAATTAAAGCAACATGCAACTGCAGGTCCCAGTAGTTGTGCTGAGATACCAGTCACCTTTTAAAGATCTCATTGTGCTGTGTGTTGTTGTGTTGAGGATGTTAGCTTTTCCCCATCTGTTATGGATGTTAGCTTCTTCCCATCTCTCTCAGTTTATCCACATTTACTTTTAGATATCTCCTAAAGGCTTTTTATATGAGCTAATCTTCACTTGTTCTCCATTGTTCCATGATTGGGTTATTTTATTTTGTGAGTTACTGGGTGTCATTCATTTAACACCTAGGCAAGGTTTCCTCCTCCACGCTGCCAGCAGCAGAACTGAAATTGCAGAAGAGGGGGTCTTTGGGCTCTTACTTTGGCACTGCAGCTGCAGGGAGAATCCTGCTCGAGCCTTTTAGCCTTGCACTGGAGCATACCCAGGGCAATTGAAATCTTCAGACCCAGGATTTAGCTTCCTCCCTCTGACGAGCCTTTCCTGGATTTTCTTGGATTTCAAACCAAGATTTTTTTAAAGCTGCATCGTGAAGGAATGGAGAAATGTCAACCTGAATCAGTTGCAATGGTACCAACTCTGTACATAATAAATCAGTACACCTACACGTTAAAGGAACTGTTTAGTTAAGAAGTGAGGAATCTCTGTAGAAGCTATTTTGGGGAAATTTTTTCTTAGAACCTACAGCCATTACTCATCTTCAAGTGAAACCGTTGCCAGAACTAAATGGAAGCTAGAACTAGGTTTCATTACCACTTCCCAGCTTTGAGTCCATTATATTGAATAGTGATTGTTGACTCTTCACATTTTTTCTGCTCTAGCATGTGTAATTCTCTGGTGAAATTCATTCTGAAAATGAGTTTAGTTAAATTTAATTTGATAAATGTACTGTTTCAATTTAAGGAAAGTGAGTTATTTTCTCATCATTCATTACTGATAGGATCTTGATGTTGTGTTATGAACTGGTAAGGTGACCAGCTGTTCTGGATTTCACGGCTATGTATAAAGCATTCCTGAATTTCAAAAATTGGTCTTAAATCTTTACAAATCTCGTGTCATGTACCCTGTTTCACCATAACAGGTTCTTAAGCTGCAAGGTGGTTTACTAGGGTGGGGTTGGGGAGATAGAGTAAGCTCCCTGCCCCTTGCTGACCTGTGTAAGCCTTTGCTGAGTGGGTGATTAGTGCTGATACTGTGTGCAGTGCCTCACTGTGGCAGCTGTACTACATCCCTTTCAGGCCCCATTAGCTTACTTCTGGTTTCAGACATCTGTAGTGGGTTTTAAAACTGTGGGGGTGTCCTTCATCTTGATTTTCAAAAAGTGTACTGCTTCCTGAAATAGTCCAGATATTTAAGGCAGTTTGCCTTTTGGCTATGACAGTGCATGGTATGATGTAATATGCATTGTCAAAAAAGCATAAAGTAATTCAAAATACCGAGACAATAGTAAACCTTATAAATTTGAATATTCTGCTGTTTAATAACTTAATTTATATATTACACGTGACTAGAGATGAAACCTAAGACAACTCATTCCTATTTTAAAAAGAGTCTTTCAGAACTCTGATGAAACTAAAATCCAGGTCCTGGCACTATGGTTATTAAAGATCCCAAAGTGTAGGAGTGTCATTTGCAGTGAAGAGAGACTGGTAATGTCACCTCTACATTCAGTGATTTTTAGCTTTGTAATTCTGATGACCTAGCCCAATGTTGTTAGATTTCCAACTCTATGAAAGAGTGTTTTTAAAAATGAATTACGGCTCTCTGCTGAATTTCTTAAAGAAACTTGAGGGCCCTTCCTCATGAGCAGGGGCGTGCAGTTGCTGCGGAGAAAAAAGAAGTGTCACAAATTCATCCCACTGTTTTTTGCCTTAATGCATGGTCTTGCAGGCATTCTGTGGCACAGGGAAAAATGCTTTGGGTAGGGGAGGCTGGGGCCAGCACCTGGGTTGGCCCTAGCAGCCTTATCTGGGATCCTGGGACCATCCTGGGGCTCCATTGGCAGCGATATGGGTGCACGGAGCCTGGCTGGCAGTCAATGAGTGACTCTGGCCAGCCAGGCTCTGGTTTTGGGTAACGCATGGTACTGCCATGTGCACTGCTCCACTTGTTGTCTGCATGCTTTTTTTTTTTTTTTTTTTTTGATGAGGGGATTTCCTGGTATCAAATTTGTCTCTGTGCTGCAAATGTGCAACATGGAGGACCAAATCAGAGGTGTGTTTTGCAGCACCTCAGAAGCCTTTGTGCTTGTGTGGACATGGTCAAGGAAGTCCGAGGGACACAATCAGAGCTAGAGTCCAGGTAACATTCTGTTTCCAGCTCTGTTGCTGATTTGTGTAACCTGGGTCAAAAGCACCCTCCTCTGTGATTCCACCTACCTGATACACATCTTACTATTGAGATTGTAGTTAATGGACTTATTTTACTGTGTGTTTGTACAGTAACTAGTGTTAAGGAGCCATAGTTTTGATTTTCCTTATCATCCTAATAATGATGACTTTTAGAAATCATCATTCCTGGAAAGTACCTTCCAGGAAAAAGTTGGGCATCAGCTGTTGAGACAGATTTGCTGATTCAGAACAAGACTTTGTAATCTCATGGCTCTTGGCACTCCTGCAGCAGCACTGGGGTGAAAATTATTGTTTCTAGGTCTTTTTTTGGCTATTAATGAGCTGTAGAATGTAGCTGCCAATTGGTACATTTTTTTTTATCCCATGCAACTGCAATTTATTCAGTTGTTCTGAGAGCAGCCTTGCTAAGCATTAGCTGTGTAAATCATCTAGGCTTGTTGTAAGGAGACTGTCATACTGCTGCTTGCTTGATAAAATCTTTGACAAGTGTTGAGAGTGTGACTGAGGATGATGTTAGTAACTTCTGTTTGCATTTGGCCCTCAATTCTGGACGTGTCCTGAAGACCGGATAAGGTGATCAGTGTACTGAGGCTGGTACTTTATGGCTTTATATTTCATGGTTTTACTTTCCTCTTTGGGTCATTACATCAGTCATCTTATATCCATAGTCTCGTAGGGTAGGGTCATCCTCTTAAATGACTTCAGCACCACAAAACCTGATTGTGTTGCACGTAATAAAGCAAGGTGGCTTTTTTGAGTAATTTGCAAAACACTAATATTTATCAATATGGATTACTTGCTATACAGCAGGATGCACTTTTGATAGCATCAGAGTGGTACAAAAACCTGAGAGAGGACAGCATTCTGCACATCACAAACAAGTTGCTTTATGCATAGAAAACAGCTAATTTTTTGAGGAGCCAGGTCTTCAGACTGGCTGTACTCATGCGCTAGTAATGGGATTTTCCTTCATTAGAAAAGAGTGATAAGGTCAAGTATTTGGGAGTGGAATGTTAATAAAGCAGTATACTGAAGCATGGCATGGCTTATCAGCTTTTAATAGGCAAGTGAAATTTGGGCTTTCACTTATTATCCATGTATCACTAGAATAAATTCTTATCGAGCAATTTGAATATTCTTTGCCATAGGCGATGCGTAGGAGGGGTGTGGGTGGCATGTGCCTGTCCCCCCTGAAATTGCCTGCCGCCAAAGCTGCCACCAGCTTTTGTGGGTGGTTCTCGCTTGCCACCAACTACAAATGGTGCTTCCCCCCCAGGTCTCAGAAGGCACCAGTCATTCATCATCTGCATCACGCTTATAAGTCTGTCTCTACATTTTTCCACCACCTTTTTCCAGTCCCTACTTTTGACTAGTCCCCGAGGAATTCCATTCTTGTCAGTCTGTGAGGCTTGTGTATATCTTATAGTAGCAAACTAGAATGCTTGCAGGATCTTTGTGTGAGAACATGGACACAGTGCATTCAAGTAGGCAGGAGGGAGATATTGATAGGAAAGGACAAGACAGATGTAGACAGACATCTCCTGCGGGCACCTCTGTATATACCAGAATCCTGGTCACATAACTACCATGGTATAAGGGGTGCATACAGATGTTTGGGGTGGTTAGATTGAGTTAAAAATGGCCACCTGTTCTAACTTAGTTCTCTTAGGTGTGGACCTTACCTGTAGCTCCCTAGTTAGGTGGATCTAACCATGAACTGTACAGAAGTTCAAGGAAGGTTAGGTCGGTCTAAAAATGGCTGACGCAATCTAAGTTGACCCTGCCTCTGAGGTATCCTAATTTAGATCAGGTTGGCCATTTTTAGGCTGATCTAACTTTCCTGAACTTCTGTACACTTCTCAGAACAGCACCAGGGCTGGGAAAGCCCAGCCACTTCCCCCAGCCCTGAGGCTGTGTTTTTCCTACCCACACCTCTGGCCTTGGGTTATTTTTAGTCCCCCCACCTCTATCTCCTGGCCTCTTGTTGCCCCCGCCCCCCAGGTGGACAACTGCTGCTCCCTCTCCTTTCCCCCATGGACCAGCAACCCACCAATACCCGCCTCTCCGCCCCCCACACACTCCAAACCACAAATCACTCTTGGTCTCAGTTTTATTAGCATTCATTGATGCTGAGATCAAGGAAGTAAGTCTTGGTGGAAGGAGGGGCAGGAGGGATTTTGGGGGTAGGTTCAGTGGGGGGGAGGGGTCAGGGGCTAAAAATAGCGCCTAGTCCTGGGGGTAGGGGAGAGAGCCCCCCCCCACATCTCCCTGTGGACTCTGCCTTCCTCATGTTCCTTAATCCCCTCCACAGACATCACTTAGCCTTCCAATCCTCCCACAGACCTTGTTAGCTCCCTTGGTCCCCTGCCCTCCACCATTAGCTTCCTTCCTATCCTGACTTAGCTTAGATTGGGTGGCCATTTAAAACTCTGTCTATTCTCCCCCTGACTTCCCTCAAATGTCTGTACTCAGCTAAGATGTCCAAGGATAAGGCAGGTAGCTATTTAAATAGCGTACTAGTTATTGTCAAATCTCATTGGTTTTGCCATTAAAAGGTATTGCTTAAGCCAATTAAAACATCCGGATGGGGTAAGCTGTGAAGATTCCCTGCATCATGTAGACCAGTGGTTTTCAACCTGTGGTCCATGGACCCTTGGATGTCCACAGACTATATTTAAGGATGGCTATGATCAGTCAAAAGTGCATGAATACCCACACTTAAAATTCAGAGAGGTCCATACTTCCATTTGAAATGGTTTAGGGCTCCTCAATTGAAAAATGCTTGAAAAACACTGATCTAGACACATACTGAAGAACGGAGAAGAATGATTGTAAATGAGGAAGGAATTTGTTCCATATCTCTTAGGAACCTTTTATATCCCTAAACATGTTAGGGTATTAGTAGGTTTTTGAAGTCAGGTGCTTGTAGAGGCCTGGAGTATGGCAAATGTGTGCAGATCCTGCTCCACCTGAAGGCACGGCAAAAGAAACCAAAGGAGAGTAACCTCACACCTTATTTGTTATCACTTCTTGTTTCAAAATAAGGTTGCAATCTGGCCTTATTTATTAACTTTATTTAGTAATTCTGTGAGCAGAAGAGAAAGCACGCAGTGAAGTGCAGTATTAATTTTGTTCCTTACGAAAACCCTTCACTGTCTTTTGGGTGGATAGATTCCAACAGAAATGGCACCCATAAGTTAGACGCCTTCTTAGGGATCCCCTTTTTCTGCCTAAGGTCAGGCAAGTTAATAACCTTGAAAAATGAATTTACGATTGAGTCCTGCCCACCAGAGCTAATTGTCACGGTCTATAGGTACCCAAAGGTGGAGATGTGTTAAATATCCTATACATGAGCTTTCTTTTGTTGTTTTCTTGTATTATTTATTGGCCTTCTTTAAGAAACTGTAATTGAGAAAATACTTTAATTTAGTAATTAGTGAGTCGGTGAAAGGGTACAATGCCAACATTCTTTTTTTAACCTCCAAACTCATTCTCAGTAATTTCAGACAGACTATTCAGGATAAGTTCAGGATCTTAGATTCAGTTTATATTCCACAATAGTTATTATTGAAAAAGTGGCACTTAATAAACTGGAAGTTATGGTATTTTAGGTTTAAACACATTTTCCTATTTTCAGCAACAAAATAACCTCTGAAATTTTGTAAAAATGTTATCTATATGGATATGTCTCTGCAGTTACTTTTGACATACTTTAAAATGAAAATGTTCTTCAGTGCTTGAGCTTAACATTTGAAATTGGTATATGTATATATAGAAATCTTTCCTGTATTTTAAGTAGGCTTATGGGAAATAAGATGTTAATGGTTCCAGTTAACAGTGCTTTAAAACAAGGCCATGATACATTTTACTGCTATTAAAAATACAAAAGTACTCCTGTATTCCTAAACCTGAGCCCAAAGTCCTGACAGTTGTGTAGATTAATTTGTATCGACAGTATATACACTTTTATAAATCTTTCTAGTGTACTTGTCTGTAAGAATTTCAGTGTTTACAGGAAAACTAAATAATTAACGATATTGGAAATGAGGCAGTTGTATGGAAGGCTGATAGTCCAAAATTGCTATTAATCATTGTTGTTTTTTAAATTATATTAGATTATTCATATTTATGACTAAAATTCCACTCTCATGTACATTGCATGTGTTCCACACATTAACAAAGCACTTCAATCTGCCCCCTTTCATAAACACTGAAAGGTTTGGTTTAGGTTACCTTTTTAAAAGATATTTTATAGGAGCTTGGAGTTTTCTCCTGTATGTGATAACAAAGGCTTGTGTAAAATGTCCTTGTTATCAAAAGTCTAACCTTTAAGCAACTTGAAATATGTCTGTCCAGAGAATGTATATGATTGCTTCATGACTTGGTATCTTACACGAAAGAAATAAGTACTTTCCCTAAGGGGACATAAGTGTCTTTGGTAACTTTTGTGGCAGTTCAGGGATTTCTAAAATTGCTGACCTACATTAAAATTACAGTGTATTTCTATAGTGGGATTTTGTCAGAAATCTTGAAAAACTGACTTTGACTTTGGGATCTAGACCATGCTTGCTAGCTTTAGTAAGTATCAAACAAACATTGCACAAGGGAGTGATTACCCAAACATAATTTGTCAGCCTTATTTGGATCCGAGTGGATAATTTTCACTTAATAATATATCCGATCAATTTAGTCTGTTTTGCTTGGTGCAATATCTATATGCAGATTACTTTCTCAAATATGTTCACTGTTATAGTGTCCTGTTATGAATTGATTTCCAAAGAATTTTTGATGACAGACTGACACAAGTTTACTTACGGTAGGGATACAAACTCCCATTTTCACTGAAACATTCTTGTTTCGCCTTAAATATTACAAATTGACTTTGAGGCAGCCACAGGTGCATGCCATGCAGCACTTCCCTCAGGGGTATTCTCTCCTCAGTCCTCTTTATTTGTGTTTTTGGCTGCCTTTGATCTTTTATTTTAGACTATACCATTCAAAAGTTCAAAATGAATTCAGGATACTCTACCTGCCATCCGCAGGTTTTTATTTTTATTTTTTCACGTGCATATAAAAGAGTATGGCTAACAGGCAGTTTGGGCTGCATAAGTCCAATAAGTGGCTTATGTGGCAATGAGTGTGTTTTCATAACACACAGCCCCTTTGACATACCTGGTTTTGGGCCAGGCTTGCTTTGCTGTAGGATTTGTTATGTCCTCATTTTTGTCGCTTTTTAGAGTCAGTGGTTTGTCCCTTTTCCCATTTTCAGTTATTTTGCTAAAATTCTTGTAAAATCAGTTCATTTTTCTGTGTGTAACGTAAATCTTATATTTTCTAAATTCCATCTGTATTAGCAAATTGAACTTTTAGGCGATTAAATCAAGACTATCAAAAATTAATGCCTAAAATTAGATTTTTGTTTCTGTTTTTTTCTACTAAGTAAAAGAACTGATTTTCAGAATTATCTTGCAGTTTGCACAATGAATTAGAGGATTTTTTTCCTAAACATTTAGTCACTTATTTAGGTGCCCAACTCTTGATTCTTAATTTTGGAAAAAAATCCTTCCTTTACAATCTGAATACTTAATAATTATTTTAAGGATTTATGTTATAAAGTAATTCTTAATTTATTGCATGCCACTTAGCTTTCACTTTACCCATAACTATTTGGATTTTTTACTTTTTTTATGTTTCCTGCTCTGTGCTGTGAAAGCACATCAGCCTTACATAACATTATAGATGCGTTATTTAACTTGGTATTTCTGGAACTGAGTAATGGTGGTTTAGATTTTCACCCGATTTTAGTATTTTATGCTTTTATGAAAAACATTTTCCCTCTTTTGGCTGCTGTTCCTCTTTGTTGCTGTTGTTTAGACAGCAGTTTTATGGGACAATTTAATGAAGCATTAGTATGCTGTTGTGAAACAATAGAAGCGGGGGAAGTTTTCCAACTATATTAAGAGATGATGAAAATTATGAATGACAACTTCTACTTGCAACCCCTTTCTTAAATTTCTAGTGCAAATGCAATATGGACTGCTCCACCCTCTGATACTATTAAAATGTCCTTTTAAAATAATACTTAAATAAGTTTTGAAAAAAGAATAAAACTTAATTTTAATGGAAATGTCTTTATTATAAATCTGTGCAACAGAAATCCTGTAGTATTTCAATTGCTCTTTTAATGTTAAAGCTTTTGGCTCTTGTATTTGATCTTGAGCGGAGTTTTATATACCAATTCATTTAAAATGTTAATGTAAAAAGTGTCACCCCCCCCCCCCCCGTTACCTTAAACTGTTTAATACTGAAGGCTTCTGATGCATCAATCTCTTTGGAATGTTTTGTCCTTTTATCTCCTTTCCTGAAGTTTGGTAGAGTGAATGTTGGAGCCATCCTAGACTTGACTTCACTGCTCAGCTGCAGAGCTTTCAACACGTAGAATAAATTGAGATGTTTGCATTTATATCAGTGTGATAATATTTTGGCAATGAACAAAGCCTCCGTTTTTTTAAATTGAAGCTTTGGGTTATCAAAATTATAAGACTGTGAAACAAAATAAATATGTGCTAACATATGCACATATTCTGTGTTCTTTGCAGTCATATGGATTTTGTAAAGGTTTATTCAGATGATGCAGTGAAAATTACTTCATGGTAATTGAAACACAGTTCTTAAAACTGAAGCATTACAGGTTTTGAGGCAACTTTCAAGCTGGCTTGAGTAAGGGTTGGGGGCTGGGGCCACCCACAGTCTCCCCACAAACCCCATGCCCCTCTACACCCCACATCCACATGCATACCCACATGCTCCTCCACTCCACATACACACCCCCAAACCCCATACACATGTATACCCCCCACCTGTCCACCCCCCATGAACCAAACACACAGTCACACCTACAGCCACCCACAAACTTATACCCACCTACCCATACCCCTCTCCCAAGACTTCATTTTAAGCTCTTATGCAATCACCTCTATGTGCACTACGGAAATCCATGTAAATTGGGACAAAAATATATATTTGAAATTAAATTAATGAATGTTGTTGTAGACATTTGATTTTTAGAATATAATTTGATTTTTTTTTTCTGGTTTTGAGATGGCAACCTCTCTTGCTGAAAGGAGTATTTCTTGGGGCAGGAGGAGGGACTTCTGGTGGCAATGGCCAGGGGTTAGGGGATAGGACTTTCAGTCCCAAGATGGCAGTCAGGGGGCAGGGCACCTGTCAAGGGATGGAGCCATGCGGCAGCCCCTGGCAGGTTGCCAAAACTCAGTAAGTGGTCTTCCAGCTGAAATAATTGTTCACCCCTATGCTATCACGTAATAGACTTTGTGAAATGCTAGTTGATACAGTAAAAGCTATCAGTTAGTCTCTAATTTATGGTTGAGCCTGCTTTCATAAATAAGTGGATATGTTCTGCATAGTTATCCTTTAGTCATGGCAATTTTATGCAAATTAGAAGTGTCTAATTTACTGTGGAATCTGGCTCTGAAACCTAGAATTGAACCTTCAGTGGGTTCAACCAGTTATCTAGTGGTTGAATTTACATTTGAGCACAATTCAGCATAGAGAGTCTGAGGACTTGAGAGTATAGGAATAATTCAGATCGTCATGAAGGTTCTTAAGTCAGGCTGTACAAGGAAGTGAGGACTGTGTGTCCCTTTTCAATGTCAGGCCTCATTCAATAATAGTATCCCATCACTTATAATTGCACTATATTCACTTTCAGAATTTTAACACTGTAGAAAAGAATTGTAATGATTTATGGACTATTAAGGTTGTGGTTTTTTTTTAAATTGCCTCACACTGATAGTCTGACATTCAAATATGCTGGCTCAGCACATTGTCATGTTAAATAAGTAGTGCTTTAGTGTTATAAGCCATGTTCTCTTTATATCTCTTCATCTTGTTGGGTAGTCTATGAGATTAGTTGAAATGGTTTGCTATTTGTCAGGCTCTGTGTTTTGTGTTTTGCTGACCCATTAATATTGTTCAGCCACACCAGCTTTTGAAATTACTTTCCCTTGCAGCGTAGGTTTAAAAACTGTAATATTTACCTCATGGGCTACATAGAAAAAACAAATTCCACAATACATTTCTAGGAGATCAAACTGTCACTAGTCAATGTGATTTTTTTTCTGCTAGAGATACCATGTTGCCTTGCAAATCTTCTCCAGCACTGCAGTGTAAGTTATTGAACTGGAAACTTCAGATCTGGGGACTCCCTTGTGTTGAATATGTTTCATACTGAAGCCTGAATTGGATCTAATTATATGTTGGTTGTGGCAGCTTATACAGAAAGCTCCTCTTTATGAATTCATATGGGGGAGGAGGGCATTTATGTTATGAGCCGAGAATAACAGCGTCCTTTCCATTTATGGACAGTAGGGTGGGTATTCAGATGCCTCAGTTCTGATTGAGGCCTCTAGCCTCTACAATAATACTAATAATGCATAAATATTATGCAAATAGCTGCACTTTATAACTAAAATGAACCTAACACCTTTGAGCTCTTAATTTTGCAGCTTGAATTTCTCTTGTATTCCCTCCAGCCACTCACCTTCCTGCTTCTCCTTTCACATTTAATCTATTTAGATCTTAAAATCTTTGGGGCTAAGAGTTTTCTATATGCAGAGATCATAAGTGCCCTTCAGTGGACAATATAGGAATTAATAATTGCCAAACAAGTTGCAATAGCTTTTCACATGTGTTTGGTAATATCTCCATCTGTATTCCGCAAAGAAACTACAGTTCAAGTTATAAATCAGAGACCTCTTGTGACTCCGGCTTCTTCATCTCCTACTTATATTCTCAGGGTATGTAGCTTGTAGCATTCATGTCTAGTCTGTGATCAAGACCCTCTGCAATCATGCTTATTGCAAGCTATGAAAATTGATCCTTACAGTCAGCAATCAGAAAACCATTATCTTCATGCTGGTGATAATGCCACAGTTGCCAACACTTGGAAACTCTTCTAGTGACAGTTTTTTTAAATAATCCAGGGTCATGGAATCATTAGGATCCCAGCTGCCTGATGGTTGTGCATGCATTCAGTTGAATTTTAAATGTGTATGTAGGTTTTTATTTTTAAGTCTTAATCAGGCCATCCAAACTGTTTGTGTTCAGCCTTCTTATAAAGATCTGCTCTCCTACCAGGAGAATTCATTAACTCATTCCTCCTTACCTGATGCACCCTGTAATGATGTGTCAGTATGAAACTTATTACAGCTATGCATTCTTGCCAAAATTTTATATTAGAGTAACAAAGCGTAGTAATAATAGAACCTCAAAAACTGGGGAAACCTTGTTCCTAAACTGTGGTACTTACTTAAACTTGTTACATGGAGGATCCAGTTTATTCCTAATACAACCCTTAATATCATCTTGTAAGGGAATCTGTGTGGCTTTTGTCCCTGCTTGCTGCAGTTTACTTCCTCTTGGCAACATGCCCATTTTTTGCCATCCTTTGCTCTGTGTTATTTTGCTTGTCTGTCTTTTTGGAGTTTTCCTTTTCTATAGCCCTTTATGAGTGGGTGGGGATCAGGGTAGATTCATTTAAATCGCATCAATTGAAATAACTAATATTTAAATCAGTCAGAAGCCTGTTTTATATAATTAATTTTTATCAACTTTCCCATTGTATACATTGTATGGGTTTTTTAAAGAAATGTGCATTTTTATTGGTTGATACAACTCTTAAGAAATATTTATTTACAACTAAATACAGTTTTTACAGTAGATTTGCTACGTATGTTTCCTAGGAATACAAGTTGTGTGTGTATACACGCACACACTCCTTAATGTATTTGGATGGTTAGAAATCCTACATTTTAGTATGCTATAAAATGGTGAAATATATTTTTCTTATTCTTATTTTTCTTATTGGATAATCAATTTTTTGCTCATATTTGTATCAAGCTGCATTAAGATGGCAGCTTGAATTAAGCAGACAAAGCCCTCACTTCAAATTTATGAAACAAAACTAAAGTTTTAGATACAGAAGCTTTTTTTTCTTTTAAAAATCAAAACACAATGCACATTTACCACTAACTAATTTATTAAACACTAGTATTATCCATTATAGCATCAGAAGTATGAACTGTGGTTAGTGAAGTAAACCAATTATTTCAGGTCACCCTGGGGAAAATGTTATAAAATGCCTAAGTGAAAGTCATTTGAGCATACATTCCTACTTGCCTAATTCTCTTTAAAATGAGAGTAATTTTTTTACTTGGGCTGTTTTGAACATTTGTACCCCCTTTCAAGGTTTTAGAACTCATAAATCTCCTCCTCCTCCTTTTTTTTCATAGACTGGAAGGGAAAAGCAAGCTTTTCTGTTTTTTCAACTCCTTGATTTCTCAGCTTTGAACCAGTCCAAATGAAGAAAATACTCTTTCTGCATCTGCAGAAGAGGGTGATACTGGTAAAGATGGTTTAGCACTTCAAAAAACTCTGGTACCAGGTGCTTTGCTAGTGGCTTCCACCAGTTCAGTGGTGTGACTTTCTTAAAATACCCTTAGCAAATATGTACTGCTTGAATAGTTCTCTTCTTGCCCTGAAAGTTACTATGGTCGGCATGATTGCTGAGTGATTAGTAGATGCCTGTTTCATAGTAGCATTTTCCTCTTTGGTCCTACACGCTGCTGCCACATGTAGCCAGGGACTCGGGTGGGAAACTTTTGGGGCTGGATGGGGCTGGCCCCTGCACACTGCCATCACATGCAGCCAGGGACTGGAGCATGGCAGCTGGGGCTATGGGGCCAGGTGGGACTGGCTCTGCATGCGGCCACCACCTATGGCTGGGGGTTGGGCTGGGAGTGCAGAGAGCTGTGTGCCATGGGGCTGGGCAGGGCTGGCCCCACTTGCTGCCACCACATGCAGCTCCAGGGACTCTGAGGACTCCCTTGCACATACACACCCTCCCACACAGCCTACTCCCATACCCCCCACACACCCCACCCATCATACATGCACCTCCCAGACCCCACCACAATTACTGTGCTATTGCTTCTAGATACATTATGCAAACACACACAAATCAGGACATTATTTTTTAAATTAAATTAAGTTTATAGTAGATGTTCGGGGGTTTTTTTAAGTATAAGATTTGGGGTTTTTTTCTAGTTTCAAGATGGCAACCCCCCATCTCCAAAAAGCAGACTTCCGGGGCAAGGGGAGGGACTTTCAGTGGCAAAGATCAGGGGTTAGAGGTTAGACTTCCGCTCCCAAATTGGTGACCAGGGGTCAGGGCACCCATCAAAGGGCAGGGCTACACTTGCGGCCCTCGACAGCTCACCAAACCTTGTTAAGTGGCCCTCTAGCCGAAATAATTGCTGACCCCTACTGTATCCAGAAGCCTTCCAGCAGTATCTGTTCTGTGGGGTGGCGTGTAACTGGTCATGACTGAACCATATCAGTGAAATGTTTGTTCTGAGCCAGATGAAAGGGAGAATTTGTTCCATAAATGAACTGAGCAGTCTCTTTATTTATGTTGTCTTGCTCGTCTTGGCCTGTCCTGATTATGAACTCATCTGTTATTTTAATTGATAATGAAGAAAGTCTCTTTTTGGATATATCTAATTCACTGTCTGAGGTATGTGGGACAAATAGATAAGTCTGAAGTTGCAGACATTGCAGATGATGGATATTCATCATTTTTTACATCTAAGCTGGACTCTGAAACAAAATGATTACAGGCACTCATGCTGAAGAAAAAAGAAAGAAAAGACAGCATAAATGAATGATCCCTTCTACAGCAGGTGTATTTTAAGTAGTGTTTAAATGATATATTTCTTCCAGCTTTCTAGGGACAATATTCAATAAATCATAAAGGTTATCTTCTATTTAAAGCCTTCTCTTTATCACTATAAAATAGCTTGAAAAATTATTATTTTTAATTTTAAAATTCATAACGTCCTGTTAAAATTTTATTCCTCACAGCAGATCTTTACCTGGAGCTTGTATATTTGCTTACACTGAGCAATAAAACTCACTTCAGAAGTGCAGGGGTAATATTACAAATGTATAATTGACAAATACTCCCACAAACTAGCACATCTGTTAGATTTTGAACACAAGCATTTTGAAATTCTTAAGTAATCCACCCAAAATAACTAACATTATTGTCATAAACTTATCATTTACTACTTTAGTACATCAGTTGATCCAGATGGCTCAGTCATATCCGTGTCACCATCTTCAAGTCCATTGCCTTCTGAGAAATATTTTTCATAATTTGCTTCATTTGGGCTAACAGGCCTTGCATCTTTGTTGCACTTTTTATACTTCACACTTCTTCCTCTTTTCCCCAGTGGTATACATTTTGTTTGAAAATGCTCCCAGATAATATATTTTATGCTACCTGAAGCCACGGCATTTTTTTCCCTTCTGTTTCCAGATTTTGACATCAAAGCTAGTGTATGTTCCACAGCATGTTGTTCTTTTTTCCCACTGTCTCAAGGCCAGTGTTGATCCTTTCAGTTGTGCACACTGCTTCTTACTCTGTTCCTTCTCCTTCCCCTTCCTCCACATAAGAAATTAACAAAAGACCAATGGGCTCGGACAGCATTTACATTTGTCATGTGATCGGCCCCCTGCAAGTGCTCTACGACCATGCTGTGACATGTGCATGGCTGCAGAGCATTTTAAAAGTGTGCAACAACTTAACCTTCCTCTAATGAGGATCAGATCAAGGCACTCCACTTTGGAGTGCTTTAGGGAACTTCTGTTCCCTAGGGTCAATCCATCCCATGATAGGGGTTGGGCCAATGCAGGATGGATTCGAGCCTCCCCACCTCACCCTCTCCTGCCCCTTTCCCCTCCAGCCCAGCCCAGCACAGCACAGCACAGCTCACTCCCCCTCCCTTCTTGCAGACAGCACTGGAGCTGGGAGAGGTAGAGCCAGGTTAGGGGGGAGAGGCTGGAGGCGGGTTCCCCTGTGGAGCAGGCAAGCACAGAGGGTTGAAGGTAGCCAGGAGCTGGAGCTGGAGCTGAGGCTGGAGCTCCATGTGCTGCGGCAGGAGCCACCTGGTTGAAGCTTCCTCCCTGCCTGGAGTGGTGCAGCAGGGGCAGGAGCAGAAAGAGGAGCTGCCACTGGAGGCAGGGGCACTGATCAGCATCCAGGAAGCTGCAGTCCTATTGGGAGCAGCCCGTCCAGAAGCAGTGTGTGCTGGCCTGAACTGGGGCCAGTCGGTGCAGGCTGGAGCGTGGTACTGGCTGCCCCCAGGGGGGTTCAGCCCCATGTAGAGCACTGTGGGGGTAGTCACAGACCACATCCAACCAATTGGTGAGCACTCCCTGCAAGCTGGATCCAGTCAGTCAGCAGGCTAGATTTGGCCTGCTTGGCCATATTTTGCCCACCCTTGTGTTGTATGGTTTTTGGCCAGTCAGTGGTTTTTCAGAACTCCCTGGACTTCCGTCCATTATTGCTAACTTCCATTTCACTGATATCATACCTTGGCTATCCATTTGCTTATATATGTTACTTTCCTTCTGCTGAGGTAATGACATTGTAGTCCCATTTTAGTCCCTTCCCTTTGTACTAATCATCAGTATTCAATAGTCTGTGCATTTCATTCCCCTTAGCATCTGGGGTTCTAAGTGTTCTGGAATCTACTTTTTAGTATCTTGTCCTGTTTTTTTTTTTTTAATTTTCTTGTATTCCAGTCCATAGCTGGAGTATGCCTATATTATGTGTAACCTGTGCCAGCACGCTAAGGCTGGGTGTTGCGCCAGATTTTGGGTCTTTAGGGTGCTAGTAGGCTTGGAAGCCCCTCAGGCAGACTACTGACTGAGGGGTTCTGTGGAGAGGTATGTCCCTCATGCTCACCATCCAGGAATTAGCTCTGAACCTGATGAACATGTTTTTCTTTATTATACACAACTCATTTATATATAGAAAAAAATGAAGAAAGAAATATAATAACAATAACAATACTAACAGTTTGAATAAATTAACAAATACAACATTAGTGGATAATTCTAGCACCATGGGTTAAACTACCTAAGTAACTAAATTCACCTTGTTATAACCCTTTAAAACAGTTTCCCCCATAACCCAATGGGTTTCCTTCTGGTCACAATCCACTTCTCATAACAATATATGGCGACACAGGTATAACTGTGATCCACCACTAGATGGCAGAGACGAGGCTTCTGCTGCTGGGGGGAAAATGGACTCCTTTGTTCCTTCCTGGTAACACAGGAAAACAGACTCTGACCAGCTACTGCAGGCAGTATACTCCCTGTAGTTTCCTTTATTGGCAGATTGGTCTCTTAAGCAATTTACTTCTGGAAATACACCTCCTGCAAACACTAGTGATTAGGTGTACCTTCACACATCTATCCTGGTTTGTGTTCTCTCAGCCCACTCCATCTCAGGGCTCTTCCCCCTCCCAGCACATCTACCTGTAGACAGGGGTTTCTTTCTGCAAGTCTCTGATTCTGCAGTTCAAGCCTTCCCAGCTCAGATAGGGGTTTTCTTCTGCAGGTCTCTGACCCTGCAGCTTCTCCCAGCTGCAGCTAGCCTGCCAGCTTTGCTTATTATAACCCCTCCCCACTCTTTCCCTGGTACCTGTGTCCCTGGTTGCACAGCTCCAAACCCTGTGGGGGGAATTGGCTTCTCATGGGATGACATAGGCTCTCCCCTGTCTTGATGTCTGCTTCCTGGCAAGTTTTAGCTCAGTCTCTCCTGGCTGGGGGCTGAGTCTCTGCCCCTCTCTCCAGGGCTGGAGTTGGCTGGAGTTGGCTTCTTTTCTTCTTCTCCCTCCCTCAGCTTTTTATGGCTCAGTAGCAGCCAATCGGAGCCTCTGGTCACAATTCAAATGCTCCAATAAAAAGCATGTACCATGCACTGCATATTCTACTGTCTGTTAAAGTTTATGCACCCTCTGCAAAGTTGCTGCCCTTTTCTCGCAGAACTCTTAAGCACAGCTCACCTGCTCAGCTTGCAGCCAGGTGAGCTTTGCAGCGGTTGCTTATGAAAAATATTTTGCTTTTATGACACCTCTAGCTTATGTTTAGAACAGCAGCTGGGCAGTGAAATTTTTGATGGCATTTCTTCTCCTCCAGTTCTGGTCACAACTGAGCAGAGCTTTTGAACCATGTCACATCTGGTGGCTTGCTTGGGATGTAGTGAACTTTCCGTTAAGACTAGCTTGTCACCACCAAGCTAACGTCTATTTATGACTGAAGTGCAGACAACTCCAGGTCTTAAGAAATGGATAGTGTATTCACTCGATACAGCACCTACTTAAAAACTGGCATCAATTTTAATCTTGGTCTATGAGGAAAAAATCCTCAATATGAGGTAAAAAAAACTCTCTCTCGGTTCGTTTCTTTGGAGGCTCATTGAATAACAATCCTTAGGCACACATTGTTGGTGAGACAAAAGGTATATATTTGCAAATAGGGTCAGAGGGAGAAGACAAAAGATCAAAACCCTCT